>NW_027315945.1:35962222-36042222 GCF_026437365.1 Eucyclogobius newberryi | reverse complement strand
TAGTTTCAGTGTGATATTTTAGAGCAGCAGGACAGTCCCAGATCACATGATGATCTCCAACATTTTGCATTTCCCGGTGAATATTGAGCTCTCTCAGTCAGATTCTATTGCCGTGATTCAATATAACGCTCTGAGCTTCTTGAGTGTATAATTGTTATTTATAGTGTCCCTAAACCTACTTGAAGTGAAACAAATTCATTTATTTATTTTAATAAACTTTTATATGGGGAGTTGTGAAAGAGCTGCGGATGGAGGCGGGGCCGGGACGTGCGGGATGTGGTGAGTCTGAGGCGGGCGCTGAGGTCACTCGTGGACGGGCGCGTGGACACAGGTCAGAGTGATGCGTCTCTGTGTTTCTAAAGTGTCTGATGAGTCTTTGTGGGATCAATGCGCTGATGGGGCAATGGAAAGTTTGCTTTTATGATGATGTATGTTTTATTATGTGTTCTGAGGTGGTTCATTAGCATTATTAGTATTATTATTACATGTTTCTGATGCTTTATTCTGATTGGTTACAGAAGTGATGAGATGCCTTGATGTGTGAGAAGAACTAAACAATGTTCCTCAAATGTACATAAAGGAGGTCACAAACTATAAAGAAAAGTACTTGAAGTGAAAAGTGAAACAGAAGCGCTCAAATGTCAGTAATCGGATGAAGCTTTGTAACAGAGAACACCTTTTGGTTTGGTTAAGATTTAGAGCGAGGATTAATCGTGTTACAGTGAAAAAAGTAGTCATTTGCATCAGTAATTACACATAGTTACACGTTAGCATCAGAGGCGGAGCCAGACATTCTAAACATCCGGGGCTTAGCCCCAAAAGAAAGGGAGGGGGTTCATTCTGGCCAATATGATGTGGTTTGAGTGCAGTTACAGACAGTTACAGACAGTTACAGACAGTTACAGACAGTAACCCTCCAAAGGCAAAGACAGACTTTTTGCCTTCTGAGAGAGCTCCTCCCTCCAAAAAACGTTGAACAGAACAGCAGAGGTGACATTTAGTTATTCAAGAAATTGTACATTTTGATGTTCTTTAAAACAATCAGTGACAAAAACATGCCCCTGACAGGGCTCGAACTCACACTAAGATCCACAGACAGATGCTCTGCTGTCAAGGCTATTCAGCCTTTTTTGAGAATGAAGTGCTGTTTTATAATTATACTGATCTTTATTGAAAGTAAAAGTCAGTCTTACCTTTAGCAGACACTTGCACCAATGAGCTGTTTGTCCTGTAGTTTCTCTGCTTTAGCTTTGTAGATGAATAAAACCTGAGCCACTGCTACACCGACAACCACAATGACTTCATGGTTTGATGTCTCTTCTACGTTAGATCAACTTTGTTTTTCAGCTCATGTTCTGAATGTCTCTTTTTTCCAGTCGATCTGCTCTTGTGTCCTTCACTTTTTGCAAAACCTCAGTTAAATGATAGAAAAGGCCAAATTGGTCAGATTGCGTGACGTGCTGTAAACACCGCGCACGTTCTACGCTCCCGCCCACTTTCTACATGCAGCCAATCATACATCAGTTCAACAAAAACAACCAATGCAACGGGTAAAGAGAACTGAAGCCGCTGCTGGATTCGAACCCTGATGACCTGCGTTCCAACCTAATGATCTACCTGTTACACTATCCACTTAGTGACGTCATGATGCATTTTTAAAAGATTAAACCATCCGGGGCTTTTGGACAGAGATCCGGGGCTCAAGCCCCAAAGCCAGGGCCTGGCTCCGCCCATGCCTTTAGTTACTGCTGCTATGTTGTAATTAATAATCAGTTCAAACGCTCAAGCCTTTTACTCTATATTAAACATTGAGTTTTTAGGGTGCGTTCACACTTGGTTTAGGCTCAGTTTAAGTCCTAATGTGTTTTATTTATTTATTTAATCTTATTATATTATTGTCGTTTGGTCAGAATAAAAAGTGCTCAACATTCAAGCACAAAACAAAATAAGAGATAGATTTGTTCTTTGACCTGGTATAGGCAGAAGCCAAGGCTTATTGTGCCTACCCTTCTCTCCAACTCTCACATTGGTGGTCATTTGTCAGGTTTTGTCCTGTTCTAGTCCTTGTTTAGGCCTGGTCTAGTCTTTAGGTCTTTAGTTTCCATGTGGTCATTAATTGGGCAAATTTGAACGCACCATTAAATTGGGATTAAAGTAGAGCTAAACCTGGAACTAAACATGAACTTAAACTATCTCTGAATCAGAATTAAACTGGGACCAAACAAGTACAAGTTATTTTTCTTGGTCCTTTTTCCATGTATACTTTAAATTTGTGTAGTTTTGATAGTTTTTAGTGTAGATCAGTGTCTGTGTAGATGACCCTCGTGACGTGTGTAGATATAATAGTTTTAAGTGTAGATCAGTGTCTGTGTGTTGTGACGTAGGATGGCAGGAGCAGTGGAAGTCAAGTGAGACGAGAGATCATTGTAGTCCACATTTTATAATTGTCAATCAAAATAAAGTGCAACGGTGCATGTGCAAAAAGGTTTGGAGGCCACGAGCTGTGTCCTCTCCAGCAGCAGAACCAGTACTGGTGGTTCAGGCGCCTTTTATCTTGTCCTCACCATTGGGTCGAACTATAAATAATTAATAGGGGTGTTGACATCATCTTTAGCTTCTAAACCATTCCTCAAACCTCCATAAAACCAATAAACACATACACATTGAACTATACATAAATATATACATAAAACCCTAAAACCAACACCCAATCAATAATAAAAAGCCTTAAACCCCTGTGCTCCCCCCATGGTGCTCCCCTACACTTCCTCTGTCTTGGTCCAGCCGGGAACCTTTAAAAAGGGAGCTTGTGCCTGGAGGGAACACTTTGACTCCTGGACACAAGAACAGAGTGGGTAACATACAATTCACTAAAAACACAAACACATTACACACAAAAACATCTTCAACAAATATTGCACTATATATATTGCACATAACCAATTTAATAATTTAATCTGTCTCCCTTTTCCCTCCAGGACAGATGGCTTCCATTAAAGTGCCCCTGTGCACCAGATCTAAAAATGGGATAAAAGAGGCATTACTTAAATAAATATTTAAAATTAATTTTGTGCAATTGTCTTTTTAAAGTGCTAATATGTCTAAAGTGCTGTGTGCAATGAAAGTTAAATGTAATTTAAAGTGCAAATAGTGAGCAGTGTAAAGTGCTAGTGCATAGGTGTCAAACTCTGGCCTGCGGGCCAAACATTTCATATATATATATATATATATCTCTCTCTATCTCTCTCTATCTCTCTCTATCTCTATATCTCTATATCTCTATATCTCTATATCTATCTCTCTCTATCTCTCTCTATCTATCTATCTCTATCTATCTATCTATCTCTATCTATCTCTATCTATCTCTATCTATCTCTATCTATCTCTATCTATCTCTATCTATCTCTATCTATCTCTATCTATCTCTATCTATCTCTATCTCTCTATCTCTCTATCTCTCTATCTCTCTATCTCTCTATCTCTCTATCTCTCTATCTCTCTCTATCTCTCTCTATCTCTCTCTATCTCTCTCTATCTCTCTCTATCTCTCTCTATCTCTCTCTATCTCTCTCTATCTCTCTCTATCTCTCTCTATCTCTCTCTATCTCTCTCTATCTCTCTCTATCTCTCTCTCTCTATCTCTCTCTCTCTCTATCTCTCTCTCTATCTCTCTATCTCTCTATCTCTCTCTCTCTCTCTCTATCTCTCTCTCTATCTCTCTCTCTATCTCTCTCTATCTATCTCTATCTATCTCTCTCTATCTCGTTACATCCGTAACCCTTTTTATCGCTAAAACTATGTGTCTCACAATTCCGCCGGTGGCCTCCCCTCCCCCACAGGGCTCTGCTGCACTGCTGTATAAGCTGCCGAGGGAGAAGTGTGCAGAAGTTTCAGATAAGATAATCCTTTATTGTCCCACATGGGGAAATTTCATTGGTGCAACGCAGGTAGATACAGAAGAACAGATCACTTATAGGAAGTCTGAAAAACACTTTCAGTAGAAGATCTCTCTAGAAATGTTAGTTATTACGTTTAAATGTGTTTTTTTTTTTAGATCTTGCGAAGTTTCTTTTGTTATAAGGCCGTGGCTGGAGAGCCGCGGCCAAATTGACGCGCATTTTCAGGGACTGCGGCATTTCCCTTATAGCCCGTTATAGCCTCATGGCTAACCTTAACCCGGCGCGGTCTAAAACGGCGCTAAAACGCGGTCAAATAGCGGCGCGGTTTCAGGAGCCGCGGCGCGCGGCAGGCACAAAAATGACATGGCAGTTTTGGCCGCTTGTTATAAAGCAGACACTCCCTTGTTATAAAGTCAAATGTTTATCTCTGTGTAGAACTGTAGATCAACTCTGAAGTTTTAATGCACATAAACTGAAGCACAGTGTTGGTGAAATTACTTTTTCTAATTTTTTTAAATCGATCCAGTAATTGCTTCAAAACAGCGTAGGCTATATAAAGCTATTTATTTTTTAATAGTTTTAGGTTTTTCGTTATGTTCGGGCCGCGACCCGGCCTGAGCGTCAAAATTCGGCCCGCGGCCCAAATGAGTTTGACACCCCTGTGCTAGTGTAACCACTTGCTCTTTGTTACATGTGTAGATGACCCTCGTGACGTGTGTAGTTATAATAGTTTTAAGTGTAGATAAGTGTGTGTGTAGATGACCCTCATGCCCTGTCCTGGTCCTAGACGATGCTCGTGGGTCAGAGTCCGTCGCTGCTGCTTCACCGAGGATTCCCGCTGATCCAGGGGATCAACCTCCCGCATGAAGTGGACCAGATCCAGGACCTGGAGGTCAGGGACTCAGACGTGTTTGTGGTCACGTTCCCCAAATCAGGTGAGACTAAACAAAACAAAAACTTTTGTAAACCCTGAAAGCCAAATTAAGTGGAACATTAAGTGATTTAAATGGGGGATTTGTTATTAACCTCAAATGATCATGTGAACATATGAAGAATTAACACTGCTACATGTGAACAACACCAGAGCCCGGTCTTAAAACGTGAATAAGCACATTTTACATTTAGCGGGCAAGTACACACTAAAGCATTTTGGATTTATTTCCATTATCATTAAACAAGGTTGTTCAGCAAAATAGTGCAACATAAAACAAGAAGTTAAATATAAATGATGATAAATGGCATAAAACTGACTGAATATAAATACAGAAAGTACAAACTAAACACCGGCAGTTTTACTGGACAGCAGCTCTCACAATTGTCTGATGATATAATCTGCAGAGTGGTCAGCAACTCGCACAAAATGTGCAAAGCCCGGCCATCGCTGTTTGCGATGGACAAATACAGGTCTGAAGGATATGCTAATAACAGCAATGGCATTTGTCGACGATTTGGTCATAAGTAATAGTTAGGAACCTAACTTTACTGGAATCGTATGCAGAGATGACCGGTCAACCTAAATTCAAGCAAATGCCATTGTTACACTACGTAAGAAAGGCAGAGGAATGACCCTCAATGATTGCTCATCCTGGTTACCAACCAGGAAGCTAAATTGATCATCTTGGCAAAAAGAGGGGATGCCTCAGACCTGTTCTCCCCGCCATCTTCACGGGAAACATGAGATCTCTCCAGAACAAGACAGCTGAATTGGTGAGTATGGGGACAGCAGCGTCATGCTTTTTACGGAGACGTGGTTATCCCCACAAATATTAATATTATCACTTTGGACAACTTTCATCTGCTACGTGCGGATAGAACCAGGGAGAGCGGAAAAGAGATGAGGCGGCATGGCTGTGTTTGTGAATAAGAAGTGGTGCAAATCTGACCACTGTACAGTAAAGGAGCAGCTGTGTAACCGACATTTAACTGTTGGTTGTTGGCATGAGGCCATATTATCTGCCCCGGAAGTTCTCACTTGTGATAGCTGTGTATGTGTACCTCTGCTAATACTGACAATGTTTGTGAAGCACTGCTCCCCTGGACCAGCAGGTTACAGACCCAGCACCCACAGGTGCTCTTCCATGTCTCTGGTGACTTTAACCACGCTTCTCCCTTTTCTGTTCTGTCAACATACATCCAGTATGTTACCTGCCCCACTAGAGACAAGAAAACATTGGACTTGTTTTTTGCCAACACCAAAGAGGCTTATTCCTCCTCCCCCCTCCCTCCCCTGGGTAACTCTTACCACAACCTTGTACATCTGAGGCCTGTGTATGAACCCATCATGCGCGGGCAGCCTGTGGTGTCCCGTGAGGTGAGGATGTGGTCTGCTGAGAGCGAGGAGGCTCTGAGGGTCTGCTTCAGCACCACTGTCTGGACAGAGCTTTTTGACCCACATGGGAAGGACATCAACACAGTCAGAGTGTATCACGGACTACATAATCTTCTGTTTTGAGAACATTGTTCCCTCCCGGACGGTGCAGTGTTTTCCAAACAACAAGCCATGGATTAACCGTGAACTGAAGGCTCTGCTGAAGGAGAAGAAGAGAGCCTTCAGGTCAGGGAACAAGGAGCTGAGGACTGTGCAGCTGAGGAGGAAGATCAGGCAGGCTGAGGCCGGCTACAAGAGGAGGATGGAGGAGCAGCTGCAGCAGAAGAACATTCAGGGAGTGTGGAGGAGCCTGAAAACCATATCTGGCTTCAACATCCCCCCTGCCCAGACTGAGGGGGACCTACAGTGGGTGTAGCGGCTACATGGTCCTGTAATGCTGCTGAGGGGCGAAGCTTGTCGGGTCCTGTAATGTTGCGTGACGCGCTAAAGAGTAATGAATAAATGCTGAATCCATATTGCATTTAAGGTGATTTAATTGTGCGATGGTAACAGCAGAACATAAGCGAATTCAATTTAACATCTCCACTCATGGGTTCGATTCCCGGATCAGACCAACATCACATGATTTCTCTGGGTGGAGTCTGCATGTCCTCCCCATGTTACCGTGGTTTCTCTCCGGGTTCTCTGGCTTCCTCCCACCGTCCAAACACATGCATGTGTTAGGCAAAATTAGTGACTAAATTGGTCCTAGTGAATGAATGTGAGTGAATTGCTGTCTGTAATGTCTGTCTGTGTTGGCCACTGTCCAGGGTGTACCCCGCCTAAGGCCCGAAGTCACTGGGATAGGCTCCAGTCACCTGCGACCCTGAAAGGGAACAAGTGGTAGAAAATGGATGGATGGATCTCCACTCACACACACCCATGACCACGTGACACCCCAGAGAGAGAGAGAGAGAGACCACAGCTGGACAATGGCCTGCATCCATCCCTCTTCACATCTCTGCCCCGGCCCATCAGCTCCCCACTTCGCCTGAACTCACCCATCCCCCCAGCACAGTCCCCCTGCCATCCACTGACTGTCACAGCAGCGCAGGTGAGGAGAGAGCTGAAGAGGATTAAAGTGAGGAAGGCAGCAGGACTTGACGGCATCAGCCCCAGGCTCCTTAAGTCCTGCGCAGATGAACTGTGTGGAGTTATGGAGCATGTCTTCAACATGAGCCTGAAGCTGAGGGTGGTACCACAGGTCTGGAAGACCTCCTGTCTGGTACCTGTGCCTAAGACACCGCGCGCCAAAGACTTCAACAGCTTCAGGCCGGTGGCTCTCACGTCCCACCTGATGAAGACACTGGAGCGGCTGGTCCTGGACCACCTCCGCTCCACCGTGAGCTCAGCCATGGACCCACTGCAGTTTGCATATCTGAGTGGAGGACGGCGTCATCTCCCTGCTGCACCGCTCTCTCTCTCTCTCTCACACCTGGAAAAGCCTGGCAGCTCTGTGAGGATTCTGTTCTTCGATCTTTCCAGCGCCTTCAACACCATCAGCCGCTGCTCCTGAGGGACAAGCTGGAGACGGCTTGTGTGGAGTATGACCTGGCAGAGTGGATCCTGGACTACCTCACAGACCGACCCCAGTTTGTGAGAGCACGGGATTGTGTGTCTGATACTCGGACCTGCAGTGTAGGGGCGCCCCAGGGCACTGTCCTCGCGCCCTTTCTCTTCACCTTTTACACTGCAGACTTCAGACATGACACGGACAGCTGTGTCCTGCAGAAGTTCTCTGACTTTGTGGACTGGTGTCAGCAGAACCACCTCCTCAACGCGGGGAAGACCAAGGAGATGGTGGTGGATTTCCGCAGACGCCACCCCACTGCCCCCTCACCAGTGAACATCCAGGGACGGGACATTGAGAGAGTGACTCATACAAGTACCTGGTGTTCATCTGAACCACAAACTGGACTGGACTCATAACACAGACAGAGTCGGCTCTACCTCCTGAGGAGACAGGTCTTTTGGAGTGACAGGGCCACTCCTGAAGCCCTCCTGTACGGTGTGGCCTGCTGGAGCAGCAGCATCACAGAGAGGGAGAGGAGGCTGGACAAAGTCATCAAGAAGTCCAGCTCCGTCCTGGGCTGTGCTCTGGACTCGGTGCAGGAGGTGGGGGACAGAAGGGTCCTGGCTAGATTCACATCTATGCTGGACCATAAGTCTCACCCCCTGCAAGACACTCTGTCCGCTCTGGAGAGCAGCTTCAGTGAGAGACTGATCCACCCTCGCTGTGTGAAGGAAAGGTTTCGCAGGTCTTTCCTTCCTGCTGCTGTCAGACTTTATAACAAACACTGTTAGTCCTGAACACTCGCAATACTGATTTAACCTGATACTGATGTGCAATTCCGTCATATGTGCAATTGCTGTTGGAATTCATGTGCAATTACTGTGAAATTCATTTGCAATCTATGTGCCGTCGTGACACATATTCATGTGCAATTACTGTCGTGATCACATGCAATGGTATTATTTGTCTGTGGGAGTTTTTATTTATAGGAGATCTTCTACTGAAAGTGATCTGTTCTTCTGTATCTACCTCTGTATCTACCTGCGTTGCACCAATGAAAGTTCCCCATGTGGGACAATAAAGGATGATCTTATCTTAAGTTATTGGTCCGGAAGTTAGAGTCCAAAATGGCGGCGCTCTTGCGGCCCAAATCACTTGCGGTTCACCATTTTGCTACACCTGGTGGTGAGGGAGGTACATTTACTGTCTCGCAGCAATAATGTATCTGACGTGTTGGCCTGATGGTTAGACATGGCTTGGCGCAAAGTTATGGGTCCGATTCCTGCACGGAGCTTAATCATCTCGAGTTTAACTTTTTTTTTTGCAGTCTAGTTTGTTGCTAATACAAAGCCATGGTATAGACTAGTTTTAACCAAACGAAGTTAACCTAAAACTTAGGGATAGGTTTAGGGGTTAAGGGTTAAGGTTAGGAGTCAGGGTTTAGGGTTAAACCCAGACCCATGAGCTGTAAAAGCTCGGTCTCGGTCGCCGCCATGCTGTCGCCGCCATCTTGGATTTCGGAACTTCCGTCCTGATTCCCTATATGATCTAGTGCTAACCCTTATGTCTGATCTGTAACCACAGTAAATGTTTGGTTGAGGTCATTGCTGCCAAAAGAGGGTTAGTTATTAAACCCAAAGGTTCACATTCTTTTTCAACATGTTGTGTTCAATAAAACAAACATATCATGTTTGTGCAGAATTAGTTTGAGAACTGTTTTTCTATTGTGACTTGGATGAAGATCAGAACCCATTTTATCACCAATTTATGCAGAAATCCAAGTCATCCCAAAGCGTCCACATTTTTCTTGCAACTGTATTTGTGGAAACTATTCATGCAAGAATACTTGTAAACGTGTCTTGACGTAACATCAAGTTGAGTGAGTTTTCATCTGACCTTTACAGTTCAACCTCCTTTGCAACTTTTCACAACTTATAACTTGTTTAAACAATTAAGATAAAAAGACATTTCTGAAAATGCTCTTCCTGTTGGACACTTTGTTCTGCTGTCCTGACTCTGGCTTAACATAGAAGACACCCAACACAGAAATGGCAGTATTTCTGTATATTTTTCAATGGAGAGACCATCGAAATGAGTAAGACAAAAACACATCAAACGGTTCAGACACACAAATCAAAAAGGAGCCGAAACTTTGACTGTTACAATTTCAAATACATTACTCAAGTAGGAGTCGAAGTATGGCATTAGAAAACGACTATGAGAGGTGATATAAAGTAAAAATGTATTTAAAATTGTTTGAATGAACTTGAGGGAATATAACTGGGAACAATGTGCCCCAAATAGACAAAGTTCTGTTCGTGGATAAGACATTCTGAGACTTTTAATCCTTGTGTGTCGTCTGTGGCGCGTTCAGGGACCATCTGGATGCAGCAGATCCTGTTGTTGCTCCAGTCCAAAGGGGATGTGGAACTCGTTACTAAAAAGGACAAGGTATCGAACGCGGACCTGATGCCGTGGATTGAGTCGTTCGGGCAGGTCCAGGAGTTCATCACCGCCGAGTCGCCGCGCTTCCGAGTGTCGCACCTGCCGTACTACCTCATGCCCGCCGCACTCTGCCGCGAGAAGGGAAAGGTCAGTGTCACAAGGTCATGCCCGCCGCACTCTGCCGCGAGAAGGGAAAGGTCAGTGTCACAAGGTCATGCCCGCCGCACTCTGCCGCGAGAAGGAAAAGGTTAATGTCACAAGGTCATGCCCGCCGCACTCCGCTGCAAGAAGGGAAAGGTCAATGTCACAAGGTCATGCCCGCCGCACTCTGCCGCAAGAAGGGAAAGGTTAATGTCACAAGGTCATGCCCGCCGCATTCCGCTGCAAGAAGGGAAAGGTCAATGTCACAAGGTCACGCCCGCCGCACTCCGCTGCAAGAAGGGAAAGGTCAGTGTCACAAGGTCATGCCCACTGCACTCTGCCGCGAGAAGGGAAAGGTCAGTGTCACAAGGTCATGCCCGCCGCACTCCGCTGCGAGAAGGGAAAGGTCAGTGTCACAAGGTCATGCCCGCTGCACTCCGCTGCAAGAAGGGAAAGGTCAGTGTCAAAAGGTCATGCCCGCCGCACTCTGCCGCAAGAAGGGAAAGGTCAATGTCACAAGGTGGAGGACATAAAATGAACTTATGACAGTGTTTCCCATTAATAGTGGAGACCTTGGTCTGATTTCTTTTGCCGCAATTGTCTACAAACAAGCTAAAGTAATAGAATAGAATAGTTGAGTAGTTCTCAACAACAAACAAAGGCATTTAATCATTGTCATTTAACAAAAAAAAGTACAATTTCCTCCTCCAGTGTGAACTCCAAACACTGACAGAGGATTGACTGTCATATCTACATAAAACCATGAAGTGCCTGAGAACTATTGTAATAAGTAACCTTATAAAACATTTTTAACATGCCCTGTGATTTGGGGCATTTGAAGTGTCCGCCGTCGCCCCCTGCAGTTTCTGGGAGGAAAACCAGCCTAACAACATTGACATCGACCTGAGAAACCCTGACTTTGTAAAAAACATTTGGTAAAGTTAAATGTCTTTGTCTGTGATTACACTGTCTTGTCTCAATTTAAAAAATACATTTTTTGGCGTTTTTTTGACAGTGTATTTTCACAAGGCAGCTGCAAGGGGAGCTCTTTTGCTACTGTAACATTTATTAACTTAGCATTACTTAAACATATGTATACTTTTCACACTTAATTAACAATAAATCAAACTCATTTCAGTTTTCGTCCTGGTTTAATCCAGGTTTAGTTTTGGGTTTAGTCCAGGTTTAATCCCAGTTTGGATGTGATGAATGCACGAGTGTGAAAACCCTTAAACTCTTAAATCGTGTTGTGTGTTTCAGGTGATCTATGTGGCCAGAAATCCCAAAGACGTTCTTGTGTCGTCCTACCATTTCCACAAAATGGCCATGATGCTGGAGACACCCGCGAGTTTTGAAGACTTTTTTCAAAAGTTCATGAAAGGAGAAGGTACTAAATATATCACTACGTTTAGATTGTAAATGTGCCAAAGTCTCAAACTTTTCTGACTCAACATTCATGCATTATCATCTGTCAAGAGTAAAAATAAAAGTTTAATGGTGAGGCGTTTCGGCGTCTAGGCCAAAACGCTAACCCTAGCCGAAACGTTGACTCTTAACCATTAAACTTTTATTTTGCAAGTTTGACAGTGTGCGGGATTTCTTTCCCCATTACAGTTCAGCGTCACGTACGCCCTTATCCTACGCACCTGGCACAGAACCTGATGTGCGGAGCAACACAACCAATCACAGCAATCGAATCGGTTTATAATGTTAAATACTGAAATGTAAGGAAATATATATGTTTACGCTGCATATTTAGTTGTATTGTTCATTAAATATGGCAATAATAGTCCTTGTCACACAATTTACATGATCAGGTTCAACATTTGTGGATTTTTGTAGAATGAAAACACTGTCTTCTTTGTACGAGCTGTAAATAAACGCTGCGCTCTGACGTCGTGTGCCTGTTGCAGTGATGGGAGGAAACTGGTTCCAACACATCAAGTCCTGGTTTGCTCACAAAGATGATCTAAACATGATGTTCCTCACGTACGAAGAAATGCTCCTGGTGAGAAAATATGATTATGATGTCATTTCCTGAGAATAAACGATACAAACATTTAAAAACCCCGGTGCCATTTTAACAAATAACACTAATCATTTCTTCTAAAGTTTGAACTCTGCTCCAAACGACGTGTTTTATGCAGACAGAAGATTAGCTCTGGATTAATAAAGACCCTTGCGCTTTACTTTGACCCCATCTAGTGGTAATCCGTAAAAATCACCGATGTTTTTAAAGTCTTGACTTATCCTGATCCTTTGACCTCTCAAACAGGCTCCAGATACAACTAACCAGATTTATTTTCTAGTAATAAAGTGAAATTGGTTTTGCCCCAGTTTAGTATTGAACAAGAAGCGTATAGGGTCAAAATGAGACCGCTGCGTACCCTCTGCCTACAGAGCATTTTATTGTCCAAGAACCAGGAAGCTTGCGGTTAAGTTTTTTGAGGTGGTAAAAATCAGGCACAGCGTCCTTAAACTTGTCTCCACAAAGACAATCAAATAATGCCAGACAACCAAATAACAAGAAAAACTTGTAATTTAAGTAGTTTCCCCTGCGATTCGGAAAATAAGTTTTGAGTCTAAAATGCAAGAAAGATAATTTTAAAGCCAAAATGTCACATTCTGGTCAAAGGAAAAGAGTAAAACAAGCGTCTCCAAAGCGATAAAATGTGAACAGAGACAAGCTGATGATGGACTTCCCCATAAAGACCAAAAATAAAGCATCCAAAAGGAAAGCCTTTGCACTCTTTGAATGTTGAAACCGGCGCAAGGCCAAAATAATGAATTGCATGAGCAGTAAAAGTTGTTCTGTGCTACCGTAGGACCTCACGTCTTCCGTGAAGAGGTTGGCCGACTTCCTGGGGATAGAACTGACCCAGGATCAGCTGCAGAACGTGGTGAAGCACAGCACCTTCAACAACATGAAGAAGATCCCTCAGGCAAACTACGAAAACGTCCCTCGGGAGCTACTGGACCACCACGAGAGCAGCTTCATGCGGAAAGGTACGGCTCTTGAAGGGGACACGGTTGACGTTCAGGAGCTTCAAACCCTCGTCATTGGCGTTCGTTCTTCGACACACCTACTGTAATCTCTATTTCCTTACAAAAATTCGGGAAATGTTGAGTCTGGGATCATACGCGTTGAGGTAAGAACTGTAACCATGGGGGTGTAGACATTCGGCAAGAGATCGAGGGCTGGAATCAAACCTTTAGCGGTTCTGCAGTTTTGAACAGGAAGTCAATAGTTTTGATCTGCTCTGACCTAGCTGAAACGCCACAAACCCGGGACATGACTTTGGGCACCAGAACGTTTGATCATTCCATCATCGACTATACTGAATATGACAATAAACTCAACTTTCAGACACACACGACATTAAAAGAGATGCAAGCAAAGACCGTCTGTTCTTCGCAAGTTAGATGGACTTCATGTTTCACCACATCTACTTCCAGTTTTCTGACAACACTCACACTCAAAAGAACATGTACGGCAACAAAAGTCATTGGCCTGCTCCCAATCTAAACTACGCCATCCGTGTGTTGGCGTGTTGTGTAAATGCAAACAATGTACGAAGTGCGTATCCTTCTTGCCTGTGAAATGGTATGACTGCGAACGGATTTCCCTCCGGCGACAAGAACGTAAAACTATTTATTACCAGCAAATGTCTTTGAGCTTGTGACAGTTGTCAGGGAATGAGACATACACCAATGCTATTCCTTAACACACAGAACACAATTCAACTTGGGAGAAAACGCGGGGACGGGTCACGCAGGCTGTTGTAAGCAACCTGGTGACCCTCCTGCGTCTCACGTTTTTTCTCATGCAGGTTGGTTTTATTAGATATTATGGAATAGGTGGGTCACATTTCTCATTGGTCAGCTTCACATCAAGGCACTTGTCTTTTACAACAGCTGGTATTTTTCCTAGAGATTAAGCCTTGGGTAAACATTATCCAAACTCCCCTGGGGTGTTACACCCCCTCCCTAGGGTAAACATTCTCTTGCTCCATCTTTACGACACCTTCACAAACAAATGCAGTTTGTCACACATCCTGTTTTTCTCTTAGACTAATGATGCAGATAATATATCACTATTATGCAGATAAAATACATCACAGAAATAGAATCATATATTCACATTTTATCACAACAGTGTTTTGTAATTTTTAATGCCACAGTTGTTTTAAATGTAGAGAATTAATTTCTCATCACAGACCTGGAACTTGATCAGACTCATCAAGCGCTGCCACAAACACTGTAGTAAATAACTCGATGTCACTGTGATATTTACTGACGGCCAAGTTGACCTCTTTTAACGACAGAAGTTAATCATAGTCATGTTTGTCTTTTGTTCAGGAACTATTGGGGACTGGAAGAACCACTTCACCGTCGCTCAGAACCATCAGTTTGACGAAGTCTTCCAACGAGAGATGAAGGATTTCCCCGTGACTTTCACCTGGGACATAAGAGACGTCTCGTAATAACCGGCGACTTTTGCGCCTCTCACGGGAACAGCGCACAGTTAATTAAAGCGCACTATTTCTCTGGACAAGTTTTATTTGGACTGGGATCAAAGCGGCAAAGCACAATTTAATCCTGTTTATGACTGTTTCACACACTTGGCTGTTAATGAATGTGTTACGCAGCAAATTTACTTTTAATTCCGTGGTTGAACTGTCAGGAGCCGTGAGAGTAGAACCAGAACCAGAACCAGAACCTTAACCAGGACCAGGAGCAGGACCAGCGCAATGACTAGGACCAGAACTTAGGACTATGACCAGGACCAGGACCAGAACCAGAACCAGAACCAGAACCAGGACCAGAACCAGGACCAGAACCAGGACCAGAACCAGGACCAGAACCAGGACCAGAACCAGGACCAGGAGGAGGTATAGCTTGAGGACTTTTTGTGCAGGTTTTGGGTTGAACTCCTTCCTGTACTTGCCGCTCTTCAGTCTTAATGTTATGCTTTATTGCAGGGCTATTCAACATAAGGCCCGGGGGCCAAATCATGCCCAAGTGATTTAATGCGGTCCATAAGCAATATTCCATATATTAAAACAAAGAAAATATCTTCTTTACTGGTTTAATCCTGGGTTAGCACTAGTTTAGACCTGGTTTGACTGTTAGTCCTTGGCCCTCTGGACGCTTCAGCTGAACGGTTCTGCTTTATTAGTTTATGTTGAGGTTGTGCTGCGGGTCATGGAGGGTCACTGTAGATAAAGATAAAACGTGTGTGTTTTAGAAAGCGCTGGAAAGTTACATTTTAACTCTCCTAAACTGTTGAAAATAAAAACATGTGGTTTTAACCGGGCTGATTGGGAAACATAGTAGACCTGTTCTGTAAATGAAGTATTGGTACACTTAAATTTTTTGAAAAGTCAAATAACAGTTTAAACTTAGTCTAAGTCACTATTACTGGAAACCATGATAAAAAAAGTGAAAAGGTAAAAGTGTTATTTCACGTACACAAGACAGTTTGTCCGGAGTCGTTGTGACTTTATGACAGAACTCATTTTTATTTCAACAGTAAGTGGACATTTTAGTGGATCAATTACAAATATTGTGAGAAAATAAAACAAGGAAACCTTAGTTTCTTCGGATCTTCAGTTGATTGGAAGGGGAAAAAATCAGAGCATTGAGTCATTTCTTTTGGGTTAATTAATTAGTCATTCCTTAAAACGTGTCACTTCTAAACGCAGTGTGCGATCGTTGGTCCTGAGAGGCGAAAATTCTAAGCAAGGAAAAAATATGGTTTGATAGGCAATCTTTGTTACAAAAAAAAGAAAACATCGTTAAATAGAAACGGAGGGTTAAACATTCCTGTTTATAATGGAATTTTGAATCCCTGGAGAGGTAGACGCCCAGTGCATTCGGATGCTAATCAGTTACACAGGGAGGAGAGGGAGAGTGAGCAAGGTACAATAGGAGCCTGATAGCCCACTAAAGGACTGATAGGAAACAAAGAGGTTTAGTTTCTGGTGAAACCAAGATCACCTTTCATCGAAAATGATTTTTAGGAGATTGATTAGTTTAGGAGGTCCCGCCTGGTGGGCAGGGCCTACTCAGAGTATGATGAATATCTGAGTTATCGATCTTGATTCAGATTGAGAATTACTCTTGGAAGAGAGTCGAGTCCAGATGAAACAATCTTTTTCTACAATGTAACACTCCTGGACGAATGAGGGATTACAGACTCTGCTTCATTTAGTTCTTTCTGGGTTTTTAACACAAATGACTCGTGATCCTCTATTACCAGTTTGAGATCCACCTTTTCCTTTTGGGTCTCCTGGATGTCTGTCAAAAGTTCTTTCGTCTTCTCAGGCTCAGAATATATTGTCAGTGAAAATGCTGCAGGACATTTTTTTGCGCCATGGACTTGTCGCCTGGGCAAATTTGGTGATGTTTTGTGTGTTTTTGGTTTCTTCTAAAGGTTCAGAATAATCCCAAGCTTCCATTCCAAACAGAAATGGTCCAACTCAATCTTGACCTTTCCAAACCCGCAAATGGTGCCGATATCTGCCGTTTCTCCTTCAGGTTATGTGAACTGAAAAAAACTTTACGAACCGAAATGTGTCAACCTCCGCCGAATCCGACAGGGCGATGGCTGAAGTTTGAAGGCTGCGTTACTGTGGCGACACGCACCAGGAAACAGGAAGTCACAAGTCATCTCGATAAAGACGCAAAAATGGAATAAACAACACATTTTGAAGGTCGTTTTCCCAACATAAAATACTGAAAATACATAATACTCAATACTTCAATATA
Source organism: Eucyclogobius newberryi (assembly GCF_026437365.1). NCBI lineage: Eukaryota > Metazoa > Chordata > Actinopteri > Gobiiformes > Gobiidae > Eucyclogobius > Eucyclogobius newberryi. Next base: position 36,025,085 of record NW_027315945.1, on the reverse strand, counting down.
GCTAATTTTATATGTTTATTAGAATGCAAGAAGTATTATTTAACCAGATCTTCTACATTCATTTGAAAAACACAAACCAAATTATTGTCAGTCCCTCGTGGTCAGATTGTGTGAAAACAAAAGCCAAACTTCTTCAGACATTTGTGATCAGACAGAGCAATACATTCTACGTTTTTGAGCATCTTGTAAAAGTGGTAAGTGCCCCCTACCAACTAAACAAACTAAAATGCAGTAACCTTTTGTATATATATATTTAAAATTTTGCTAAAACGTTATCACAGAAAAGCTTTTCTTTTAGATTTACAATTTCACTTCCTGTTTGTAATTTATGACATCATACTCAGAAATTACCCAGCAAACACTGGGCCAAAAATCAACTGTCAAAATATTTTTAATTGATGAATAAAGAAAATAAATTAGGGACTTTATTGTGTTGAATTAATGTTTAGAGCATCAAAAAAGTTGTTTCTTTTGTGTAAATTCTGCATAAACTTTGACTGGAATGAGCTTCATTAGTGTGATGTCACTTCCTGTCATTTTCTACAGATTTTTCTCCACAAATACCTGCTGGATTGGTGTACAACAGGTACAAATACAGCAAATAAAGTAAATTAGACAATCGTGAACGTTTAACAGAGCTAACCATAATTTGAGTTTTATAGTGATTTAATGCACTTGAAATAAAAAAAACTTAAAGTAGCAGTGATAATATAACACTTTAATAGTACTGTAATTATACCAGTAAGAACAGGGTCAATGTGCATCTCAGTAGTAATTATTGAACTATTATTTCATGTATATTTGATCGAATTTTTACTGCACACCTTATCAAAGGCACTTTACTCATTAAACCCTCCGTACATGTCTAAAGTCAGAAGAATTTAGTTTGATTTTCTCCCATTCATGATATCTCTTTTGGTGCCATCACATTATTCCATGAACAAAAACAGCAAACGCACCACTGTTTCCCGCAGTATTTGTTCAATTTAATCGCTCAGCCGTCCGGATAGAAATAAAATGCAATAAATGTGATGTTAGTCAGGAGTCTTTAGAAAATGAATCAGTTTTTTCTTTTTGCCGCTGGAGTTTATAAGTCCTTCAGTCCTCGTCGCTGCCCATGTCCAACGGGTCGAAGTCCGGATCGTCCAAGTCCAAGTCCTCCATGTCCTGGAACAGAGACTCGTCCACTTCCACGCTGTTCCCAGCTGAAAAAAGACAGAAAAACATGTCTAAAGTAGCAAACGAACAAAGAAACATCCTGTGTTTGAGATCGTGAAATGTTATTCTTACATTGTTTCTACATCGTTTGGCTGAATACCGTATTTTCCGGACTATAAGTTGCACCTTTTTTAATAGTTTTGGCCGGGGTGCGACTTATACTTATATACTTATACTCTGGAGCGACTTATAAGTGACCGCATTATATATGTTTTTTTCTTTTCTATTATGCATTTTTTGGCTGGTGCGACTTATACTCCAGTGCGACTTATGTGTTTTTTTCTTTTCTATTATGCATTTTTTGGCTGGTGCGACTTATACTCCAGTGCGACTTATATATGTTTTTTTCTTCTCTATTATACAATTTTTGGCTGGTGCGACCTATACTCCAGTGCGACTTATACTCAGGAAAATATGGTATATGACATTTAAAAAAAAAAAAAAGCTTTGGTTCTTCACTGCTTCATTCACATTCCAAAAATACTCACTGTCTTCAAGAAACTGGATGTCGGACGTGTCGAGGTTGTGGTCCGTCTCGAAAAGCTGTTTTCCTTCGCGGGGAAAAGAAGAAGCAGAAGTGACGTTTCATTTGAGGGAAAAGCTGCCGTCGCCGGCGCAGAATCACGGGCGTCGCCCCGGTTACCTGTGAGCTTGAGTTTCCCCGCCTGCTCCTCCTCTTTCTGCCTTTTCTTACGGATTTCCGTCATCTCCAGCTCAAACGTGGCCTTCCAGGACAAGAAGTTTTCGATGGTGACGACCGTGCCCTGAAACGCTTTCTGACAACGCAACAGGAGCAAGAGGTTAGAACAAACTGTGCATTTCAGTGGGACGTCCTGGACCAGCTGTGTCTCTGTGGGCTCTGCATTAGAATCAGAATAAAGACTAATTCATCATAATAATAACACATCATTAATAAATAAAGAATACATATTAGACAATAAGTAAAAAATGCATAATCAATAAAAAAAAGATAATAAATAATACATAAATAATAAAACATAATAAATACAAAATAGATGATTAAAAAAATAATACAGAATAAAAAATGAGTAAAAAATACATTAAAAATAAAGAAAAATACATCATAAATAAATAAGTAAAATATAAATTATAAATACATAATAAATAAAAATAAAGAATACAGAATAAAAAATAAGTTAAAAAATACATACATAATAAATAATAAGTAAAATATAAATAATAAATACATAATAAATAAAAACATACATAATAAATTAATAAACAAGAAATAAATTAATAAGTCCTATAGAATGTTTTTAACGCCCTGCCCCCTTTTGCACTGACCGTCTTGGCTTCCCTCCGCCTCCCTCTCTCCTCTGCACCTTTAACGCCCCGCCCCTTTTGCACTGACCGTCTTGGCTTCCCTCCGCCTCCCTCTCTCCTCTGCACCTTTAACGCCCCGCCCCTTTTGCACTGACCGTCTCGGCTTCCTCCGCCTCCCTCTCTCGCCGCTGCTTCTCTTCTTCTCGTCTGGTTTTCATGGCGTCCACGATTTCGTTGAGTTTCTCCTGGACGGCGGTGACCAAAGTGAAGATCATCACCATGCCCAGGTTTTCTTCTGCCTGTGGAAACACAAAACACACAACGGAAACGTTCAAAAAAAACGCCGAGGAGCGATATGTTGTTTGAAGATCTGTGTGAGGAACAATGACAATGCTGATGTTCATGCTCATGTTTGTGCTGATGTTGATGTTCCTCCTGACGCTCATGCTTATGTTTATGCTGATGTTCATAAGATAAGATATTCCTTTATTGTCCCACATGGGGAAATTTCATAAAATGCTCATGCTGATGTTCATGCTCATGCTGATGTTCATGCTCATGCTGATGTTCATGCTCATGCTGATGTTCAAGCTCATGCTGATGTTCCTCCTGACACTCATGCTGATGTTCATGCTGATGTTCATGCCCATGCTGATGTTCATGCCCATGCTGATGTTCATGCTCATGCCCATGCTGATGTTCATGTTCATGCCCATGCTGATGTTCATGCCCATGCTGATGTTCATGTTCATGCCCATGCTGATGTTCATGTTCATGCCCATGCTGATGTTCATGTTCATGCCCATGCTGATGTTCATGCTCATGCTGATGCTCATGCCCATGCTGATGTTCATGTTCATGCCCATGCTGATGTTCATGCTCATGCTGATGCTCATGCCCATGCTGATTTTCATGTTCATGCCCATGCTGATGTTCATGCTCATGCCCATGCTGATGTTCATGTTCATGCCCATGCTGATGTTCATGCTCATGCTGATGCTCATGCCCATGCTGATTTTCATGTTCATGCCCATGCTGATGTTCATGCTCATGCCCATGCTGATGTTCATGCTCATGCCCATGCTGATGTTCATGCTCATGCCCATGCTGATGCTCATGCCCATGCTGATGTTCATGCTCATGCCCATGCTGATGTTCATGCTCATGCTGATGCTCATGCCCATGCTGATGTTCATGCTCATGCTGATGCTCATGCTGATGTTCAAGCTCATGCTGATGTTCCTCCTGACACTCATGCTGATGCTCATGCTGATGTTCAAGCTCATGCTGATGTTCCTCCTGACACTCATGCTGATGTTCATGCTCATGTTCATGCTCATGCTGATGTTCATGCTCATGCCCATGCTGATGTTCATGCTCATGCCCATGCTGATGTTCATGCTCATGCCCATGCTGATGTTCATGCTCATGCCCATGCTGATGTTCATGCTCATGCCCATGCTGATGTTCATGCTCATGCTGATGCTCATGCTGATGTTCAAGCTCATGCTGATGTTCCTCCTGACACTCATGCTGATGTTCATGCTGATGTTCAAGCTCATGCTGATGTTCCTCCTGACACTCATGCTGATGTTCATGCTCATGTTCATGCTCATGCTGATGTTCAAGCTCATGCTGATGCTTATGTTTGTGCTGATGCTTATGTTCCTCCTGACACTCATGCTGATGTTCATGCTGATGTTCATGCTGATGTTCATGCTGATGCTCAAGCTCATGCTGATGCTTATGTTTGTGCTGATGTTGATGTTCCTCCTGACACTCATTCTGATGTTCATGCTGATGCTCATGCTGATGTTCATGCTGAGTGGCAGAAGCACCTGTTGCTGCAGAAGTGTGAGTATCTCCTCCACGTCACGGTCCTCCAAGTTCTCCTGCGACTGAATCTCCCAAAGCGGAGGCTCGTCCGGATATTTCTCCACGTACGTGAACTGGAGCAATGTTTCGGCCGCTGTGAACATGACACAACGCTTAGTTTGGACGAGGACAACACTAGGACAAGACGAGGACAAGATGAGGACAAGACGAGGACAAGACGAAGACAACACTAGAACACAAACACTCATAAATTATTATTAATTATTATTATCACTTTGTCTTTATTGTGAAAAGCCTGTGAATGTTTTTATTTACTACAAATTAAACTCTGGTGAAGCTTGCGTGAGGAGTAAACTTGAGAAAGAAACATTTTCATTTTTTATTGTGATGTAAAAATTGTCCTGCTAAGCGATTTTCACCTATTACGTTAGTATTATTGTTATTACCGTATTTTCTGCACTTTGAGGCGCACTTAAAATCCTTTAATTTTCTAAAATAAATTACTCCCATTATGTGAAAAATGATCAAAAATAGACCATTCATTGACAGTGCGCCTTATAATCTAGTGCGCCTTATAATCTAGTGCGCCTTATAATCTAGTGCGCCTTATAGTGCGGAGAATACGGTAACGATAAAATAAAACTGCACTTCTTTAGAATGAATGTTGTGTGTATTTTTCAGGCTTTATCCAAAATATCTGGGCTCAATTCAATTTAACATTCAGGCCTGCAACCTAAAACAAATGAATACTTAAGAAAATCTGTTGAACTGAATTAGTGGTTTCACTTTTTCGGTGACAAAACATCTAGAAATGATCAGAAAATCGGTCCATTACTGTGCATCACTAAATATCGGCATTGGCGAAACCTTCTGTCGTATCGGTCGACGCATTTCGTACACACATTTTGTCCATTTCTACAGGAAACAGACGAACGATGAAGCTACAAAGACGTCTGCGGCCAAATTACAGTCATATTTTTTCGTTCGCGACGGGGTAAAAGTTCATTTGTGGATCGTGAACTCGACTGTCGTTTGACTCGAACCCTCTCGTCTCGCCGGCTCTTTCAAACGCGGCGGCAGTAACTCACTTTCTCCGTCCTCTCCCGCGTCCGACGTGACGGTGATGGAGAAGCTCGTGGGATCGTCTGAAAGAACTGAAAAAACAAACAAACACAAAAACGCTTTTTTTTTAGCAAACAATACGACTCCAGAGACAATTAATGTGACAATGCTGAGGGAATACGTCCATTTTTAAATCAATATTGTTAATAAAGGTGGATGAAAAATTGTCTTCCTATACATCACGTCATACATTCGGGACTTCCCCCATATCGGCCATTTTGAAAGGGGCACGCGATATATATATAAACCACCACGACTGCATCCTTTTCTACGGCATTACTTTGATTCTTTAGACAATAACGGTGAACTAAGGCACACAACAAAGCTATCATTCCTTGGTCTGACAACAGAGCAATGACCTTACAGAATGCAGGTTTTTGGCATTTTGGCCTCATATATCCTGGATATCGTATGTAGTAGACGTGCTGTTATGCCCCTTTCGAAATGGCGGACTGCTACTGTACAAGTTCCCGGATGTGCGAACGCATGTCACATACCTATAATTTGGATTTTTTGGATTAGGGTTGTGAAAAGCATCAAAAATCAGATTTCAATCGATATCAAAACTAGTACTGAACATAGATACTCGGCATGTATCGATACTAAACAATAAATAATCGCATAAACGGGACAAAAAGTGACAAAATGTGACCTTTCCCGAACAGTCTTTGAGCTTTGTCAGAACGAGTACAATCCCACATCGTTTATAAAGAATAAAACTATAATTAAAATAAAGAAAATAACTTATTTTGTATTGAAAATGTCTGTGTATTGTCTAAAACCTAAAAGAGATCACTCTTAAACCATCGCCGTGGTTTCAAAACTGGCATCAACAGTTTGAATCGTTAGTAGCGTGACGACAACACAAGTGGTCGTGTTCTAATATCAAATAAACAGTTATAATTATGGTGAAAATGTACCGTCCAATCTGTTTCTATAAGTTTTTTTTTTATAATATTATTGTTTCATCTAATCAACTCATATTCAGAGCTATTAATGAGACACTGTAACTGTCAATAACAAAGTTTACTCAATTACTTCAAGATATCCAAATCCCCTCTGCACACGTGTGTGTCATAATGTCCAAAATATGTGCATCTATAGATACATGACACTTGCAATACATTTGACTCTTATACTCATATAATAAAGTAACATATACAAGAAGTTTCAAATAGAAATATCTAAATACAAGACTTTCCTATTGACCTGCAGTGACAATAACAGCTGTATCTAGTAATCTACTTATTACGACGTATTGAAAAGTATAATGCAGCAACTGTGGAATGTAAAACGCAACAAAGAGCACCAAGTTAAGCTATAAAAATCCCATTAATCAAGATGCAAGCTGCAGAGAAGCGTAAAAAAACATCTTTGACCGCACGCTTTCTCCACCGCTCTGTCATGGAACGTCACTGTTAGCTTCCTGCTAGCCGTTAGCATCGGGGGGAATATCTCTTTGCGGTCACACTCGCACCTGTGAAAGAGTCCGGGTAGATGGACTCGATGGCCTCCAGCTCGTTCCTCTGCTCCTCGGCGTAGTCCGTCATTTTTGAAAGCGTTTTTTAGTTATCTGTGGCTGAGAAAGACCATCACGCCGCCGCCGCCGCCACACTCATGTCGGGAGCCGGGGGGACGAGGCTGCGTGCTGCACCCGGAGAGCGAGGCATCGGTGACATCCACGGCTGCTAGTCTGGTCTGGCACGGGTTCAACGGGGTTTAAAACGCTCAAAAATAAATAAATAAATACATATGATATAACACGTGAGGTTAATATGTAAGCTAATGCGTGCTGAAGCGTGCAGTCACTTATAACCGTGTGTATTGAAAGCCACGGTTAAATGATGAAAGGGTTTTGAACGGTGATCAGCTAGCTTGGTCTGTTTGAGGACAAAAAGTAAAGCACATGCAACAGCGCCAGTTCATTCATCGGTCAATAACGTTACTGCAACAAAAAAAAACACGCGTTCGCACATCCGGGAACTTGTGCAGTTGCAACCGTGTCCGCCATTTTAAAAGGGGCACAACAGCACTTCTAATACATACGAAATCCAGAAAATATGAGGCCAAAATGGCATAAACCTGCGTTCTGTTAGGACATCGCTCTGTTGACTGACCATGAAATGATAGCTTTGTCGTGTACTTTAGTTTGCCGCTATTATCGAAAGAATCAAAGTATTCGTAGCTCATTACGCCGTAGAAAAGGATGCAGTCGTGTTGGTTTTTATATATTGCGTGCCCCTTTTAAAATGGCCGCTATGGGGACGTCCTGGCTGTATGACGTCACGCGCTTTTACAGTTTTACATAAGGTAAATCACAACTGTGTTGGATTTCAGAGACCCGCCCATTTGGCTCATTCTGCTTGCTGATTGGAGAATAAGCAGAACGTGACTTGTTAATGAAGAACGAGGGAAAGAAGCAGGACTGAGCTGGAGCTTTGACGTGAGATGTTTCCTCAGCACATTCATAATTCACCTGCAGGGGCTGCTGGGAAAAGGGGATTTAATCATAATTTAATCAATTTTTTATCATTTTATTCTTATTAATAATAATATTGATATAAATGAAAGTGAAATATCATAAAGCTCCACTAGAGGGAAGTAAAGCACAGAGGAATCACCACGTCTGAAAGTTCTTATCCAAAGTGTAAACCTTATAAATGAAACAAACAGCCTGTTTGTCTGAACTCAGCAACACGTCTTTATTTGCATTTGTGAAAAAGATGCATCAGATTCAAAGCTGTAAATATGTTTTTGTAGATAAAGTGGACTCAGACTAAAGACTCCTCGACCCTGAACTTCTGGCTTCTAAATCGTCTGGTCCTCTTAGATTCCTGCAGGAAAAAAACAAGATTTTTACATTGAAAACACTGACTTTTCATTTTAGAAAACAAACAAACTATTTTGCAATTCATTCTCACAGGGGAATAAAACAGAGACAAAACCGTTTTAAAAAGTCATCTATCGAGCCGTTTAAAAACCTGATGAGCTTCTGGGTCACAACATTTATTCATAAAACAGTCACAAAACCAAGATTAGTGTTCAGCATCTTAAAATCTCCATTAGTTTAACATTAACGACAACATTCTATGAGATGTGACAGTTTTGTGTTTTAACCGGCTTTGAGCACATGTTTAACAGTGAATATGAGTCAATATTATAAGTATAAGTCTGTTCAACCAAACTAGAAAGTAGAAATAGTAGTAGTAGTAGTAGTAGTAGTAGTAGTAGTAGTAGTAGTAGTAGTATTAGTAGAAGTAGTAGTAGTAGTAGAAGTAGTAGTAGCAGTAGTAGTAGTAGTAGTAGTGATAGAATTTAAAGCTTTACAGTGATACAAACAATTCAATAATATAAAAGCAGAACATAATAAAGCATAAAAGTGGTTTCAATGTGAAAACTTCTCTGGATCCTGAAGTGTATTTTATATTTTTCTTGCAGATTGTAACATCTTGTTCTGAGCCTGATTTATTAAAGTTTAACTCCAAAGAAATGAGGTGGAATTAAATAGAATTGATGGCAACTTTTCTGTAAAATGTAATTTACTTGAATACTACTACCACTAGTATTATAATAAGAAGAAATCCAAACTTCTCACATTTTTGTTGCTTATCTCATTATTAGGGCTGGGCAACGATTCCATTTTTTAATCGCGATTAATCTCATTTTTACGTGCAAAATTCAAAATGAATTCAAAAGAAGTGTAAAGTGCATCAGCATTTTTATTCAGTAGCAAATATTAAGTATTCGCTTGCCACAAAATCCTGAGCCACAATCATTAAAGATTGACAGGCCTTTCAGAGACCAGGTCAGAAATGCACCTTCACCGTGGCAAGTGCCACTCGCTTGTCATTTTCGCAACAAAGTCTGTTCCTTTTCTTAATTTTTATGTCCAGCATCCTCGAAAAGGATTGCTTCAAAGATAGTATATTATAGTATAGTAGTTATAGAAAAGGACAAGGGAAATGGCCCCAGAGGCTGACCTTTTGGCCCTTTTGGGGCCAGGCCGGTGCAAAGTGTGAGAGCCAAGTTTAGTTTATGTATACGTTCATATGGAAAACTACACAGTGTTGATATTTTGTTATAAATGTGTAATTTTATGTTTCACGGATTAATAATTTGGTTGTTTAAATAAGCTACATTTATTTGATTACATTTGTTTTATTTGTAGAATGTATTTGTAGTCTTTTGCCTGCTCTGACGCAAATGTGTTACTGTCACTTTAAGAGAGACAGCGCAAAGGAACACGCAAAGGAGCAGGAGACACTGCGCACAATACAGAGCCAAATCATATTCTATTTTTTGAGAATTGCTGTATTTGATTACTCCTGTAAGAAGTGTCACAAAACTGTGGATGAAACTTTGTGAACTATTTTTTACATCGGAGTCCTGTGGCAGTTATTTCTCATCAATTAAAGTACAAGAGTAATACCATGGGCAAAAACAAACACACAAATACTTTGCCCAGAAAGGTGGTCTTTGATTCAGTCTAAAATATGAAGAAAGAAATCACAGGACGTACATCACGACGTCACAAGTCGACTACTGAGCACCAAATTCCCTGCAGACAAGTGGGGCGTGTCAGGAATCATATGAGTCCGATGTGTGTCTTGACCTCCGCCGAACCCCAGGGGTTCCATCGAACCCCTGGGGTTCCATCGAACCCCTGGGCCTGGGGTTCCATCGAACCCCTGGGCCTGGGGTTCCATCGAACCCCTGGGAACCCCTGGGGTTCCATCGAACCCCTGGGCCTGGGGTTCCATCGAACCCCTGGGCCTGGGGTTCCATCGAACCCCTGGGAACCCCTGGGGTTCCATCGAACCCCTGGGCCTGGGGTTCCATCGAACCCCTGGGCCTGGGGTTCCATCGAACCCAGGTTAAGAACCACTGTTCTAATGTACACGCGCTCAAATTCTGCGTCGGCCGCAGCGGTTTGTACGAGGCTTTAGAACTGGTGCGGACCAGGGGAATCCGACCTGTGTTAACGCGCGTTAAAATAATTGATTGCGTTAACTTGCCCAGCCCTACTCGTTATATTTGCCATTTTCCCACATAAATATGAAACTATTACATTATGAAAACCTTTCCTCAGACAAGTATCACATTGATAACTCTTAACCAGTGGTGGGTCGTCAGGGCCAGCAAGGCCTTCTCTGCTGGCCTAAACATAATCAGAAAAATAATACAAATATTTCCCCACAAATATGTATGAAATGATTCCCCAGAGTAAGAGTTTTACTCTTCATTTCGTGGCTTTCCTCTTGTTGCACTGCTTCTGCCCCAGGTTCAGATTTGGAGGTCTTTATGTTAGATCTTTGATCCAATCATATTCAGCCATCATGTGTTGCCAGGGTCTAAAATCTGCCCTCTGACCTTCAGACTCAACAGAGCTGGTGCTTGTAGCTTAAGTCTTAAAGTGAATTGAAATAAAAATGATTTGTCAACCAATCAGCTTTAGAGTTGGCTCTTGTACGTCTGCTGCTGTTACACAGGAGCCAGCGTGCACGTCTTTTGATTGGATCACCAATATTGAGAGGCGGGTCCTATGGGCGGGTCCTATGGGCGGGTCCTATGGGCGGGTCCTATGGGCGGGTCCTATGGGCGGGTCCTATGGGCGGGTCCTTGCAGAACCTCACAAATTAATCCGCTTACTACTAAGCTGTTTTTTCAAAGAGGAAAAGAGATCGATTTGGTCGAGGATATAATTATAACGCCGTTCTCAAGACCAACTTTTCAAGAAAAGTTAGACATTGTAAGGAGAGGTCGTCCGACGCCGACGCTGCAAACCCTGTCACAGGCGGTTCCTTCCTCACTTTCAAAGTTCCAACGTGGGCAGCGTCAAGGTGACGCAACGCCCGGTTAAACTGTGTTTCTGTCTAAATGTACAGGGCCTGGAGCCGTGGCATCATAATGATGGTAATAAGAGGTGGAGTCATTGGGGTGGGACTGTGTAGGACCTCACTGAAGGCCCGAGTCCCAGACCCACGGCCCGACACTGCTCTTAATGTATGTTTTTATATTTACCTGCAGTGTCTCGCCGTAAGAATTCAAAACTAAATATTATATCTTTCTATAAACTGAAAGCTAATGTTTAGTTCTGCTTCACGGTGACAGTTTTGACTGACTTTCTCATTTCCTCACCTGGTGGTTGTGAACAGAACTGCACCTGAAATGCACTGCACAGAGCGACGGCGTTAGACACGGAAAAGGTGCAAAAATGTGACTTTATATCAAAGCTGACCTCTGAGCAGGATCACCATGACGACAGAAGCCATCAGCAGCTCCACTGAACGCATCACCAACATCAGGAGAGTCACGACAGAAACTGAGTCTGTGAGAGAAGCTTTTGTTTAGTCGGGGCGTTTCTTCTTAAAGTGACTGAAATGACGGCAAAGAGAGAGTCAGTCAGGAAAGTCACACGAGCCACGTTTGGACCGGCCCCAGACCAGAGACTTTGGAGCGTCCCGGGATCAGACAGACTTCATAAAGAAACTCTAAATGACCCGAGTTATACTTTTTTAAGGCCGATCCAGGCCATTCACAAAAAGACGTTCAGTAGTTCAAAGTTTGCGTCGCAGCGAGATGTGGCTAAAGCTAGAGTAAACAAGAAACAACTTCCTGTTTATCGTCAGCTTCTTCTTCACTTATTTCACTTTTCTTATGCTCTGGAACTATCATAGTTTGGGTCTTGATGCGAGTGTGCGTCGATAAACAGGAAACAGCTGTCGCTAACGTGCTTTAGCTTTGTTTTGCTAGGTCTGTCAGCGCAGCAGATAAAGTTATCAAGTATGAATGTTTTATTAATATCTGCTTTTGGCCCTTTTGTTTTCTGCGTTCTCTCTTGTCCAATCATCACACGCTAAAGCGTTCAGGGGACTAGAAGTGAGCCAGGACCCTCTGGGACATGGGGCCTCAGGGCCGCTCCCATGGAAACATGGATATTATGCAACTTTAATAGAGTCAAGGAGCTGGAAAAGACAAATAATGAATATTATGGTGACATCAGTGAGTTGAATTGTACCGTATGATTCTTCTGGATTGTTCTCAGTCTGAACTAAAGTCTGTTTCAGCCAAGATCTACCTAGAAATAACAACAGACTTTTAGAGCTTTCATAGACTGTATTTGTGTTTGTAATTTAAATGAAAACAGAACATTTGGACTGTAACCTGGTTTAGTCCTGGTTCTTACCTGTGAAGACATCGAAGACATGAACCTGGTTCTGATTCAGGTCGGTCACTTCACATCTTTTACTCCAATTTGACTTTGAAGTAAACGGTGGGTTTTGAGAAAGTGAGAATTCGACAGTTGCTGAGCATGTGCCAGTGTAAAACCTGACCGGGGTGAAGTAAGACCCTTGGACCAGCCACCTCACAGTGAACCCACAGTCGCCGTGTCCGCCGTACGGAGTGACAAGACAGGACGAAAGTCCGCGAAAGTTCGCACCCTGGGACATCACTGAGAAGAGACGAAACTGTACTTTACCTCAGCTCAGTATATTTATGATCCTCTGTACTTTAAGACTTGTTTTAATATATTCAAAGTACATATGACTGGTTCTCATGTTTTATAATGAATACTTAGTTTTCCCTGCGGTAAATATTTGAGTATTTGATTCAATGAAGTTGCAGTTTGTGAAGAAAACTGATCTGCTGCTCATGCCCAACCAGGAAGTAACATTATAAACGTCACCAAATTTGTCAAACTGAGGAAAAATGGTCAGTTTTGTTTGTGAAATCTTAAATATAATTATGTTCACCACATTTGAATGACAGGTGCAGTCTCACCTGTCACACAGCCTTTACAAACACCTCAATACTCACTGATGACCACAGACAGGAAGGACTCTGAGCGCTGTGATTGGTCGCCCTCAGAGCTGGACTGTGATTGGTCGCCCTCAGAGCTGGACTGTGATTGGTCGTGCTGGGTGCAGACGTACACTCCTGCGTCATCACTTTCAACCTTTCGGATCTGAAGCGCACAGGACTCGGTCAGGTTCAGTCTGTGGGAGTTGGAAACGGGGCGGACGGAACCAGACCGGACCAGATCACTGTCACGGCGTTCCATGGTAAAAGTTGGCACGGATGGGGGTTTTGGGGGTGGCCCGCGGGGAAAGGGGGGGTCTTTTTTGGTCCAGGTGGTCCCGGAGCAGTTGGTCTGAGACACACCTCCACAGGGCAGAGTGACATCGTGTCCAGACTTAACCACAAACGAGAGCTGCTCTTCTGTGGGATGAAGACACAGCACAGCTTTTATTTCCTCTTCACTTGTGGAGTTATCACTTTGTGTTTACATTATTACAGCTTTGATTGACGGACAAACCCCTGTGTTTTTTTATTCAGAGTTAAAACATTTAAAACTTCTTGTGCAGTGTACGTATGTTTGTGACTTACTGTAGAACATTAAAAAAAGCACACGTACAGAGGGGATTTTGGAAATACAGTGAGGACATTATTGAGGGCTCTGAAATGTTCATCGTAGGTGCATTTCCACTGAGAGAATCTAAAAACAATTCAGCAAATTACATTGTATGATTTTTGATTGATTTATTTGTATGTTTTTGCCGCAAATAAGTATTTGTTTCCTGTAGTTCTTGTTCAGGTTTGCACTCTCTGCAGCTGAGAGTTTGACCCACTCTTCCACAGAGATCTTCTCTAGATCTGACAGGTTTCAGGGCTGTTGCTGAGCAACACAGAGTTTCAGCTCCCTCCAAAGATTTTCAATTGGATTTCGGTCTGGAGACTGGCTTGGCCGCTCCAGAACCTTGATATGCTTCTAACAGATCCACTCCTTTGTTCTTCTGGATGTGTGCTTTGGGTCATTGTCATGTTGGAAGACCCAGCCACAACCCATCGTCAACACTCAGACTGAAGGAAGGAGCATGATGTCTCCACCCCCAAAGCATGATGTCTCCACTCCCAAAACATGATGTCTCCACCCCCAAAGCATGATGTCTCCACCCCCAAAGCATGATGTCTCCACCCCCAAAACATGATGTCTCCACCCCCAAAGCATGATGTCTCCACCCCCAAAGCATGATGTCTCCACCCCCAAAACATGATGTCTCCACCCCCAAAACATGATGTCTCCACCCCCAAAGCATGATGTCTCCACTCCCAAAACATGATGTCTCCACCCCCAAAACATGATGTCTCCACCCCCAAAGCATGATGTCTCCACCCCCAAAGCATGATGTCTCCACCCCCAAAACATGATGTCTCCACCCCCAAAGCATGATGTCTCCACCCCCAAAGCATGATGTCTCCACCCCCAAAACATGATGTCTCCACCCCCAAAACATGATGTCTCCACCCCCAAAACATGATGTCTCCACCCCCAAAGCATGATGTCTCCACCCCCAAAACATGATGTCTCCACCCCCAAAACATGATGTCTCCACCCCCAAAGCATGATGTCTCCACCCCCAAAGCATGATGTCTCCACCCCCAAAACATGATGTCTCCACCCCCAAAGCATGATGTCTCCACCCCCAAAGCATGATGTCTCCACCCCCAAAGCATGATGTATCCACCCCCAAAACATGATGTCTCCACCCCCAAAACATGATGTCTCCACCCCCAAAACATGATGTCTCCACCCCCAAAGCATGATGTCTCCACCCCCAAAGCATGATGTCTCCACCCCCAAAACATGATGTCTCCACCCCCAAAGCATGATGTCTCCACCCCCAAAACATGATGTCTCCACCCCCAAAACATGATGTCTCCACCCCCAAAGCATGATGTCTCCACCCCCAAAACATGATGTCTCCACCCCCAAAGCATGATGTCTCCACCCCCAAAGCATGATGTCTCCACCCCCAAAACATGATGTCTCCACCCCCAAAACATGATGTCTCCACCCCCAAAACATGATGTCTCCACCCCCAAAGCATGATGTCTCCACCCCCAAAACATGATGTCTCCACCCCCAAAGCATGATGTCTCCACCCCCAAAACATGATGTCTCCACCCCCAAAACATGATGTCTCCACCCCCAAAACATGATGTCTCCACCCCCAAAGCATGATGTCTCCACCCCCAAAACATGATGTCTCCACCCCCAAAGCATGATGTCTCCACCCCCAAAACATGATGTCTCCACCCCCAAAACATGATGTCTCCACCCCCAAAACATGATGTCTCCACCCCCAAAGCATGATGTCTCCACCCCCAAAACATGATGTCTCCACCCCCAAAGCATGATGTCTCCACCCCCAAAGCATGATGTCTCCACCCCCAAAGCATGATGTCTCCACCCCCAAAACATGATGTCTCCACCCTCAAAACATGATGTCTCCACCCCCAAAGCATGATGTCTCCACCCCCAAAGCATGATGTCTCCACCCCCAAAACATGATGTCTCCACCCTCAAAACATGATGTCTCCACCCCCAAAGCATGATGTCTCCACCCCCAAAACATGATGTCTCCACCCCCAAAACATGATGTCTCCACCCCCAAAACATGATGTCTCCACCCCCAAAGCATGATGTCTCCACCCCCAAAACATGATGTCTCCACCCCCAAAGCATGATGTCTCCACCCCCAAAACATGATGTCTCCACCCCCAAAACATGATGTCTCCACCCCCAAAACATGATGTCTCCACCCCCAAAGCATGATGTCTCCACCCCCAAAACATGATGTCTCCACCCCCAAAGCATGATGTCTCCACCCCCAAAGCATGATGTCTCCACCCCCAAAACATGATGTCTCCTCCCCCAAAACATGATGTCTCCACCCTCAAAACATGATGTCTCCACCCCCAAAACATGATGTCTCCACCCTCAAAACATGATGTCTCCACCCCCAAAGCATGATGTCTCCACCCCCAAAGCATGATGTCTCCACCCCCAAAACATGATGTCTCCACCCCCAAAACATGATGTCTCCTCCCCCAAAACATGATGTCTCCACCCCCAAAACATGATGTCTCCACCCTCAAAACATGATGTCTCCACCCCCAAAGCATGATGTCTCCACCCCCAAAACATGATGTCTCCACCCCCAAAGCATGATGTCTCCACCCCCAAAGCATGATGTTTCACCCCCAAAGCATGATGTCTCCACCCCCAAAGCATGATGTTTCACCCCCAAAACATGATGTTTCCACCCCCAAAACATGCTGTCTCCACCCCCAAAGCATTATGTCTCCACCCCCAAAGCATGATGTTTCACCCCCAAAGCATGATGTCTCCACCCCCAAAGCATGATGTTTCACCCCCAAAACATGATGTTTCCACCCCCAAGGCATGCTGTCTCCACCCCCAAGGCATGATGTCTCCACCCCCAAAGCATGATGTACCACCCCCAAAGCATGATATCTCCACCCCCAAAGCATGATGTTTCACCCCCAAAACATGATGTTTCCACCCCCAAGGCATGCTGTCTCCACCCCCAAAGCATGATGTCTCCACCCCCAAAGCATGATGTCTCCACCCCCAAAGCATGATGTCTCCACCCCCAAAACATGATGTCTCCACCCCCAAAACATGATGTCTCCACCCCCAAAACATGATGTCTCCACCCCCAAAGCATGATGTCTCCACCCCCAAAGCATGATGTCTCCACCCCCAAAACATGATGTCTCCACCCCCAAAGCATGATGTCTCCACCCCCAAAACATGATGTCTCCACCCCCAAAACATGATGTCTCCACCCCCAAAACATGATGTCTCCACCCCCAAAGCATGATGTCTCCACCCCCAAAGCATGATGTCTCCACCCCCAAAACATGATGTCTCCACCCCCAAAACATGATGTCTCCACCCCCAAAGCATGATGTCTCCACCCCCAAAACATGATGTCTCCACCCCCAAAGCATGATGTCTCCACCCCCAAAACATGATGTCTCCACCCCCAAAACATGATGTCTCCACCCCCAAAACATGATGTCTCCACCCCCAAAGCATGATGTCTCCACCCCCAAAACATGATGTCTCCACCCCCAAAGCATGATGTCTCCACCCCCAAAGCATGATGTCTCCACCCCCAAAACATGATGTCTCCACCCCCAAAACATGATGTCTCCACCCCCAAAACATGATGTCTCCACCCCCAAAGCATTATGTCTCCACCCCCAAAGCATGATGTTTCACCCCCAAAGCATGATGTCTCCACCCCCAAAGCATGATGTACCACCCCCAAAGCATGATGTCTCCACCCCCAAAGCATGATGTTTCACCCCCAAAACATGATGTTTCCACCCCCAAGGCATGCTGTCTCCACCCCCAAAGCATGATGTCTCCACCCCCAAAGCATGATGTCTCCACCCCCAAAGCATGATGTTTCACCCCCAAAGCATGGTGTTTCACCCCCATGCTTCAGTCGGGATGGTGTTCTTGGGATGGTCCTCATCCTTCTTCTTCTTCCAAACACGGCGAGTGGAGTTTATACCAAAAAGTTCTCTTTTGGCCTCATCTGACCACATGACTTTCTCCCATGACTCCTCTGGATCATCCAGATGGTCAAACTTCAGACGGGCCTGGACATGTGCTGACTTAAGCAGGGGAACCTTCTGTGCGATGCGTGATTTAAACAATGACGACGTAGTGTATTACAGATTTGCCCCGTAGCCCTTTCCAGCCTTGTGGAGGTCTAATATTCAGTCTCTGGTGTGTTTGACTGCTCTTTGGTCTTGGCCATGGCAGTGGGTGGAGTCTGACTGATTGTTGGGGGGACAGGGGTCTTTATGAAGCTGACGAGCTCAAACAGGTGCTACTAATTCAGATGAATAAGTGGAGCAGAGGTGGACTTTTGAATGGCAGACTAACAGGTCTTTGAGAGCCAGAACTCTTGTTGATTGGCAAGTGTTCAAATACTTAGTTGCAGCAATAACATACAAATACATTATTTAAAATTCATCCAATGTGAGACCCGTTTTTAGATTCTCTCTCACAGTGGAAATGCACCTACGATGAACATTTCAGACCCTCCATAATTTCTAAGTCACAGGGTGTTCAAATACTCATTTTCCTCGCTTTTTATCATTTAGTTTTTGAGTAAACTCGATCCGACTGATAATTGGGATTAACTGAGTTTTTTGGAGTTAAAATTGAAACAAATCAGGCTCAGAATTAGATATAAACTTATTCTTTTGTACGTTTCTGTCCAAATCTTGGAGTGTGTAGGAGCTACTTTAAGGGCTGATCTTTATGTCTCTGTGGCAGAAACATGCATTTGGAGATAAGCCTCTGAAGTTACAATGTCCCAGAGAGATTTACAGATGTAAGTGGATTAAACCAAGAAATAAAAACTCTCACAAATAGTAATCTGATTATTTCAGCTTCTAAAGGTGAAACCACAACAGGAAGTGACCGTAGATAAGAAGTGTCGTTCTCACCAATACGACTGGAGTAACTGCAGGACTCACTTCTTACATTATTCAACCCATAATATCACCAAATTCACTTCAAATGTCATTGCTGTTGCCAGAAAATGACAGATTCTATATTGTTGATGAATAAAACCTCATAATTGTGGATATTGTTTATAAGGACTTCATTATTGAAGTGGCCCAACATGTTTTTTTTTGTCTTTTTGTTCTTTCAAAAAACAATACAAAAAACTAAACAAACATGGGTCTCACTCTTATTTATTTGATTCTGGACAGCGTCTGCATTCTTAACACAGTCAAGAGCTTTTATTTTCAAATTAAAAGGTCCAAAATGGAGTGCCACAAAACGTTCACTGCAGGAGCAAAAAAACCTGCTCAAATAAAAGTGTGAACCTCTAAAAATGTACTTTAAGAGTAAAAAAAAAGAAAAGTAATTGACACAGATTTTGAGCTGTAATGAAGTGTCTAAGTGTCATTTATAAAGCCTTTTGTTTGCTCAAAGACTGTGAAAATGTAGGTAAGACGTCAGGACTATTAAGATTGAAAGATTGAACTGTTTTACAAACATATTTATTACGCACAAAGCACAACACTGTTTGTTGCCATGTGGTTTTTAAAGACTTTATGTTGTCAACAGAGAGAAAACACACATGGATCACATTTGGAACATTTCTTAAGTATAAATGAAATAAAAATCACAATAACAAGTTAATTACAAGTGGCTATCTATGTTTATGTGCATTAACTGTGTGTTCTTAATGTGGAATGTATTACTCGTCGTACATTCTCATGTAAAAAAAGAACAAATTATATAAAATGAAATAAACGTGCTTAACAAACACAAAGTATCCGCTCTAAAATACTCAAGTACAATGTTATGTAAGTGCTGTACTTTTACTTTTGTACTTTCCACCACTTTCCCATAAAAAGTCCTCTTCTTTTTCCCACTCTTCGCACTATAATATCTGCCTCTTATTTAAGTTTTGATGTCCATAACTCTCTGCTTCTATATTGTCCTCAAATGTGTCGGATTTCTCATTGTGACGATATATTCCTGATCGATCTCAATCCAAGTCTGTATCTAAAGTCTTTAAACCGCGACGCAGTACGACCCGACGTTTATACACCACGTCACAAAGAACTACGACCCTTTTAGAGCAAATCCAGACAAATCATCTCCTTTGAAATGCTGGAAAACCCGCGACACGTGAACGAAAAACCTGCTGAAATGAGCCAAAACGTGTGTAGGAAAAGCACCAATCGGGGTTTCAGAAGGAGCCTGAACTCACCAGAGATCTGCGGCGCGAGCGAGAGCAGGAGCAGGACGTGGAGCGGGGACATTTTCACACCTCTCTGCAGCGCTCGGAAACGAGCAGCCTCATGAACTGATGAAACGCTCCGTTTTGTTTGCGTTTATCTGAACTCGAATCAGAGCGTTTGACGAGAGAAACAGACGCTGCGGTCGCGTTTGAAATGAACTCATGGGAGCGGCTTGAACAGGCTCACATTTACATACATTTATCCACATTTACATACATTTATCCACATTCACATACATTTATCCACAGTTATTTACATTTCACCTTGGAGAGACAAAGAGACCACGAGAATGGACTGTTGAGCAAGCTTTATTCAAGAGTTATTTGGCGCTCAGACCCCGGCGGAAGACGTTGCAATCATGGAAACTCCATGATCTATTTGTATTAGATGCCTCCCCCCGGACCCTGGAGACTGGTGGTGGTAGATGTGGAGAGAAGGTAGAGGATGAGGGGAATGTAGAGGAGGAGCTGGGGAGGTGGTGGGTCGCAGTACGGTTTGAGCGGCCGAGCCATCTGCCCGAGGGCTTAAATGCGACCGCCTGACGCTGATTGGGAGGGGGGAGGAGTCACTTGAGAGCGTTGATTGGGGATGAGGAGCAGGTGCGAGGGCCATGGTACAGACGCCCCCTGACCTTTCACCCTCCTTCTTTGGCCAGGAAAAACTGCATAACCTCTTTGGGATAAGCGCAGAAACCTGGGAGAGTCCATGGTGAAGGAGGGATCTGACTCTCACAGACGGACAGGCGGGCGCCCGCTTGAGTGCGATGATGGCGCTGGGGAGAGGGGTCCTTCCATGGTGGCCTTGACGTAGATGGATGGAGTTAGGTCTTCCAGGCTGAATTTACGCAGGCTTCATTTGTGATCTCTATATCTATAAGTTTTGTCTTGTTTCAGTCTTGGATTAGAACGTTGGGCCCTGTTTATTCTCAAACTTAATCTAATTTCTGTCTTGTTTTTAATTGTCTCGCGGCTGGAGTGAAAGTGGCGGCTCTTAGGTTCTTTATATGTAGTTGACGATGTTAATCGTTTCGACTCTTCATTCGCTCCTTCTCGTCCCTACGATGAATAACCTACTGCACCTCTCAAGTCAAAACACAGAAGTAACAGTCGCCCGCATTTTAATATTTTCAGGCGACCATCGGACTCAGCTCTAGGATGATTCTTTCTCTCGGTCCGAGGCCCAAGGGAAGGCTGCTCGTTTCTGGCTTCTCTAACGGGTCCTCCACGTCCGTTTGAATTTGACCCCACTATCGTTCTGAACATTCTTTGGGGGTTCAATAAGTCAGAAGGCACTCATTCCACCACAGCCCTTTAGCAGATCAGTAAGGGATATTCTATTATGCCGCTCCTCATAATACTCTAGACTCTCAGTCTACTCCCCTCTATCGATCCTTCACCTGCATCGCTTATACTCAAGTCACCATAATCGACCAACTCCTACTCACGATTCACAGTCCCAAAATCTGACGCTCCGCACCGAACTTCGACGATCAACCCAGATCGACCCAATCCCACTTCTTTGATCTTCAGGAACCAACTAAGGCATAAATTAAGATTTTACTAATAAAATAATAATAAACTTGGTCTCAGTATGTACGATTTTATTTTTGCAGATGGTCAGAAAAAGTGCAGAAAGTGAACAGCACGTGAATTGTATTGGTTTGAATAATTGTTAAAGTGGGAGGAGTTAAGTGTTCATGAGTCCAACGGCTGAGGGGAGTGGCCCCCTGCCTGAGGGGAGTGGCCCCCTGCCTGAGGGGAGTGGCCCCCTGCCTGAGGGGAGTGGCCTCCTGCCTGAGGGGAGTGGCCCCCTGCCTGAGGGGAGTGGCCTCCTGCCTGAGGGGAGTGGCCTCCTGCCTGAGGGGAGTGGCCTCTGTTATAAAAATTATTTTAGAGAAATTGATTGAAGAAATCAAAGAAAACAGAATGTCGTTTCTGTGTTTTATTTGATGAAAAGTGAATAAAAGAAAAAATGAAACTCTTTGCATCAAAGAGAGGGAAGACATAAGTCAGGTCCAGAGTTACAATTTCCCCCAAAAAAGGTATTTTCTGCTTCTAGTTTGATACAAAGGCCTTCACATCACACAGGACGGGCTGGACAAGGAGGAGTCTGAAATGAAACCAGTCTGTACCAGGCACTGAGTGAACCTTTGGTATGATCGCTGTATCTCAAGGTCTTTTGAGCAGTTTCTCTCAAAGCTCAAGGTTTAATGAAGTCATTTTCCATGACAATTCCCTCCTTTTGATGACCATAAATCAACAAAGTCAAAATGACTTATCAAACACAGAAACACCTGCAAGGCATAATTAAAACTTCAACATAAAAATAACACAACCTGTAAAATAGTAAAATAACATGGCCAATAAAATGAATACATATTTAGCCTTAGCAAACTTCAATAAATGCAAAATGTATAATATATGGTATTAAAGTAAATAAAAAGAAGAGAAAACCCCAGAAAACATGGGAGATTCACCCCTTTGTGAAGTGCTTGTTTGCATTAGGCAGAGGTAGAGGAGGAATGTGAGGGTCAGAGGCAGCGACAGGCGTAAGTCCAGACATAGCAGTTGGAACGATTGTGAGTCAGCAACATATTTAGCATATTGATACCAATAATGGAGTGATTTATAGCTTTAGCAAGAGCATGTAGCCACATGTCGTCAGGTTGAGCCAATTCATCTCTTTGACCTGGGTGACATCAAAGAACTGGAGCAGATGAATTATAATCAGGTCATATTTTGGTCGCCAATTTTGACTTTAGCATCGTGCAAATGGAACCATAATAGTGGAACCACAATTATAATTGACAAACAGAGCAAACGACAAGTGTTGCCTCGGAGACCACAAAACCCTGGATGTCTGAACGGGTGCCAAGGCTTGATGCTCGCTTCTGCTTCTGCCGTGGGTGGCAAGCTCTTCTATGACCTATTTTCTGCTCTTCTATGGCCTGGGTGAGCGGTTAGCAGCACACGTCACCCTGTTGTAGCTAGCAGTGTAGGCTAACAGTGTTTTAATCGGTGGGAGGGTTGGTGTATGTGGGTGTCCCTCCTTGTGTCTCCTGGTCTTACAAGTGGAACAGTTGGAGCTGGAACCATCTTGCAGTGTGATGCACCCACGTTGCCCGGTCCTGGACCTTGATGGCGGTGTGGGTTGTGAGAAGCACCTGGAAGGATCCTCGCCAGCGCTGTTGCCACCAGTTCTTGCGACGGAAGTTCTTTGCCAACACAAAGTCTCCTGGTTTGATGGTGTGGAGCAGTTGATCTGCTTGTTGTGGGAGCGCTGATGCGACCTGTTGTCTAATATCAGAGAGAGACTTAGAGACCTCTTCACACAGGTTGGTTTCGATGGATGGTTCTGGAGGTCCTATTCCAACGTCAGGAGGAGCTGCAGACAGAATCTCAAAAGGAGAAAGAGTTGATGACGCGAGCGCACTCTTCTCCTCGTGTACACCAGAACAATAGGCAGGCGTTTAGTTCAGCTGAGTTTTGTTTCTTCACAACATTTAACCAGTTTTGATTTTATTCCATTATCAGATGTGTTTTCTCTGGGATTTCCCGTCTTGGAATTATTTCATTCCTGAAGTGCACATCCCTCCTTTTGACACATGGTCTGACCCATGTGTCAATGTTGCATAGCAATGGAAGGGGCGTTTTGGTGGGCGGGGCTTATTATCAGGGCCGTACCAAACACTGAAAAAAACCTGCTCTGGAGTGGAGAGAGAGCAAGAGCCAGAAACACTCAAAAACCCACGAGAAACAAAAGAACAAAGAAAAGAACTCATGAACTCTCAGCAGTATTAATGAAGGAGTGGCTAAAACTCTGGTTTTCTTGGTGTTCAAGGTTCTTCTGGTCAGGTGTTGTGGAGGAGGAACTGGTTCTGGTTCCTCTGGAGAACTCAGTTGAAGGTTCCTGTTCAGTGTCGGAACGTTCCGGTCTGTCTCTGTGACGGCGCGTGTGGACGCTGAGATCACCTTTTTGGGCAAATGTTTTCTTACAGACTGAACAGCTGTAAGGTCTCTCTCCAGTGTGATTGGTCATGTGTTGGTTGAGATCACCTTTTTGGACAAAAGTTTTCTTACAGACTGAACAGCTGTAAGGTCCCTCTCCAGTGTGAGTGGTCATGTGTTGGTTGAGATGACCTCTACGGGCAAATGTTTTCTTACAGACTGAACAACTGTAAGGTCTTCCTGTCCCTGACCCATGTCCCTCTGTGACATTGGCTCTGCTCTCTGCTCCTCCTCGTGCTCCTCCTCCAGCTCCTCCTCCTCCTCCTTGTGCTCCTGCTCCTCCTCCTCCAGTCCATGACCCGTGTCCCTCTGTGACAGTGGCTCTGCTCTCTGCTCCACACTTGTATTTGCTGAATAGACCTGAGTTGGGTGCAGTTGTACTTGTGTCTTTTATCTGGACTTGGTTGTCGTGGTCTCCATCAGCCTCTGTCTCCATCCGTGCAGTTGAACTTCTGTCTGGAGGTTCCCAGTCTTCATCACTGTCAGTGTAAGAAGAGTTCTCAGTGTGTTCCTCAGTGTCTGAGTGTAACTGTGGGTCTAAGCTGCTGTCTGCTCCTGCTCCTCCTCCTGCTCCTCCTCCTGCTCCTCTTGCTCCTCCACACTGCTCTCCCTGTGTCTCTCTGTGCTCTCGTTGTTCCTCTGAGTGGAAATGCCTTTCTCTTTTGTGCTGGCTTTTCTTTCTGCTTGTTCGTCTCTGGAGCAGTGAAGAGCTGTTGAAGGTTTGACTGTGAGTCTTAAAACGAGACTTGGGAGGTTCTTTCATACTAGAGGTTTTATCATTGACTAGACAGCTGAAGGGTTTGTCAGCTGAATGGTCAGTTTTAGCATCACACAGTGAAATGACATTACTAATAATAATGTCTGGAGTCTCTGATCTCAGTCCCTCTGCTTCCTCTTTAATCTGAGGAGTCTCTGGGTTTTCCTGCTTCACACCGGGCTCCTCCTGAACACCTGCAGGACCGGGCTCCATCTTAATACCTGCAGGATCAAGCTCCATCTTAACACCTGCAGGACCGGGCTCCACCTGTTCACTTGACAGACCGGGCTCCTCCTGAACACCTGCAGGACCGGGCTCCATCTTAACACCTGCAGGACCGGGCTCCTCCTTAACACATGCAGGACCGGGTTCCACCTGAACACCTGCAGGAGAGAAACAACCTGGTAAGAAACCCACTGAGATGGAGAGCTCTTTTACAGGGGCGACCTGGGCTAAAGGAAAGACCCGACAGAACACAAATCATAATAACAATTCCACTAATAATAAAATATTTAAGAACAAATAAAAACAGAATTACATTTAAAACCACAGACTGTTTTTAAAGGATTCCTTTTCTTTGTTTTCTCCCTCAAGTCTCTGAAGAAACAACATGGAAAAGCCCTAGTGGTGGGTGAACGCTGAATACTGATGATATGATCAAAATGACCTCAAACAAAATGACATAACTATTAGTGAAACATGACTAAAAACGTTTTGAACAAACTTTTTTAGGTTTCTGTAAATTAATATTTATTGCAAACCTTTTAACCGTTTTTAATAATTGTCTTTTTAAGCATGAGCTCACTTTATGACTCACATCACTGCCTAAAGGCAAACAGGAGTGTTTTAGGTGCTTTTAGTATCATTCTTATCAGTGACCTTGAAGTTTGACACAGATTCTCTCTCTTTTGGCCTCGTCGTGTTACATTTTTCCTTTAGTTCATTTACTTCAGTCTCTGAAAGTGGTAAAAGTCTGTTTGTGAGCTGTATTTGAGGTGACTTTACGTTATATTTGAGTCAATAGGTTTAGGTTGAAAGAAGCCGTTTTCTTGTAAAAAATTTGGACTTACCACTGGATGAAACTGGAATAGTCTCTTTGAGCCTTTTTTCAGATTCTAGAGCAAATATCTGTGTTTTTAGCTCATGAATTCCTTGTTGATATTTCAACAGCGTTCACTAGTGTCTGTTTCCATTCTTCTCCCGGACGTGTCGCTGGATCCTCACATTTGTGCTTCAAACTGGAACTATCGACTTACAATACTTGGAGCCAATGAGGAAACTAGAGGAGGAGGAGCCAAGAGGAGGAGGCAAGGAGGAGGAGCTGAGAAGAGGAGGAGCTGAGAAGAGGCGGCAAGGAGGAGGAGCCGAGAGGAGGAGGAACCGAGAAGAGGAGGCAAGGAGGAGGAGGTGAGAAGAGGAGGAGCTGAGAAGAGGAGGCAAGGAGGAGGAGCTGAGAGGAGGAGGAGCCGAGAAGAGGAGGAACCGAGAAGAGGAGGCAAGGAGGAGGAGGTGAGAAGAGGAGGAGCTGAGAAGAGGAGGCAAGGAGGAGGAGCCGAGAAGAGGAGGAGCCGAGAAGAGCAGGAGCCGAGAAGAGGAGGCAAGGAGGAGGAGCCGAGGAACCACAGAGGAACCACAGAGGAACCACAGAGGAGCCACAGAGGAACCACAGAGGAGCCACAGAGTAACCACAGAGGAACCACAGAGGAACCACAGAGGAACCTAAGAGGAGCCACAGAGGAACCACAGAGGAGCCACAGAGTAACCACGGAGGAACCTAAGAGGAGCCACAGAGGAACCACAGAGGAGCCACAGAGTAACCACAGAGGAACCACAGAGGAACCACAGAGGAGCCACAGAGGAACCACGGAGGAACAACAGAGGAGCCACAGAGGAACCACAGAGGAGTCACAGAGGAACCAACGGGGAACAAAAGAGGAGCCAGAGAGGAATCACAGAGGAACCAAAGCGAACCACAGAGGAGCCACAAAGGAGCTACAGAGGAGCCACAGAGGAGACACACAGGAACCACAGAGGAACCGCAAAGGAGCCGCAGAGGAACCACAGAGGAGCCACAGAGGAACCACAGAGGAGCCACATAGGAGTCACAGCGGAACCCCAGAGGAGCCACAGAGGAACCGTGGGTGACGCGCAGAGGAAACATCAGTGACGCAGCAGAGTAACCACAGAGTAGCCACAGAAGAACAGAAGAGGAACCACAGAGGAGCCGCAGAGGAACCACAGAGGAACCAAAGCGGAACCACAGAATTGCCACAGAGGAGCCGTAGAGGAACCATGAGTGATGCAGCAAAGGAACCACAGAGGAGCCACAGGAGAACTGAAGAGAAACCGCAGAGGAGCCGCAGAGGAACCAAAGCGGAACCACAGAGGAGCCACAGAGAAACCACAGAGGAACCACAAAGGAACCACAGAGGAACCACAGAGGAACCAAAGCGGAACCACAGAGGAACCACAGAGGAACCAAAGTGGAACCACAGAGGAACCACAGAGGAGCCACAGAGAAACACAAAGGAACCACAGAGGAACCACAGAGGAACCACAGAGGAACCACAGAGGAACCACAGAGGAACAAAGAGTCACGCCAGGTCTTAACCAGGTCTAAACCAGGTCTAAACCAGGTCTAAACCAGGTCTAAACCAGGACTAAACCAGGACTAAACCAGGTCTAAACCAGGTTTAAACCAGGTCTAAACCAGGACTAAACCAGATCCAAACCAGCTCTAAACAAGAACTAAACAGGGTCTAAAACAGAATATGAGCCGCACCAACGGATTTTCCCTAGGACGTTTGTGAGGAGCTCCACGTTAGAAGAACGCTCAGATGTTTTGGTGGGATCTGTTTCTTTCTTCACAAACATCTCCAGGTTTGGGTTCTTCTTCTTCTCGCTTCTGTCTCACAAACTTTGATGAAGTTGTTTTACTGAAGACACAGAACGTGACTTTTTAATGAAGAACGAGGAAAAGAAGCAGGACTGAGCTGGAGCTTTGACGTGAGATGTTTCCTCAGCACATTCATAATTCACCTGCAGGGGCTGCTGGGAAAGAGTGATTTAATCATAATTTAATCAATTTTTTATCATTTTATTCTTATTAATAATAATATCGATATAAATTAAAGTGAAATATCATAAAGCTCCACTAGAGGGAAGTAAAGCACAGAGGAACCACCAGGTCTGAAAGTTCTTATCCAAAGTGTAAACCTTATAAATGAAACAAACAGCCTGTTTGTCTGAACTCAGCAACACGTCTTTATTTGCATTTGTGAAAAAGATGCATCAGATTCAAAGCTGTAAATATGTTTTTGTAGATAAAGTGGACTCAGACCAAAGACTCCTCGACCCTGAACTTCTGGCTTCTAAATCGTCTGGTCCTCTTAGATTCCTGCAGGAAAAAAACAAGATTTTTACATTGAAAACACTGACTTTTCATTTTAGAAAACAAACAAACTATTTTGCAATTCATTCTCACAGGGGAATAAAACAGAGACAAAACCGTTTTAAAAAGTCATCTATCGAGCCGTTTAAAAACCTGATGAGCTTCTGGGTCACAACATTTATTCATAAAACAGTCACAAAACCAAGATTAGTGTTCAGCATCTTAAAATCTCCATTAGTTTAACATTAACGACAACATTCTATGAGATGTGACAGTTTTGTGTTTTAACCGGCTTTGAGCACATGTTTAACAGTGAATATGAGTCAATATTATAAGTATAAGTCTGTTCAACCAAACTAGAAAGTAGAAATAGTAGTAGTAGTAGTAGTAGTAGTAGTAGTAGTAGTAGTAGTAGTAGTATTAGTAGAAGTAGTAGTAGTAGTAGAAGTAGTAGTAGCAGTAGTAGTAGTAGTAGTAGTGATAGAATTTAAAGCTTTACAGTGATACAAACAATTCAATAATATAAAAGCAGCAAACTTCTCACATTTTTGTTGCTTATCTCATTATTAGGGCTGGGCAACGATTCCATTTTTTAATCGCGATTAATCTCATTTTTACGTGCAAAATTCAAAATGAATTCAAAAGAAGTGTAAAGTGCATCAGCATTTTTATTCAGTAGCAAATATTAAGTATTCGCTTGCCACAAAATCCTGAGCCACAATCATTAAAGATTGACAGGCCTTTCAGAGACCAGGTCAGAAATGCACCTTCACCGTGGCAAGTGCCACTCGCTTGTCATTTTCGCAACAAAGTCTGTTCCTTTTCTTAATTTTTATGTCCAGCATCCTCGAAAAGGATTGCTTCAAAGATAGTATATTATAGTATAGTAGTTATAGAAAAGGACAAGGGAAATGGCCCCAGAGGCTGACCTTTTGGCCCTTTTGGGGCCAGGCCGGTGCAAAGTGTGAGAGCCAAGTTTAGTTTATGTATACGTTCATATGGAAAACTACACAGTGTTGATATTTTGTTATAAATGTGTAATTTTATGTTTCACGGATTAATAATTTGGTTGTTTAAATAAGCTACATTTATTTGATTACATTTGTTTTATTTGTAGAATGTATTTGTAGTCTTTTGCCTGCTCTGACGCAAATGTGTTACTGTCACTTTAAGAGAGACAGCGCAAAGGAACACGCAAAGGAGCAGGAGACACTGCGCACAATACAGAGCCAAATCATATTCTATTTTTTGAGAATTGCTGTATTTGATTACTCCTGTAAGAAGTGTCACAAAACTGTGGATGAAACTTTGTGAACTATTTTTTACATCGGAGTCCTGTGGCAGTTATTTCTCATCAATTAAAGTACAAGAGTAATACCATGGGCAAAAACAAACACACAAATACTTTGCCCAGAAAGGTGGTCTTTGATTCAGTCTAAAATATGAAGAAAGAAATCACAGGACGTACATCACGACGTCACAAGTCGACTACTGAGCACCAAATTCCCTGCAGACAAGTGGGGCGTGTCAGGAATCATATGAGTCCGATGTGTGTCTTGACCTCCGCCGAACCCCAGGGGTTCCATCGAACCCCTGGGGTTCCATCGAACCCCTGGGCCTGGGGTTCCATCGAACCCCTGGGCCTGGGGTTCCATCGAACCCCTGGGAACCCCTGGGGTTCCATCGAACCCCTGGGCCTGGGGTTCCATCGAACCCCTGGGCCTGGGGTTCCATCGAACCCCTGGGAACCCCTGGGGTTCCATCGAACCCCTGGGCCTGGGGTTCCATCGAACCCCTGGGCCTGGGGTTCCATCGAACCCAGGTTAAGAACCACTGTTCTAATGTACACGCGCTCAAATTCTGCGTCGGCCGCAGCGGTTTGTACGAGGCTTTAGAACTGGTGCGGACCAGGGGAATCCGACCTGTGTTAACGCGCGTTAAAATAATTGATTGCGTTAACTTGCCCAGCCCTACTCGTTATATTTGCCATTTTCCCACATAAATATGAAACTATTACATTATGAAAACCTTTCCTCAGACAAGTATCACATTGATAACTCTTAACCAGTGGTGGGTCGTCAGGGCCAGCAAGGCCTTCTCTGCTGGCCTAAACATAATCAGAAAAATAATACAAATATTTCCCCACAAATATGTATGAAATGATTCCCCAGAGTAAGAGTTTTACTCTTCATTTCGTGGCTTTCCTCTTGTTGCACTGCTTCTGCCCCAGGTTCAGATTTGGAGGTCTTTATGTTAGATCTTTGATCCAATCATATTCAGCCATCATGTGTTGCCAGGGTCTAAAATCTGCCCTCTGACCTTCAGACTCAACAGAGCTGGTGCTTGTAGCTTAAGTCTTAAAGTGAATTGAAATAAAAATGATTTGTCAACCAATCAGCTTTAGAGTTGGCTCTTGTACGTCTGCTGCTGTTACACAGGAGCCAGCGTGCACGTCTTTTGATTGGATCACCAATATTGAGAGGCGGGTCCTATGGGCGGGTCCTATGGGCGGGTCCTATGGGCGGGTCCTATGGGCGGGTCCTATGGGCGGGTCCTATGGGCGGGTCCTTGCAGAACCTCACAAATTAATCCGCTTACTACTAAGCTGTTTTTTCAAAGAGGAAAAGAGATCGATTTGGTCGAGGATATAATTATAACGCCGTTCTCAAGACCAACTTTTCAAGAAAAGTTAGACATTGTAAGGAGAGGTCGTCCGACGCCGACGCTGCAAACCCTGTCACAGGCGGTTCCTTCCTCACTTTCAAAGTTCCAACGTGGGCAGCGTCAAGGTGACGCAACGCCCGGTTAAACTGTGTTTCTGTCTAAATGTACAGGGCCTGGAGCCGTGGCATCATAATGATGGTAATAAGAGGTGGAGTCATTGGGGTGGGACTGTGTAGGACCTCACTGAAGGCCCGAGTCCCAGACCCACGGCCCGACACTGCTCTTAATGTATGTTTTTATATTTACCTGCAGTGTCTCGCCGTAAGAATTCAAAACTAAATATTATATCTTTCTATAAACTGAAAGCTAATGTTTAGTTCTGCTTCACGGTGACAGTTTTGACTGACTTTCTCATTTCCTCACCTGGTGGTTGTGAACAGAACTGCACCTGAAATGCACTGCACAGAGCGACGGCGTTAGACACGGAAAAGGTGCAAAAATGTGACTTTATATCAAAGCTGACCTCTGAGCAGGATCACCATGACGACAGAAGCCATCAGCAGCTCCACTGAACGCATCACCAACATCAGGAGAGTCACGACAGAAACTGAGTCTGTGAGAGAAGCTTTTGTTTAGTCGGGGCGTTTCTTCTTAAAGTGACTGAAATGACGGCAAAGAGAGAGTCAGTCAGGAAAGTCACACGAGCCACGTTTGGACCGGCCCCAGACCAGAGACTTTGGAGCGTCCCGGGATCAGACAGACTTCATAAAGAAACTCTAAATGACCCGAGTTATACTTTTTTAAGGCCGATCCAGGCCATTCACAAAAAGACGTTCAGTAGTTCAAAGTTTGCGTCGCAGCGAGATGTGGCTAAAGCTAGAGTAAACAAGAAACAACTTCCTGTTTATCGTCAGCTTCTTCTTCACTTATTTCACTTTTCTTATGCTCTGGAACTATCATAGTTTGGGTCTTGATGCGAGTGTGCGTCGATAAACAGGAAACAGCTGTCGCTAACGTGCTTTAGCTTTGTTTTGCTAGGTCTGTCAGCGCAGCAGATAAAGTTATCAAGTATGAATGTTTTATTAATATCTGCTTTTGGCCCTTTTGTTTTCTGCGTTCTCTCTTGTCCAATCATCACACGCTAAAGCGTTCAGGGGACTAGAAGTGAGCCAGGACCCTCTGGGACATGGGGCCTCAGGGCCGCTCCCATGGAAACATGGATATTATGCAACTTTAATAGAGTCAAGGAGCTGGAAAAGACAAATAATGAATATTATGGTGACATCAGTGAGTTGAATTGTACCGTATGATTCTTCTGGATTGTTCTCAGTCTGAACTAAAGTCTGTTTCAGCCAAGATCTACCTAGAAATAACAACAGACTTTTAGAGCTTTCATAGACTGTATTTGTGTTTGTAATTTAAATGAAAACAGAACATTTGGACTGTAACCTGGTTTAGTCCTGGTTCTTACCTGTGAAGACATCGAAGACATGAACCTGGTTCTGATTCAGGTCGGTCACTTCACATCTTTTACTCCAATTTGACTTTGAAGTAAACGGTGGGTTTTGAGAAAGTGAGAATTCGACAGTTGCTGAGCATGTGCCAGTGTAAAACCTGACCGGGGTGAAGTAAGACCCTTGGACCAGCCACCTCACAGTGAACCCACAGTCGCCGTGTCCGCCGTACGGAGTGACAAGACAGGACGAAAGTCCGCGAAAGTTCGCACCCTGGGACATCACTGAGAAGAGACGAAACTGTACTTTACCTCAGCTCAGTATATTTATGATCCTCTGTACTTTAAGACTTGTTTTAATATATTCAAAGTACATATGACTGGTTCTCATGTTTTATAATGAATACTTAGTTTTCCCTGCGGTAAATATTTGAGTATTTGATTCAATGAAGTTGCAGTTTGTGAAGAAAACTGATCTGCTGCTCATGCCCAACCAGGAAGTAACATTATAAACGTCACCAAATTTGTCAAACTGAGGAAAAATGGTCAGTTTTGTTTGTGAAATCTTAAATATAATTATGTTCACCACATTTGAATGACAGGTGCAGTCTCACCTGTCACACAGCCTTTACAAACACCTCAATACTCACTGATGACCACAGACAGGAAGGACTCTGAGCGCTGTGATTGGTCGCCCTCAGAGCTGGACTGTGATTGGTCGCCCTCAGAGCTGGACTGTGATTGGTCGTGCTGGGTGCAGACGTACACTCCTGCGTCATCACTTTCAACCTTTCGGATCTGAAGCGCACAGGACTCGGTCAGGTTCAGTCTGTGGGAGTTGGAAACGGGGCGGACGGAACCAGACCGGACCAGATCACTGTCACGGCGTTCCATGGTAAAAGTTGGCACGGATGGGGGTTTTGGGGGTGGCCCGCGGGGAAAGGGGGGGTCTTTTTTGGTCCAGGTGGTCCCGGAGCAGTTGGTCTGAGACACACCTCCACAGGGCAGAGTGACATCGTGTCCAGACTTAACCACAAACGAGAGCTGCTCTTCTGTGGGATGAAGACACAGCACAGCTTTTATTTCCTCTTCACTTGTGGAGTTATCACTTTGTGTTTACATTATTACAGCTTTGATTGACGGACAAACCCCTGTGTTTTTTTATTCAGAGTTAAAACATTTAAAACTTCTTGTGCAGTGTACGTATGTTTGTGACTTACTGTAGAACATTAAAAAAAGCACACGTACAGAGGGGATTTTGGAAATACAGTGAGGACATTATTGAGGGCTCTGAAATGTTCATCGTAGGTGCATTTCCACTGAGAGAATCTAAAAACAATTCAGCAAATTACATTGTATGATTTTTGATTGATTTATTTGTATGTTTTTGCCGCAAATAAGTATTTGTTTCCTGTAGTTCTTGTTCAGGTTTGCACTCTCTGCAGCTGAGAGTTTGACCCACTCTTCCACAGAGATCTTCTCTAGATCTGACAGGTTTCAGGGCTGTTGCTGAGCAACACAGAGTTTCAGCTCCCTCCAAAGATTTTCAATTGGATTTCGGTCTGGAGACTGGCTTGGCCGCTCCAGAACCTTGATATGCTTCTTACAGATCCACTCCTTTGTTCTTCTGGATGTGTGCTTTGGGTCATTGTCATGTTGGAAGACCCAGCCACAACCCATCGTCAACACTCAGACTGAAGGAAGGAGCATGATGTCTCCACCCCCAAAGCATGATGTCTCCACTCCCAAAGCATGATGTCTCCACCCCCAAAGCATGATGTCTCCACCCCCAAAGCATGATGTCTCCACCCCCAAAACATGATGTCTCCACCCCCAAAACATGATGTCTCCACCCCCAAAGCATGATGTCTCCACCCCCAAAACATGATGTCTCCACCCCCAAAGCATGATGTCTCCACCCCCAAAACATGATGTCTCCACCCCCAAAACATGATGTCTCCACCCCCAAAGCATGATGTCTCCACCCCCAAAGCATGATGTCTCCACCCCCAAAACATGATGTCTCCACCCCCAAAACATGATGTCTCCACCCCCAAAACATGATGTCTCCACCCCCAAAGCATGATGTCTCCACCCCCAAAACATGATGTCTCCACCCCCAAAACATGATGTCTCCACCCCCAAAGCATGATGTCTCCACCCCCAAAGCATGATGTCTCCACCCCCAAAACATGATGTCTCCACCCCCAAAGCATGATGTCTCCACCCCCAAAGCATGATGTCTCCACCCCCAAAGCATGATGTCTCCACCCCCAAAACATGATGTCTCCACCCCCAAAACATGATGTCTCCACCCCCAAAGCATGATGTCTCCACCCCCAAAGCATGATGTCTCCACCCCCAAAACATGATGTCTCCACCCCCAAAGCATGATGTCTCCACCCCCAAAACATGATGTCTCCACCCCCAAAACATGATGTCTCCACCCCCAAAACATGATGTCTCCACCCCCAAAGCATGATGTCTCCACCCCCAAAGCATGATGTCTCCACCCCCAAAACATGATGTCTCCACCCCCAAAACATGATGTCTCCACCCCCAAAGCATGATGTCTCCACCCCCAAAACATGATGTCTCCACCCCCAAAGCATGATGTCTCCACCCCCAAAACATGATGTCTCCACCCCCAAAACATGATGTCTCCACCCCCAAAACATGATGTCTCCACCCCCAAAGCATGATGTCTCCACCCCCAAAACATGATGTCTCCACCCCCAAAGCATGATGTCTCCACCCCCAAAGCATGATGTCTCCACCCCCAAAACATGATGTCTCCACCCCCAAAACATGATGTCTCCACCCCCAAAACATGATGTCTCCACCCCCAAAGCATGATGTCTCCACCCCCAAAACATGATGTCTCCACCCCCAAAGCATGATGTCTCCACCCCCAAAACATGATGTCTCCACCCCCAAAACATGATGTCTCCACCCCCAAAACATGATGTCTCCACCCCCAAAGCATGATGTCTCCACCCCCAAAACATGATGTCTCCACCCCCAAAGCATGATGTCTCCACCCCCAAAACATGATGTCTCCACCCCCAAAGCATGATGTCTCCACCCCCAAAACATGATGTCTCCACCCCCAAAGCATGATGTCTCCACCCCCAAAACATGATGTCTCCACCCCCAAAGCATGATGTCTCCACCCCCAAAGCATGATGTCTCCACCCCCAAAGCATGATGTCTCCACCCCCAAAACATGATGTCTCCACCCTCAAAACATGATGTCTCCACCCCCAAAGCATGATGTCTCCACCCCCAAAGCATGATGTCTCCACCCCCAAAACATGATGTCTCCACCCTCAAAACATGATGTCTCCACCCCCAAAGCATGATGTCTCCACCCCCAAAACATGATGTCTCCACCCCCAAAACATGATGTCTCCACCCCCAAAACATGATGTCTCCACCCCCAAAGCATGATGTCTCCACCCCCAAAACATGATGTCTCCACCCCCAAAGCATGATGTCTCCACCCCCAAAACATGATGTCTCCACCCCCAAAACATGATGTCTCCACCCCCAAAACATGATGTCTCCACCCCCAAAGCATGATGTCTCCACCCCCAAAACATGATGTCTCCACCCCCAAAGCATGATGTCTCCACCCCCAAAGCATGATGTCTCCACCCCCAAAACATGATGTCTCCTCCCCCAAAACATGATGTCTCCACCCTCAAAACATGATGTCTCCACCCCCAAAACATGATGTCTCCACCCTCAAAACATGATGTCTCCACCCCCAAAGCATGATGTCTCCACCCCCAAAGCATGATGTCTCCACCCCCAAAACATGATGTCTCCACCCCCAAAGCATGATGTCTCCACCCCCAAAACATGATGTCTCCTCCCCCAAAACATGATGTCTCCACCCCCAAAACATGATGTCTCCACCCTCAAAACATGATGTCTCCACCCCCAAAGCATGATGTCTCCACCCCCAAAACATGATGTCTCCACCCCCAAAGCATGATGTCTCCACCCCCAAAGCATGATGTTTCACCCCCAAAGCATGATGTCTCCACCCCCAAAGCATGATGTTTCACCCCCAAAACATGATGTTTCCACCCCCAAAACATGCTGTCTCCACCCCCAAAGCATTATGTCTCCACCCCCAAAGCATGATGTTTCACCCCCAAAGCATGATGTCTCCACCCCCAAAGCATGATGTACCACCCCCAAAGCATGATATCTCCACCCCCAAAGCATGATGTTTCACCCCCAAAACATGATGTTTCCACCCCCAAGGCATGCTGTCTCCACCCCCAAAGCATGATGTCTCCACCCCCAAAGCATGATGTCTCCGCCCCCAAAGCATGATGTCTCCGCCCCCAAAACATGATGTCTCCACCCCCAAAACATGATGTCTCCACCCCCAAAACATGATGTCTCCACCCCCAAAGCATGATGTCTCCACCCCCAAAGCATGATGTCTCCACCCCCAAAACATGATGTCTCCACCCCCAAAGCATGATGTCTCCACCCCCAAAACATGATGTCTCCACCCCCAAAACATGATGTCTCCACCCCCAAAACATGATGTCTCCACCCCCAAAGCATGATGTCTCCACCCCCAAAGCATGATGTCTCCACCCCCAAAACATGATGTCTCCACCCCCAAAACATGATGTCTCCACCCCCAAAGCATGATGTCTCCACCCCCAAAGCATGATGTCTCCACCCCCAAAACATGATGTCTCCACCCCCAAAACATGATGTCTCCACCCCCAAAACATGATGTCTCCACCCCCAAAGCATGATGTCTCCACCCCCAAAACATGATGTCTCCACCCCCAAAGCATGATGTCTCCACCCCCAAAGCATGATGTCTCCACCCCCAAAACATGATGTCTCCACCCCCAAAACATGATGTCTCCACCCCCAAAACATGATGTCTCCACCCCCAAAGCATTATGTCTCCACCCCCAAAGCATGATGTTTCACCCCCAAAGCATGATGTCTCCACCCCCAAAGCATGATGTACCACCCCCAAAGCATGATGTCTCCACCCCCAAAGCATGATGTTTCACCCCCAAAACATGATGTTTCCACCCCCAAGGCATGCTGTCTCCACCCCCAAAGCATGATGTCTCCACCCCCAAAGCATGATGTCTCCACCCCCAAAGCATGATGTTTCACCCCCAAAGCATGGTGTTTCACCCCCAAAGCATGATGTCTCCACCCCCAAAGCATGATGTCTCCACCCCCAAAGCATGATGTTTCACCCCCAAAGCATGATGTACCACCCCCAAAGCATGATGTCTCCACCCCCAAAGCATGATGTCTCCACCCCCAAAACATGATGTCTCCACCCCCAAAACATGATGTCTCCACCCCCAAAGCATGATGTCTCCACTCCCAAAACATGATGTCTCCACCCCCAAAACATGATGTCTCCACCCCCAAAGCATGATGTCTCCACCCCCAAAGCATGATGTCTCCACCCCCAAAACATGATGTCTCCACCCCCAAAGCATGATGTCTCCACCCCCAAAGCATGATGTCTCCACCCCCAAAACATGATGTCTCCACCCCCAAAACATGATGTCTCCACCCCCAAAACATGATGTCTCCACCCCCAAAGCATGATGTCTCCACCCCCAAAACATGATGTCTCCACCCCCAAAACATGATGTCTCCACCCCCAAAGCATGATGTCTCCACCCCCAAAGCATGATGTCTCCACCCCCAAAACATGATGTCTCCACCCCCAAAGCATGATGTCTCCACCCCCAAAGCATGATGTCTCCACCCCCAAAGCATGATGTATCCACCCCCAAAACATGATGTCTCCACCCCCAAAACATGATGTCTCCACCCCCAAAACATGATGTCTCCACCCCCAAAGCATGATGTCTCCACCCCCAAAGCATGATGTCTCCACCCCCAAAACATGATGTCTCCACCCCCAAAGCATGATGTCTCCACCCCCAAAACATGATGTCTCCACCCCCAAAACATGATGTCTCCACCCCCAAAACATGATGTCTCCACCCCCAAAGCATGATGTCTCCACCCCCAAAACATGATGTCTCCACCCCCAAAGCATGATGTCTCCACCCCCAAAGCATGATGTCTCCACCCCCAAAACATGATGTCTCCACCCCCAAAACATGATGTCTCCACCCCCAAAACATGATGTCTCCACCCCCAAAGCATGATGTCTCCACCCCCAAAACATGATGTCTCCACCCCCAAAGCATGATGTCTCCACCCCCAAAACATGATGTCTCCACCCCCAAAACATGATGTCTCCACCCCCAAAACATGATGTCTCCACCCCCAAAGCATGATGTCTCCACCCCCAAAACATGATGTCTCCACCCCCAAAGCATGATGTCTCCACCCCCAAAACATGATGTCTCCACCCCCAAAACATGATGTCTCCACCCCCAAAACATGATGTCTCCACCCCCAAAGCATGATGTCTCCACCCCCAAAACATGATGTCTCCACCCCCAAAGCATGATGTCTCCACCCCCAAAGCATGATGTCTCCACCCCCAAAGCATGATGTCTCCACCCCCAAAACATGATGTCTCCACCCTCAAAACATGATGTCTCCACCCCCAAAGCATGATGTCTCCACCCCCAAAGCATGATGTCTCCACCCCCAAAACATGATGTCTCCACCCTCAAAACATGATGTCTCCACCCCCAAAGCATGATGTCTCCACCCCCAAAACATGATGTCTCCACCCCCAAAACATGATGTCTCCACCCCCAAAACATGATGTCTCCACCCCCAAAGCATGATGTCTCCACCCCCAAAACATGATGTCTCCACCCCCAAAGCATGATGTCTCCACCCCCAAAACATGATGTCTCCACCCCCAAAACATGATGTCTCCACCCCCAAAACATGATGTCTCCACCCCCAAAGCATGATGTCTCCACCCCCAAAACATGATGTCTCCACCCCCAAAGCATGATGTCTCCACCCCCAAAGCATGATGTCTCCACCCCCAAAACATGATGTCTCCTCCCCCAAAACATGATGTCTCCACCCTCAAAACATGATGTCTCCACCCCCAAAACATGATGTCTCCACCCTCAAAACATGATGTCTCCACCCCCAAAGCATGATGTCTCCACCCCCAAAGCATGATGTCTCCACCCCCAAAACATGATGTCTCCACCCCCAAAACATGATGTCTCCTCCCCCAAAACATGATGTCTCCACCCCCAAAACATGATGTCTCCACCCTCAAAACATGATGTCTCCACCCCCAAAGCATGATGTCTCCACCCCCAAAACATGATGTCTCCACCCCCAAAGCATGATGTCTCCACCCCCAAAGCATGATGTTTCACCCCCAAAGCATGATGTCTCCACCCCCAAAGCATGATGTTTCACCCCCAAAACATGATGTTTCCACCCCCAAAACATGCTGTCTCCACCCCCAAAGCATTATGTCTCCACCCCCAAAGCATGATGTTTCACCCCCAAAGCATGATGTCTCCACCCCCAAAGCATGATGTTTCACCCCCAAAACATGATGTTTCCACCCCCAAGGCATGCTGTCTCCACCCCCAAGGCATGATGTCTCCACCCCCAAAGCATGATGTACCACCCCCAAAGCATGATATCTCCACCCCCAAAGCATGATGTTTCACCCCCAAAACATGATGTTTCCACCCCCAAGGCATGCTGTCTCCACCCCCAAAGCATGATGTCTCCACCCCCAAAGCATGATGTCTCCACCCCCAAAGCATGATGTCTCCACCCCCAAAACATGATGTCTCCACCCCCAAAACATGATGTCTCCACCCCCAAAACATGATGTCTCCACCCCCAAAGCATGATGTCTCCACCCCCAAAGCATGATGTCTCCACCCCCAAAACATGATGTCTCCACCCCCAAAGCATGATGTCTCCACCCCCAAAACATGATGTCTCCACCCCCAAAACATGATGTCTCCACCCCCAAAACATGATGTCTCCACCCCCAAAGCATGATGTCTCCACCCCCAAAGCATGATGTCTCCACCCCCAAAACATGATGTCTCCACCCCCAAAACATGATGTCTCCACCCCCAAAGCATGATGTCTCCACCCCCAAAACATGATGTCTCCACCCCCAAAGCATGATGTCTCCACCCCCAAAACATGATGTCTCCACCCCCAAAACATGATGTCTCCACCCCCAAAACATGATGTCTCCACCCCCAAAGCATGATGTCTCCACCCCCAAAACATGATGTCTCCACCCCCAAAGCATGATGTCTCCACCCCCAAAGCATGATGTCTCCACCCCCAAAACATGATGTCTCCACCCCCAAAACATGATGTCTCCACCCCCAAAACATGATGTCTCCACCCCCAAAGCATTATGTCTCCACCCCCAAAGCATGATGTTTCACCCCCAAAGCATGATGTCTCCACCCCCAAAGCATGATGTACCACCCCCAAAGCATGATGTCTCCACCCCCAAAGCATGATGTTTCACCCCCAAAACATGATGTTTCCACCCCCAAGGCATGCTGTCTCCACCCCCAAAGCATGATGTCTCCACCCCCAAAGCATGATGTCTCCACCCCCAAAGCATGATGTTTCACCCCCAAAGCATGGTGTTTCACCCCCATGCTTCAGTCGGGATGGTGTTCTTGGGATGGTCCTCATCCTTCTTCTTCTTCCAAACACGGCGAGTGGAGTTTATACCAAAAAGTTCTCTTTTGGCCTCATCTGACCACATGACTTTCTCCCATGACTCCTCTGGATCATCCAGATGGTCAAACTTCAGACGGGCCTGGACATGTGCTGACTTAAGCAGGGGAACCTTCTGTGCGATGCGTGATTTAAACAATGACGACGTAGTGTATTACAGATTTGCCCCGTAGCCCTTTCCAGCCTTGTGGAGGTCTAATATTCAGTCTCTGGTGTGTTTGACTGCTCTTTGGTCTTGGCCATGGCAGTGGGTGGAGTCTGACTGATTGTTGGGGGGACAGGGGTCTTTATGAAGCTGACGAGCTCAAACAGGTGCTACTAATTCAGATGAATAAGTGGAGCAGAGGTGGACTTTTGAATGGCAGACTAACAGGTCTTTGAGAGCCAGAACTCTTGTTGATTGGCAAGTGTTCAAATACTTAGTTGCAGCAATAACATACAAATACATTATTTAAAATTCATCCAATGTGAGACCCGTTTTTAGATTCTCTCTCACAGTGGAAATGCACCTACGATGAACATTTCAGACCCTCCATAATTTCTAAGTCACAGGGTGTTCAAATACTCATTTTCCTCGCTTTTTATCATTTAGTTTTTGAGTAAACTCGATCCGACTGATAATTGGGATTAACTGAGTTTTTTGGAGTTAAAATTGAAACAAATCAGGCTCAGAATTAGATATAAACTTATTCTTTTGTACGTTTCTGTCCAAATCTTGGAGTGTGTAGGAGCTACTTTAAGGGCTGATCTTTATGTCTCTGTGGCAGAAAC
The DNA here is from genome assembly GCF_026437365.1 of Eucyclogobius newberryi. Lineage (NCBI taxonomy): Eukaryota > Metazoa > Chordata > Actinopteri > Gobiiformes > Gobiidae > Eucyclogobius > Eucyclogobius newberryi. The sequence goes on along the minus strand of NW_027315945.1, from coordinate 35,983,236 downwards.
ATGCATTTGGAGATAAGCCTCTGAAGTTACAATGTCCCAGAGAGATTTACAGATGTAAGTGGATTAAACCAAGAAATAAAAACTCTCACAAATAGTAATCTGATTATTTCAGCTTCTAAAGGTGAAACCACAACAGGAAGTGACCGTAGATAAGAAGTGTCGTTCTCACCAATACGACTGGAGTAACTGCAGGACTCACTTCTTACATTATTCAACCCATAATATCACCAAATTCACTTCAAATGTCATTGCTGTTGCCAGAAAATGACAGATTCTATATTGTTGATGAATAAAACCTCATAATTGTGGATATTGTTTATAAGGACTTCATTATTGAAGTGGCCCAACATGTTTTTTTTTGTCTTTTTGTTCTTTCAAAAAACCATACAAAAAACTAAACAAACATGGGTCTCACTCTTATTTATTTGATTCTGGACAGCGTCTGCATTCTTAACACAGTCAAGAGCTTTTATTTTCAAATTAAAAGGTCCAAAATGGAGTGCCACAAAACGTTCACTGCAGGAGCAAAAAAACCTGCTCAAATAAAAGTGTGAACCTCTAAAAATGTACTTTAAGAGTAAAAAAAAAGAAAAGTAATTGACACAGATTTTGAGCTGTAATGAAGTGTCTAAGTGTCATTTATAAAGCCTTTTGTTTGCTCAAAGACTGTGAAAATGTAGGTAAGACGTCAGGACTATTAAGATTGAAAGATTGAACTGTTTTACAAACATATTTATTACGCACAAAGCACAACACTGTTTGTTGCCATGTGGTTTTTAAAGACTTTATGTTGTCAACAGAGAGAAAACACACATGGATCACATTTGGAACATTTCTTAAGTATAAATGAAATAAAAATCACAATAACAAGTTAATTACAAGTGGCTATCTATGTTTATGTGCATTAACTGTGTGTTCTTAATGTGGAATGTATTACTCGTCGTACATTCTCATGTAAAAAAAGAACAAATTATATAAAATGAAATAAACGTGCTTAACAAACACAAAGTATCCGCTCTAAAATACTCAAGTACAATGTTATGTAAGTGCTGTACTTTTACTTTTGTACTTTCCACCACTTTCCCATAAAAAGTCCTCTTCTTTTTCCCACTCTTCGCACTATAATATCTGCCTCTTATTTAAGTTTTGATGTCCATAACTCTCTGCTTCTATATTGTCCTCAAATGTGTCGGATTTCTCATTGTGACGATATATTCCTGATCGATCTCAATCCAAGTCTGTATCTAAAGTCTTTAAACCGCGACGCAGTACGACCCGACGTTTATACACCACGTCACAAAGAACTACGACCCTTTTAGAGCAAATCCAGACAAATCATCTCCTTTGAAATGCTGGAAAACCCGCGACACGTGAACGAAAAACCTGCTGAAATGAGCCAAAACGTGTGTAGGAAAAGCACCAATCGGGGTTTCAGAAGGAGCCTGAACTCACCAGAGATCTGCGGCGCGAGCGAGAGCAGGAGCAGGACGTGGAGCGGGGACATTTTCACACCTCTCTGCAGCGCTCGGAAACGAGCAGCCTCATGAACTGATGAAACGCTCCGTTTTGTTTGCGTTTATCTGAACTCGAATCAGAGCGTTTGACGAGAGAAACAGACGCTGCGGTCGCGTTTGAAATGAACTCATGGGAGCGGCTTGAACAGGCTCACATTTACATACATTTATCCACATTTACATACATTTATCCACATTCACATACATTTATCCACATTTACATACATTTATCCACATTCACATACATTTATCCACAGTTATTTACATTTCACCTTGGAGAGACAAAGAGACCACGAGAATGGACTGTTGAGCAAGCTTTATTCAAGAGTTATTTGGCGCTCAGACCCCGGCGGAAGACGTTGCAATCATGGAAACTCCATGATCTATTTGTATTAGATGCCTCCCCCCGGACCCTGGAGACTGGTGGTGGTAGATGTGGAGAGAAGGTAGAGGATGAGGGGAATGTAGAGGAGGAGCTGGGGAGGTGGTGGGTCGCAGTACGGTTTGAGCGGCCGAGCCATCTGCCCGAGGGCTTAAATGCGACCGCCTGACGCTGATTGGGAGGGGGGAGGAGTCACTTGAGAGCGTTGATTGGGGATGAGGAGCAGGTGCGAGGGCCATGGTACAGACGCCCCCTGACCTTTCACCCTCCTTCTTTGGCCAGGAAAAACTGCATAACCTCTTTGGGATAAGCGCAGAAACCTGGGAGAGTCCATGGTGAAGGAGGGATCTGACTCTCACAGACGGACAGGCGGGCGCCCGCTTGAGTGCGATGATGGCGCTGGGGAGAGGGGTCCTTCCATGGTGGCCTTGACGTAGATGGATGGAGTTAGGTCTTCCAGGCTGAATTTACGCAGGCTTCATTTGTGATCTCTATATCTATAAGTTTTGTCTTGTTTCAGTCTTGGATTAGAACGTTGGGCCCTGTTTATTCTCAAACTTAATCTAATTTCTGTCTTGTTTTTAATTGTCTCGCGGCTGGAGTGAAAGTGGCGGCTCTTAGGTTCTTTATATGTAGTTGACGATGTTAATCGTTTCGACTCTTCATTCGCTCCTTCTCGTCCCTACGATGAATAACCTACTGCACCTCTCAAGTCAAAACACAGAAGTAACAGTCGCCCGCATTTTAATATTTTCAGGCGACCATCGGACTCAGCTCTAGGATGATTCTTTCTCTCGGTCCGAGGCCCAAGGGAAGGCTGCTCGTTTCTGGCTTCTCTAACGGGTCCTCCACGTCCGTTTGAATTTGACCCCACTATCGTTCTGAACATTCTTTGGGGGTTCAATAAGTCAGAAGGCACTCATTCCACCACAGCCCTTTAGCAGATCAGTAAGGGATATTCTATTATGCCGCTCCTCATAATACTCTAGACTCTCAGTCTACTCCCCTCTATCGATCCTTCACCTGCATCGCTTATACTCAAGTCACCATAATCGACCAACTCCTACTCACGATTCACAGTCCCAAAATCTGACGCTCCGCACCGAACTTCGACGATCAACCCAGATCGACCCAATCCCACTTCTTTGATCTTCAGGAACCAACTAAGGCATAAATTAAGATTTTACTAATAAAATAATAATAAACTTGGTCTCAGTATGTACGATTTTATTTTTGCAGATGGTCAGAAAAAGTGCAGAAAGTGAACAGCACGTGAATTGTATTGGTTTGAATAATTGTTAAAGTGGGAGGAGTTAAGTGTTCATGAGTCCAACGGCTGAGGGGAGTGGCCCCCTGCCTGAGGGGAGTGGCCCCCTGCCTGAGGGGAGTGGCCCCCTGCCTGAGGGGAGTGGCCTCCTGCCTGAGGGGAGTGGCCCCCTGCCTGAGGGGAGTGGCCTCCTGCCTGAGGGGAGTGGCCTCCTGCCTGAGGGGAGTGGCCTCTGTTATGAAAATTATTTTAGAGAAATTGATTGAAGAAATCAAAGAAAACAGAATGTCGTTTCTGTGTTTTATTTGATGAAAAGTGAATAAAAGAAAAAATGAAACTCTTTGCATCAAAGAGAGGGAAGACATAAGTCAGGTCCAGAGTTACAATTTCCCCCAAAAAAGGTATTTTCTGCTTCTAGTTTGATACAAAGGCCTTCACATCACACAGGACGGGCTGGACAAGGAGGAGTCTGAAATGAAACCAGTCTGTACCAGGCACTGAGTGAACCTTTGGTATGATCGCTGTATCTCAAGGTCTTTTGAGCAGTTTCTCTCAAAGCTCAAGGTTTAATGAAGTCATTTTCCATGACAATTCCCTCCTTTTGATGACCATAAATCAACAAAGTCAAAATGACTTATCAAACACAGAAACACCTGCAAGGCACAATTAAAACTTCAACATAAAAATAACACAACCTGTAAAATAGTAAAATAACATGGCCAATAAAATGAATACATATTTAGCCTTAGCAAACTTCAATAAATGCAAAATGTATAATATATGGTATTAAAGTAAATAAAAAGAAGAGAAAACCCCAGAAAACATGGGAGATTCACCCCTTTGTGAAGTGCTTGTTTGCATTAGGCAGAGGTAGAGGAGGAATGTGAGGGTCAGAGGCAGCGACAGGCGTAAGTCCAGACATAGCAGTTGGAACGATTGTGAGTCAGCAACATATTTAGCATATTGATACCAATAATGGAGTGATTTATAGCTTTAGCAAGAGCATGTAGCCACATGTCGTCAGGTTGAGCCAATTCATCTCTTTGACCTGGGTGACATCAAAGAACTGGAGCAGATGAATTATAATCAGGTCATATTTTGGTCGCCAATTTTGACTTTAGCATCGTGCAAATGGAACCATAATAGTGGAACCACAATTATAATTGACAAACAGAGCAAACGACAAGTGTTGCCTCGGAGACCACAAAACCCTGGATGTCTGAACGGGTGCCAAGGCTTGATGCTCGCTTCTGCTTCTGCCGTGGGTGGCAAGCTCTTCTATGACCTATTTTCTGCTCTTCTATGGCCTGGGTGAGCGGTTAGCAGCACACGTCACCCTGTTGTAGCTAGCAGTGTAGGCTAACAGTGTTTTAATCGGTGGGAGGGTTGGTGTATGTGGGTGTCCCTCCTTGTGTCTCCTGGTCTTACAAGTGGAACAGTTGGAGCTGGAACCATCTTGCAGTGTGATGCACCCACGTTGCCCGGTCCTGGACCTTGATGGCGGTGTGGGTTGTGAGAAGCACCTGGAAGGATCCTCGCCAGCGCTGTTGCCACCAGTTCTTGCGACGGAAGTTCTTTGCCAACACAAAGTCTCCTGGTTTGATGGTGTGGAGCAGTTGATCTGCTTGTTGTGGGAGCGCTGATGCGACCTGTTGTCTAATATCAGAGAGAGACTTAGAGACCTCTTCACACAGGTTGGTTTCGATGGATGGTTCTGGAGGTCCTATTCCAACGTCAGGAGGAGCTGCAGACAGAATCTCAAAAGGAGAAAGAGTTGATGACGCGAGCGCACTCTTCTCCTCGTGTACACCAGAACAATAGGCAGGCGTTTAGTTCAGCTGAGTTTTGTTTCTTCACAACATTTAACCAGTTTTGATTTTATTCCATTATCAGATGTGTTTTCTCTGGGATTTCCCGTCTTGGAATTATTTCATTCCTGAAGTGCACATCCCTCCTTTTGACACATGGTCTGACCCATGTGTCAATGTTGCATAGCAATGGAAGGGGCGTTTTGGTGGGCGGGGCTTATTATCAGGGCCGTACCAAACACTGAAAAAAACCTGCTCTGGAGTGGAGAGAGAGCAAGAGCCAGAAACACTCAAAAACCCACGAGAAACAAAAGAACAAAGAAAAGAACTCATGAACTCTCAGCAGTATTAATGAAGGAGTGGCTAAAACTCTGGTTTTCTTGGTGTTCAAGGTTCTTCTGGTCAGGTGTTGTGGAGGAGGAACTGGTTCTGGTTCCTCTGGAGAACTCAGTTGAAGGTTCCTGTTCAGTGTCGGAACGTTCCGGTCTGTCTCTGTGACGGCGCGTGTGGACGCTGAGATCACCTTTTTGGGCAAATGTTTTCTTACAGACTGAACAGCTGTAAGGTCTCTCTCCAGTGTGATTGGTCATGTGTTGGTTGAGATCACCTTTTTGGACAAAAGTTTTCTTACAGACTGAACAGCTGTAAGGTCCCTCTCCAGTGTGAGTGGTCATGTGTTGGTTGAGATGACCTCTACGGGCAAATGTTTTCTTACAGACTGAACAACTGTAAGGTCTTCCTGTCCCTGACCCATGTCCCTCTGTGACATTGGCTCTGCTCTCTGCTCCTCCTCGTGCTCCTCCTCCAGCTCCTCCTCCTCCTCCTTGTGCTCCTGCTCCTCCTCCTCCAGTCCATGACCCGTGTCCCTCTGTGACAGTGGCTCTGCTCTCTGCTCCACACTTGTATTTGCTGAATAGACCTGAGTTGGGTGCAGTTGTACTTGTGTCTTTTATCTGGACTTGGTTGTCGTGGTCTCCATCAGCCTCTGTCTCCATCCGTGCAGTTGAACTTCTGTCTGGAGGTTCCCAGTCTTCATCACTGTCAGTGTAAGAAGAGTTCTCAGTGTGTTCCTCAGTGTCTGAGTGTAACTGTGGGTCTAAGCTGCTGTCTGCTCCTGCTCCTCCTCCTGCTCCTCCTCCTGCTCCTCTTGCTCCTCCACACTGCTCTCCCTGTGTCTCTCTGTGCTCTCGTTGTTCCTCTGAGTGGAAATGCCTTTCTCTTTTGTGCTGGCTTTTCTTTCTGCTTGTTCGTCTCTGGAGCAGTGAAGAGCTGTTGAAGGTTTGACTGTGAGTCTTAAAACGAGACTTGGGAGGTTCTTTCATACTAGAGGTTTTATCATTGACTAGACAGCTGAAGGGTTTGTCAGCTGAATGGTCAGTTTTAGCATCACACAGTGAAATGACATTACTAATAATAATGTCTGGAGTCTCTGATCTCAGTCCCTCTGCTTCCTCTTTAATCTGAGGAGTCTCTGGGTTTTCCTGCTTCACACCGGGCTCCTCCTGAACACCTGCAGGACCGGGCTCCATCTTAATACCTGCAGGATCAAGCTCCATCTTAACACCTGCAGGACCGGGCTCCACCTGTTCACTTGACAGACCGGGCTCCTCCTGAACACCTGCAGGACCGGGCTCCATCTTAACACCTGCAGGACCGGGCTCCTCCTTAACACATGCAGGACCGGGTTCCACCTGAACACCTGCAGGAGAGAAACAACCTGGTAAGAAACCCACTGAGATGGAGAGCTCTTTTACAGGGGCGACCTGGGCTAAAGGAAAGACCCGACAGAACACAAATCATAATAACAATTCCACTAATAATAAAATATTTAAGAACAAATAAAAACAGAATTACATTTAAAACCACAGACTGTTTTTAAAGGATTCCTTTTCTTTGTTTTCTCCCTCAAGTCTCTGAAGAAACAACATGGAAAAGCCCTAGTGGTGGGTGAACGCTGAATACTGATGATATGATCAAAATGACCTCAAACAAAATGACATAACTATTAGTGAAACATGACTAAAAACGTTTTGAACAAACTTTTTTAGGTTTCTGTAAATTAATATTTATTGCAAACCTTTTAACCGTTTTTAATAATTGTCTTTTTAAGCATGAGCTCACTTTATGACTCACATCACTGCCTAAAGGCAAACAGGAGTGTTTTAGGTGCTTTTAGTATCATTCTTATCAGTGACCTTGAAGTTTGACACAGATTCTCTCTCTTTTGGCCTCGTCGTGTTACATTTTTCCTTTAGTTCATTTACTTCAGTCTCTGAAAGTGGTAAAAGTCTGTTTGTGAGCTGTATTTGAGGTGACTTTACGTTATATTTGAGTCAATAGGTTTAGGTTGAAAGAAGCCGTTTTCTTGTAAAAAATTTGGACTTACCACTGGATGAAACTGGAATAGTCTCTTTGAGCCTTTTTTCAGATTCTAGAGCAAATATCTGTGTTTTTAGCTCATGAATTCCTTGTTGATATTTCAACAGCGTTCACTAGTGTCTGTTTCCATTCTTCTCCCGGACGTGTCGCTGGATCCTCACATTTGTGCTTCAAACTGGAACTATCGACTTACAATACTTGGAGCCAATGAGGAAACTAGAGGAGGAGGAGCCAAGAGGAGGAGGCAAGGAGGAGGAGCTGAGAAGAGGAGGAGCTGAGAAGAGGCGGCAAGGAGGAGGAGCCGAGAGGAGGAGGAACCGAGAAGAGGAGGCAAGGAGGAGGAGGTGAGAAGAGGAGGAGCTGAGAAGAGGAGGCAAGGAGGAGGAGCTGAGAGGAGGAGGAGCCGAGAAGAGGAGGAACCGAGAAGAGGAGGCAAGGAGGAGGAGGTGAGAAGAGGAGGAGCTGAGAAGAGGAGGCAAGGAGGAGGAGCCGAGAAGAGGAGGAGCCGAGAAGAGCAGGAGCCGAGAAGAGGAGGCAAGGAGGAGGAGCCGAGGAACCACAGAGGAACCACAGAGGAACCACAGAGGAGCCACAGAGGAACCACAGAGGAGCCACAGAGTAACCACAGAGGAACCACAGAGGAACCACAGAGGAACCTAAGAGGAGCCACAGAGGAACCACAGAGGAGCCACAGAGTAACCACGGAGGAACCTAAGAGGAGCCACAGAGGAACCACAGAGGAGCCACAGAGTAACCACAGAGGAACCACAGAGGAACCACAGAGGAGCCACAGAGGAACCACGGAGGAACAACAGAGGAGCCACAGAGGAACCACAGAGGAGTCACAGAGGAACCAACGGGGAACAAAAGAGGAGCCAGAGAGGAATCACAGAGGAACCAAAGCGAACCACAGAGGAGCCACAAAGGAGCTACAGAGGAGCCACAGAGGAGACACACAGGAACCACAGAGGAACCGCAAAGGAGCCGCAGAGGAACCACAGAGGAGCCACAGAGGAACCACAGAGGAGCCACATAGGAGTCACAGCGGAACCCCAGAGGAGCCACAGAGGAACCGTGGGTGACGCGCAGAGGAAACATCAGTGACGCAGCAGAGTAACCACAGAGTAGCCACAGAAGAACAGAAGAGGAACCACAGAGGAGCCGCAGAGGAACCACAGAGGAACCAAAGCGGAACCACAGAATTGCCACAGAGGAGCCGTAGAGGAACCATGAGTGATGCAGCAAAGGAACCACAGAGGAGCCACAGGAGAACTGAAGAGAAACCGCAGAGGAGCCGCAGAGGAACCAAAGCGGAACCACAGAGGAGCCACAGAGAAACCACAGAGGAACCACAAAGGAACCACAGAGGAACCACAGAGGAACCAAAGCGGAACCACAGAGGAACCACAGAGGAACCAAAGTGGAACCACAGAGGAACCACAGAGGAGCCACAGAGAAACACAAAGGAACCACAGAGGAACCACAGAGGAACCACAGAGGAACCACAGAGGAACCACAGAGGAACAAAGAGTCACGCCAGGTCTTAACCAGGTCTAAACCAGGTCTAAACCAGGTCTAAACCAGGTCTAAACCAGGACTAAACCAGGACTAAACCAGGTCTAAACCAGGTTTAAACCAGGTCTAAACCAGGACTAAACCAGATCCAAACCAGCTCTAAACAAGAACTAAACAGGGTCTAAAACAGAATATGAGCCGCACCAACGGATTTTCCCTAGGACGTTTGTGAGGAGCTCCACGTTAGAAGAACGCTCAGATGTTTTGGTGGGATCTGTTTCTTTCTTCACAAACATCTCCAGGTTTGGGTTCTTCTTCTTCTCGCTTCTGTCTCACAAACTTTGATGAAGTTGTTTTACTGAAGACACAGAACGTGACTTTTTAATGAAGAACGAGGAAAAGAAGCAGGACTGAGCTGGAGCTTTGACGTGAGATGTTTCCTCAGCACATTCATAATTCACCTGCAGGGGCTGCTGGGAAAGAGTGATTTAATCATAATTTAATCAATTTTTTATCATTTTATTCTTATTAATAATAATATCGATATAAATTAAAGTGAAATATCATAAAGCTCCACTAGAGGGAAGTAAAGCACAGAGGAACCACCAGGTCTGAAAGTTCTTATCCAAAGTGTAAACCTTATAAATGAAACAAACAGCCTGTTTGTCTGAACTCAGCAACACGTCTTTATTTGCATTTGTGAAAAAGATGCATCAGATTCAAAGCTGTAAATATGTTTTTGTAGATAAAGTGGACTCAGACCAAAGACTCCTCGACCCTGAACTTCTGGCTTCTAAATCGTCTGGTCCTCTTAGATTCCTGCAGGAAAAAAACAAGATTTTTACATTGAAAACACTGACTTTTCATTTTAGAAAACAAACAAACTATTTTGCAATTCATTCTCACAGGGGAATAAAACAGAGACAAAACCGTTTTAAAAAGTCATCTATCGAGCCGTTTAAAAACCTGATGAGCTTCTGGGTCACAACATTTATTCATAAAACAGTCACAAAACCAAGATTAGTGTTCAGCATCTTAAAATCTCCATTAGTTTAACATTAACGACAACATTCTATGAGATGTGACAGTTTTGTGTTTTAACCGGCTTTGAGCACATGAGTGAATATGAGTCAATATTATAAGTATAAGTCTGTTCAACCAAACTAGAAAGTAGAAATAGTAGTAGTAGTAGTAGTAGTAGTAGTAGTAGTAGTAGTAGTAGTAGTATTAGTAGAAGTAGTAGTAGTAGTAGAAGTAGTAGTAGCAGTAGTAGTAGTAGTAGTAGTGATAGAATTTAAAGCTTTACAGTGATACAAACAATTCAATAATATAAAAGCAGAACATAATAAAGCATAAAAGTGGTTTCAATGTGAAAACTTCTCTGGATCCTGAAGTGTATTTTATATTTTTCTTGCAGATTGTAACATCTTGTTCTGAGCCTGATTTATTAAAGTTTAACTCCAAAGAAATGAGGTGGAATTAAATAGAATTGATGGCAACTTTTCTGTAAAATGTAATTTACTTGAATACTACTACCACTAGTATTATAATAAGAAGAAATCCAAACTTCTCACATTTTTGTTGCTTATCTCATTATTAGGGCTGGGCAACAATTCCATTTTTTAATCGCGATTAATCTCATTTTTACGTGCAAAATTCAAAATGAATTCAAAAGAAGTGTAAAGTGCATCAGCATTTTTATTCAGTAGCAAATATTAAGTATTCGCTTGCCACAAAATCCTGAGCCACAATCATTAAAGATTGACAGGCCTTTCAGAGACCAGGTCAGAAATGCACCTTCACCGTGGCAAGTGCCACTCGCTTGTCATTTTCGCAACAAAGTCTGTTCCTTTTCTTAATTTTTATGTCCAGCATCCTCGAAAAGGATTGCTTCAAAGATAGTATATTATAGTATAGTAGTTATAGAAAAGGACAAGGGAAATGGCCCCAGAGGCTGACCTTTTGGCCCTTTTGGGGCCAGGCCGGTGCAAAGTGTGAGAGCCAAGTTTAGTTTATGTATACGTTCATATGGAAAACTACACAGTGTTGATATTTTGTTATAAATGTGTAATTTTATGTTTCACGGATTAGTAATTTGGTTGTTTAAATAAGCTACATTTATTTGATTACATTTGTTTTATTTGTAGAATGTATTTGTAGTCTTTTGCCTGCTCTGACGCAAATGTGTTACTGTCACTTTAAGAGAGACAGCGCAAAGGAACACGCAAAGGAGCAGGAGACACTGCGCACAATACAGAGCCAAATCATATTCTATTTTTTGAGAATTGCTGTATTTGATTACTCCTGTAAGAAGTGTCACAAAACTGTGGATGAAACTTTGTGAACTATTTTTTACATCGGAGTCCTGTGGCAGTTATTTCTCATCAATTAAAGTACAAGAGTAATACCATGGGCAAAAACAAAAACACAAATACTTTGCCCAGAAAGGTGGTCTTTGATTCAGTCTAAAATATGAAGAAAGAAATCACAGGACGTACATCACGACGTCACAAGTCGACTACTGAGCACCAAATTCCCTGCAGACAAGTGGGGCGTGTCAGGAATCATATGAGTCCGATGTGTGTCTTGACCTCCGCCGAACCCCAGGGGTTCCATCGAACCCCTGGGGTTCCATCGAACCCCTGGGCCTGGGGTTCCATCGAACCCCTGGGGTTCCATCGAACCCCTGGGCCTGGGGTTCCATCGAACCCCTGGGAACCCCTGGGGTTCCATCGAACCCCTGGGCCTGGGGTTCCATCGAACCCCTGGGGTTCCATCGAACCCCTGGGCCTGGGGTTCCATTGAACCCCTGGGCCTGGGGTTCCATCGAACCCCTGGGAACCCCTGGGGTTCCATCGAACCCCTGGGCCTGGGGTTCCATCGAACCCCTGGGCCTGGGGTTCCATCGAACCCAGGTTAAGAACCACTGTTCTAATGTACACGCGCTCAAATTCTGCGTCGGCCGCAGCGGTTTGTACGAGGCTTTAGAACTGGTGCGGACCAGGGGAATCCGACCTGTGTTAACGCGCGTTAAAATAATTGATTGCGTTAACTTGCCCAGCCCTACTCGTTATATTTGCCATTTTCCCACATAAATATGAAACTATTACATTATGAAAACCTTTCCTCAGACAAGTATCACATTGATAACTCTTAACCAGTGGTGGGTCGTCAGGGCCAGCAAGGCCTTCTCTGCTGGCCTAAACATAATCAGAAAAATAATATATTCCCCACAAATATGTATGAAATGATTCCCCAGAGTAAGAGTTTTACTCTTCATTTCGTGGCTTTCCTCTTGTTGCACTGCTTCTGCCCCAGGTTCAGATTTGGAGGTCTTTATGTTAGATCTTTGATCCAATCATATTCAGCCATCATGTGTTGCCAGGGTCTAAAATCTGCCCTCTGACCTTCAGACTCAACAGAGCTGGTGCTTGTAGCTTAAGTCTTAAAGTGAATTGAAATAAAAATGATGTGTCAAACAATCAGCTTTAGAGTTGGCTCTTGTACGTCTGCTGCTGTTACACAGGAGCCAGCGTGCACGTCTTTTGATTGGATCACCAATATTGAGAGGCGGGTCCTATGGGCGGGTCCTATGGGCGGGTCCTATGGGCGGGTCCTATGGGCGGGTCCTATGGGCGGGTCCTTGCAGAACCTCACAAATTAATCCGCTTACTACTAAGCTGTTTTTTCAAAGAGGAAAAGAGATCGATTTGGTCGAGGATATAATTATAACGCCGTTCTCAAGACCAACTTTTCAAGAAAAGTTAGACATTGTAAGGAGAGGTCGTCCGACGCCGACGCTGCAAACCCTGTCACAGGCGGTTCCTTCCTCACTTTCAAAGTTCCAACGTGGGCAGCGTCAAGGTGACGCAACGCCCGGTTAAACTGTGTTTCTGTCTAAATGTACAGGGCCTGGAGCCGTGGCATCATAATGATGGTAATAAGAGGTGGAGTCATTGGGGTGGGACTGTGTAGGACCTCACTGAAGGCCCGAGTCCCAGACCCACGGCCCGACACTGCTCTTAATGTATGTTTTTATATTTACCTGCAGTGTCTCGCCGTAAGAATTCAAAACTAAATATTATATCTTTCTATAAACTGAAAGCTAATGTTTAGTTCTGCTTCACGGTGACAGTTTTGACTGACTTTCTCATTTCCTCACCTGGTGGTTGTGAACAGAACTGCACCTGAAATGCACTGCACAGAGCGACGGCGTTAGACACGGAAAAGGTGCAAAAATGTGACTTTATATCAAAGCTGACCTCTGAGCAGGATCACCATGACGACAGAAGCCATCAGCAGCTCCACTGAACGCATCACCAACATCAGGAGAGTCACGACAGAAACTGAGTCTGTGAGAGAAGCTTTTGTTTAGTCGGGGCGTTTCTTCTTAAAGTGACTGAAATGACGGCAAAGAGAGAGTCAGTCAGGAAAGTCACACGAGCCACGTTTGGACCGGCCCCAGACCAGAGACTTTGGAGCGTCCCGGGATCAGACAGACTTCATAAAGAAACTCTAAATGACCCGAGTTATACTTTTTTAAGGCCGATCCAGGCCATTCACAAAAAGACGTTCAGTAGTTCAAAGTTTGCGTCGCAGCGAGATGTGGCTAAAGCTAGAGTAAACAAGAAACAACTTCCTGTTTATCGTCAGCTTCTTCTTCACTTATTTCACTTTTCTTATGCTCTGGAACTATCATAGTTTGGGTCTTGATGCGAGTGTGCGTCGATAAACAGGAAACAGCTGTCGCTAACGTGCTTTAGCTTTGTTTTGCTAGGTCTGTCAGCGCAGCAGATAAAGTTATCAAGTATGAATGTTTTATTAATATCTGCTTTTGGCCCTTTTGTTTTCTGCGTTCTCTCTTGTCCAATCATCACACGCTAAAGCGTTCAGGGGACTAGAAGTGAGCCAGGACCCTCTGGGACATGGGGCCTCAGGGCCGCTCCCATGGAAACATGGATATTATGCAACTTTAATAGAGTCAAGGAGCTGGAAAAGACAAATAATGAATATTATGGTGACATCAGTGAGTTGAATTGTACCGTATGATTCTTCTGGATTGTTCTCAGTCTGAACTAAAGTCTGTTTCAGCCAAGATCTACCTAGAAATAACAACAGACTTTTAGAGCTTTCATAGACTGTATTTGTGTTTGTAATTTAAATGAAAACAGAACATTTGGACTGTAACCTGGTTTAGTCCTGGTTCTTACCTGTGAAGACATCGAAGACATGAACCTGGTTCTGATTCAGGTCGGTCACTTCACATCTTTTACTCCAATTTGACTTTGAAGTAAACGGTGGGTTTCGAGAATGTGAGACTTTGACAGTTGCTGAGCATGTGCCAGTGTAAAACCTGACCGGGGTGAAGTCAGACCCTTGGACCCTGGTGAAGTCAGACCCTTGGACCCTGGTGAAGTCAGACCCTTGGACCCTGGTGAAGTCAGACCCTTGGACCCTGGTGAGGTTAGACCCTTGGACCCTGGTGAGGTTAGACCCTTGGACCCTGGTGAGGTTAGACCCTTGGACCAGCCACCTCACAGTGAACCCACAGTCGCCGTGTCCGCCGTACGGAGTGACAAGACAGGTCAAATATTCGTGAAAGCCCCCTCTATCGCCATTGTCTGAGAAGAGACGAAACTGTACTTTACCTCAGCTCAGTATATTTATGATCCTCTGTACTTTAAGACTTGTTTTAATATATTCAAAGTACATATGACTGGTTCTCATGTTTTATAATGAATACTTAGTTTTCCCTGCGGTAAATATTTGAGTATTTGATTCAATGAAGTTACAGTTTGTGACAAAAAAGGATCATTTTTTGTTTTAATTTCCAGGAAGTAGAGCTGAGTTGTAAAACAGAATCCCTCTGTGATGTCATCACACTGAAAAAACAAGTGAAATAAACAAGTCACATGAGTCTGACCGTTTAACATACTGTATGTCACATCTGCTGCTCATGTCCAACCAGGAAGTAACATTATAAACGTCACCAAATTTGTCAAACTGAGGAAAAATGGTCAGTTTTGTTTGTGAAATCTTAAATATAATTATGTTCACCACATTTGAATGACAGGTGCAGTCTCACCTGTCACACAGCCTTTACAAACACCTCAATACTCACTGATGACCACAGACAGGAAGGACTCTGAGCGCTGTGATTGGTCGCCCTCAGAGCTGGACTGTGATTGGTCGCCCTCAGAGCTGGACTGTGATTGGTCGCCCTCAGAGCTGGACTGTGATTGGTCGTGCTGGGTGCAGACGTACACTCCTGCGTCATCACTTTCAACCTTTCGGATCTGAAGCGCACAGGACTCGGTCAGGTTCAGTCTGTGGGAGTTGGAAACGGGGCGGACGGAACCAGACCGGACCAGATCACTGTCACGGCGTTCCATGGTAAAAGTTGGCACGGATGGGGGTTTTGGGGGTGGCCCGCGGGGAAAGGGGGGGTCTTTTTTGGTCCAGGTGGTCCCGGAGCAGTTGGTCTGAGACACACCTCCACAGGGCAGAGTGACATCGTGTCCAGACTTAACCACAAACGAGAGCTGCTCTTCTGTGGGATGAAGACACAGCACAGCTTTTATTTCCTCTTCACTTGTGGAGTTATCACTTTGTGTTTACATTATTACAGCTTTGATTGACGGACAAACCCCTGTGTTTTTTTATTCAGAGTTAAAACATTTAAAACTTCTTGTGCAGTGTACGTATGTTTGTGACTTACTGTAGAACATTAAAAAAAGCACACGTACAGAGGGGATTTTGGAAATACAGTGAGGACATTATTGAGGGCTCTGAAATGTTCATCGTAGGTGCATTTCCACTGAGAGAATCTAAAAACAATTCAGCAAATTACATTGTATGATTTTTGATTGATTTATTTGTATGTTTTTGCCGCAAATAAGTATTTGTTTCCTGTAGTTCTTGTTCAGGTTTGCACTCTCTGCAGCTGAGAGTTTGACCCACTCTTCCACAGAGATCTTCTCTAGATCTGACAGGTTTCAGGGCTGTTGCTGAGCAACACAGAGTTTCAGCTCCCTCCAAAGATTTTCAATTGGATTTCGGTCTGGAGACTGGCTTGGCCGCTCCAGAACCTTGATATGCTTCTTACAGATCCACTCCTTTGTTCTTCTGGATGTGTGCTTTGGGTCATTGTCATGTTGGAAGACCCAGCCACAACCCATCGTCAACACTCAGACTGAAGGAAGGAGCATGATGTCTCCACCCCCAAAGCATGATGTCTCCACTCCCAAAACATGATGTCTCCACCCCCAAAACATGATGTCTCCACCCCCAAAGCATGATGTCTCCACCCCCAAAGCATGATGTCTCCACCCCCAAAGCATGATGTCTCCACCCCCAAAGCATGATGTCTCCACCCCCAAAGCATGATGTCTCCACCCCCAAAGCATGATGTCTCCACCCCCAAAGCATGATGTCTCCACCCCCAAAACATGATGTCTCCACCCCCAAAACATGATGTCTCCACCCCCAAAGCATGATGTCTCCACCCCCAAAACATGATGTCTCCACCCCCAAAGCATGATGTCTCCACCCCCAAAGCATGATGTCTCCACCCCCAAAACATGATGTCTCCACCCCCAAAACATGATGTCTCCACCCCCAAAGCATGATGTCTCCACCCCCAAAACATGATGTCTCCACCCCCAAAACATGATGTCTCCACCCCCAAAACATGATGTCTCCACCCCCAAAACATGATATACCACCCCCAAAACATGATGTCTCCACCCCCAAAACATGATGTCTCCACCCCCAAAACATGATGTCTCCACCCCCAAAGCATGATGTCTCCACCCCCAAAACATGATGTCTCCACCCCCAAAACATGATGTCTCCACCCCCAAAACATGATATACCACCCCCAAAGCATGATGTCTCCACCCCCAAAACATGATGTCTCCACCCCCAAAGCATGATGTACCACCCCCAAAACATGATGTCTCCACCCCCAAAGCATGATGTCTCCACCCCCAAAGCATGATGTTTCACCCCCAAAGCATGATGTTTCACCCCCAAAGCATGATGTCTCCACCCCCAAAACATGATGTCTCCACCCCCAAAGCATGATGTACCACCCCCAAAACATGATGTCTCCACCCCCAAAGCATGATGTTTCACCCCCAAAGCATGATGTTTCACCCCCAAAGCATGATGTTTCACCCCCAAAGCATGATGTACCACCCCCAAAGCATGGTGTTTCACCCCCATGCTTCAGTCGGGATGGTGTTCTTGGGATGGTCCTCATCCTTCTTCTTCTTCCAAACACGGCGAGTGGAGTTTATACCAAAAAGTTCTCTTTTGGCCTCATCTGACCACATGACTTTCTCCCATGACTCCTCTGGATCATCCAGATGGTCAAACTTCAGACGGGCCTGGACATGTGCTGACTTAAGCAGGGGAACCTTCTGTGCGATGCGTGATTTAAACAATGACGACGTAGTGTATTACAGATTTGCCCCGTAGCCCTTTCCAGCCTTGTGGAGGTCTAATATTCAGTCTCTGGTGTGTTTGACTGCTCTTTGGTCTTGGCCATGGCAGTGGGTGGAGTCTGACTGATTGTTGGGGGGACAGGGGTCTTTATGAAGCTGACGAGCTCAAACAGGTGCTACTCATTCAGATGAATAAGTGGAGCAGAGGTGGACTTTTGAATGGCAGACTAACAGGTCTTTGAGAGCCAGAACTCTTGTTGATTGGCAGGTGTTCAAATACTTGCAGCAATAACATACAAATACATTATTTAAAATTCATCCAATGTGAGACCCGTTTTTAGATTCTCTCCCACAGTGGAAATGCACCTACGATGAACATTTCAGACCCTCCATAATTTCTAAGTCACAGGGTGTTCAAATACTCATTTTCCTCGCTTTTTATCATTTAGTTTGTGAGTAAACTCGATCCGACTGATAATTGGGATTAACTGAGTTTTTTGGAGTTAAAATTGAAACAAATCAGGCTCAGAATTAGATATAAACTTATTCTTTTGTACTTTTCTGTCCAAATCTTGGAGTGTGTAGGAGCTACTTTAAGGGCTGATCTTTATGTCTCTGTGGCAGAAACATGCATTTGGAGATAAGCCTCTGAAGTTACAATGTCCCAGAGAGATTTACAGATGTAAGTGGATTAAACCAAGAAATAAAAACTCTCACAAATAGTAATCTGATTATTTCAGCTTCTAAAGGTGAAACCACAACAGGAAGTGACCGTAGATAAGAAGTGTCGTTCTCACCAATACGACTGGAGTAACTGCAGGACTCACTTCTTACATTATTCAACCCATAATATCACCAAATTCACTTCAAATGTCATTGCTGTTGCCAGAAAATGACAGATTCTATATTGTTGATGAATAAAACCTCATAATTGTGGATATTGTTTATAAGGACTTCATTATTGAAGTGGCCCAACATGTTTTTTTTTGTCTTTTTGTTCTTTCAAAAAACAATACAAAAAACTAAACAAACATGGGTCTCACTCTTATTTATTTGATTCTGGACAGCGTCTGCATTCTTAACACAGTCAAGAGCTTTTATTTTCAAATTAAAAGGTCCAAAATGGAGTGCCACAAAACGTTCACTGCAGGAGCAAAAAAACCTGCTCAAATAAAAGTGTGAACCTCTAAAAATGTACTTTAAGAGTAAAAAAAAAGAAAAGTAATTGACACAGATTTTGAGCTGTAATGAAGTGTCTAAGTGTCATTTATAAAGACTGTGAAAATGTAGGTAAGACGTCAGGACTATTAAGATTGAAAGATTGAACTGTTTTACAAACATATTTATTACGCACAAAGCACAACACTGTTTGTTGCCATGTGGTTTTTAAAGACTTTATGTTGTCAACAGAGAGAAAACACACATGGATCACATTTGGAACATTTCTTAAGTATAAATGTAATAATAACAAGTTAATTACAAGTGGCTATCTATGTTTATGTGCATTAACTGTGTGTTCTTAATGTGGAATGTATTACTCGTCGTACATTCTCATGTAAAAAAAGAACAAATTATATAAAATGAAATAAACGTGCTTAACAAACACAAAGTATCCGCTCTAAAATACTCAAGTACAATGTCATGTAAGTGCTGTACTTTTACTTTTGTACTTTCCACCACTTTCCCATAAAAAGTCCTCTTCTTTTTCCCACTCTTCGCACTATAATATCTGCCTCTTATTTAAGTTTTGATGTCCATAACTCTCTGCTTCTATATTGTCCTCAAATGTGTCGGATTTCTCATTGTGACGATATATTCCTGATCGATCTCAATCCAAGTCTGTATCTAAAGTCTTTAAACCGCGACGCAGTACGACCCGACGTTTATACACCACGTCACAAAGAACTACGACCCTTTTAGAGCAAATCCAGACAAATCATCTCCTTTGAAATGCTGGAAAACCCGCGACACGTGAACGAAAAACCTGCTGAAATGAGCCAAAACGTGTGTAGGAAAAGCACCAATCGGGGTTTCAGAAGGAGCCTGAACTCACCAGAGATCTGCGGCGCGAGCGAGAGCAGGAGCAGGACGTGGAGCGGGGACATTTTCACACCTCTCTGCAGCGCTCGGAAACGAGCAGCCTCATGAACTGATGAAACGCTCCGTTTTGTTTGCGTTTATCTGAACTCGAATCAGAGCGTTTGACGAGAGAAACAGACGCTGCGGTCGCGTTTGAAATGAACTCATGGGAGCGGCTTGAACAGGCTCACATTTACATACATTTATCCACATTTACATACATTTATCCACATTCACATACATTTATCCACATGTACATACATGTATCCACATTTACATACATGTATCCACATGTACATACATTTATCCGCAGTTATTTACATTTGTGATCTCTATATCTATAAGTTTTGTCTTGTTTCAGACTTGGATTAGAACGTTGGGCCCTGTTTATTCTCAAACTTAATCTAATTTCTGTCTTGTTTTTAATTGTCTCTCGCGGCTGGAGTGAAAGTGGCGGCTCTTAGGTTCTTTATATGTAGTTGACGATGTTAATCATTAACTAAGGTTCGGGAGCTGGACCACGCCTCAACCTCTTATGCCGTGTTTAAACCGCGGCGTCAAATTCACGCCCGATGCAGAAGTTGGACACCTGTACATTTGAAGGCAGACGCCTCGGACGCGAAAAAAATAGACTCACAGCAGACGTGCGTCTGAGGCATCAGCGCACATGCTCAGTGGACGAGTTGTGCTGTGTTGCTTTTCTCGTGCTGTTATGGAGTTTAAGGCGGAACATGGCTTTGGTTTATTAACTTTACAAAGTCCAAAAACAGAAGCGTTGGGCTCCGGGGCCCGTCTGGGACCCGCAGAAACTTAAGAGCTGACCAGAGTTTAGTCAATATCATTATTTGCTCCAAGAGCTGCGTCTTAAGTTTTTTTTTTATTGTTGCAGGGGTTTGTTTTGGGTCTTCTTCCGGGTTGTGCGTAGCACGTCACTGGAGCGTCATCTCTGATTGGCTGCTGCGCCGCGTCCAACGCAGAAAAGTTGAGCTTTGTCCAATTTACGCGTTTACATAGACTTTGAATGTAAACTGGACGCTTTAGACGCTTTTGACATCACTCCTCCAGCAACCACACCTCCACTCTTTAACCACACCTCTAATTACCCAGAAGCCCTATTTATACAGGCCTATCACAGCATCTCTTGGTGTTTCTGCTCTCTTGACCCCGCCCTCCCACCCCATGTCTCTATCATCTTCAACTTAGCACATCAACATCCAAGGAGGGGGGGTTCTGAATCGGCTGGGCTGATCACCCGAGACGGAGCCAACATCCGGATTCTCTACCCAGCCAACTCTCATCATCATAATCATCATCATCATCGATCCATCATCATCATCATTATCATCATCATCGATCCATCATCATCATCATCATCATCATCATCATCGCTCCATCATCATCATCATCGCTTGATCATCATCATCATCGCTCCATCATCATCATCATCATCATCATCATCGCTTCATCATCGCTCCATCATTATCATCATCACTTCATCATCATCATCATCATCATCATCATCATCATCGCTCCATCATCATCATCATCATCATCATCATCATCATCATCATCATCATCATCATCATCATCATCATCAACATCATCATCATCATCGCTCCATCA
>NW_027315945.1:35704722-35957222 GCF_026437365.1 Eucyclogobius newberryi | reverse complement strand
GGAAACCGAGCTGCAGCGGCCGAACCAGCACCGGGTCCTGACCGGAGCAGGAGCCGGGCTTTATCGACAAAATCATGTTTAATTTGTTTTTATTAAAGTTGATTAAAGTCGACCTCTTGCACGTTATTTCTTTGACAAATAAGAAACACAAAGTCACGGCACCAGATTTGGATAAACTCAGTGAAGCGTCTTTATTTGCGTTCAGAAAAAGGTGAAATCATGTCAGATCAAAAGCTTATTTAAGTATGAACGAGTGAATACATTATATTTATATTCAGGAGATGAAGTGGACTCAGACAAAGGACTCCGCCCGGCTGTTCGTGCTTTTATTTTGAAATGTCCTCACTTTCCTGTGGAGAAAAACACAAGACTTCCATGGTTTAATTTTGAATGTAACATTATTTAGAACTGTAACCAAACGAGCCACACTGCAGGCGAAGCAACAACATCTCCATGGAGACAAGCCCGTGGCCAGAAAAGGTTACATAGTGCACCTTTAAATACTCCGAAGCATGAACTAACTGTAAATTACACTTACACTTCATATTTAAATGTAACAACGACAAACTCTCATCGCCTAGTGGTTGTCAGCAGAACTGCATCTGGAGAGCACTGCGCAGAGAGACGGCGTCAGACACGGACAAGGTGCAAAAATGTGACTTTATATCAAAGCTGACCTCTGAGCAGGATCACCATGACGACAGAAACCATCAGCAGCTCCACAGAACGCATCACCAACATCAGGAGAGTCGCGACAGGAACTGAGTCTGTGAAAGAGAGAAACTCCTGTAAAAGTCTGTATAATGAAGAGTTTGTTTTAATATTTTATGATTACTGTCATATAATATTTTAGTTTAGTTTTAAACTTATTTATTTTTGATAGTGCTATTTCTTCTGCTGGTCAGCTACATGTCTGCAATTAATAAAATGGGAATAAAATAGGGTTGAATAAAAGTAATTTGGCTTCTGAAAAGAGAGCGTTAAATGAAAAACACGTCATGACTGGTTCACTTTGGATCGGGACAATCCAATGACTTGAACTTCCAGATTCCTCACTCACAAACTCTCTTAATGTTGAAGATAAATGACTCCTAAATATGGAAATGGCGAGAGGTGAAGAGGTACCGTGTGGTTCTTCTGGTCCGCTCTCAGTCTGGTTCCACTGGGATCCTGCAGAAACAGACACAGAATGGGACTTGGAGTTTTGCTTTTCAATTGACAGTAAAACAAGTGCATTTCTCCAATGTGAGATCCATAAACCTTTATTTTATCACTGTTCATATCATTTCTTGCCATAACGTGTGACTGTGTGACTGTGGCCTGGCTCTCACCTGGACTCTGAAGGACAAACACCTGGTTGTGATTCAGGTCTGTCACTTCACAGCTCAGACTTGGAAGTGAAGAATTCTCTGAGTATGTGACCTCAGCCAAACACTCTGAAGTCCGGAACTTGAGCTGGTTTCGATCCGAGCCCTGGACCAGCCATTTCACCGTGTATCCACAGTTTCTGCGTTCATTGTACGGAGAAACATCACAGGTCATCCTGGAGGAGTCTTGAGGGACTATATGCAAAGTGAGAACCATGTTAGATTATATTATTACTTATATGTATTATTCATGGGTGAAATTTGACAATAAAGAGACACATAAGCTTATGTTTTATGCTAATTGTCCCAAAATTAAAGACGTTTTTTAGGTTTATGTAAGAGGTAAACTTTCTACTCTTCCCCCTGGGTTTTACCCATGGGTCTCAGAATGATGATAAAGATAAAAACTAGGACCGTTGGCATAGTGATAACAAAATATGATGTATTTTGAATGGTCCTCAAAATGTTGCGTATAACAGGAGCTGGAAGTCCATCAACAGTTTGCCTAGAGTTTTTCACAGGTCTCCATGGAGACGCATTGGCCGTACGGCCGCGGTTCTTTTATTACTTGATTTACGGATTGGCCGCACTTTCTCATACTTGAACAGATCCATGCTCCAAACTCACAGGAGACCACGGACAGGAAGGACTCTGAGCGCTGTGATTGGTCCACCTCAGAGCCGGACTCTGATTGGTCGAGTTGGTCACAGACGTACACTCCTGCGTCGTATTCTCTCACGTCTCGGATCTGCAGCTCACAGGACTCGGTCAGGTTCAGTCTGCGGGACCTTGCAACAGGATCGATGAAATATAAAGGCTCCAAAAGCGGAAAATCAGTCGGATTACACATAGGAATTGTCTTATGGTCTTCAACCACTGTCGGCCCGTCCGTGGAGCTCCTCCTGGTCCTGGTCCTGGTCCTGGTCCTGGCTCTGGTACTGGTCCTGGTTCTGAGGACGCTGCCCCCTAGGGTCCAGGTGCAGTTGGTCGGAGACTGACGTCCACATGGCAGAGTCACTGTGGTCCGAGATCTGACCACAAACAGCTGCTGCTCTTCTGTGGGACGAAAACACACATGGATCTAAAAGAACCCACCTCATTGTTCAGAAGTAAATTCCTCATGACTTCTATTATAATAAAAGCATTTACAGTACTAACGTGTTCCACAGTGAAACACATTATGTGTTAGGGTCGTATACACATCAAA
This sequence comes from Eucyclogobius newberryi, assembly GCF_026437365.1. Taxonomy (NCBI): domain Eukaryota; kingdom Metazoa; phylum Chordata; class Actinopteri; order Gobiiformes; family Gobiidae; genus Eucyclogobius; species Eucyclogobius newberryi. The sequence goes on along the minus strand of NW_027315945.1, from coordinate 35,954,648 downwards.
ATTAGAACCTAGTGTGAGCGTCGTAACAGGGATTCCTCTGCAGTAAATGTTTTCCACATGTTTGTCCTCCACCTGGGTCCTAGTTTAGAACTGGAATAACTATAGTTTAATTAACTAACCCTGGTTTATACCTGACTAGTCCTTTAGCCCTGGTTTATACCTGACTAGTCCTTTAGCCCTGGTGTAGACCTGACTAGTCCTTTAGCCCTGGTTTATACCTGACTAGTCCTTTAGCCCTGGTTTATACCTGACTAGTCCTTTAGCCCTGGTGTAGACCTGACTAGTCCTTTAGCCCTGGTTTATACCTGACTAGTCCTTTAGCCCTGGTGTAGACCTGACTAGTCCTTTAGCCCTGGTTTATACCTGACTAGTCCTTTAGCCCTGGTTTATACCTGACTAGTCCTTTAGCCCTGGTGTAGACCTGACTAGTCCTTTAGCCCTGGTTTATACCTGACTAGTCCTTTAGCCCTGGTGTAGACCTGACTAGTCCTTTAGCCCTGGTGTAGACCTGACTAGTCCTTTAGCCCTGGTGTAGACCTGACTAGTCCTTTAGCCCTGGTTTATACCTGACTAGTCCTTTAGCCCTGGTGTAGACCTGACTAGTCCTTTAGCCCTGGTGTAGACCTGACTAGTCCTTTAGCCCTGGTTTATACCTGACTAGTCCTTTAGCCCTGGTTTATACCTGACTAGTCCTTTAGCCCTGGTGTAGACCTGACTAGTCCTTTAGCCCTGGTTTATACCTGACTAGTCCTTTAGCCCTGGTTTATACCTGACTAGTCCTTTAGCCCTGGTGTAGACCTGACTAGTCCTTTAGCCCTGGTTTATACCTGACTAGTCCTTTAGCCCTGGTGTAGACCTGACTAGTCCTTTAGCCCTGGTTTATACCTGACTAGTCCTTTAGCCCTGGTGTAGACCTGACTAGTCCTTTAGCCCTGGTTTATACCTGACTAGTCCTTTAGCCCTGGTTTATACCTGACTAGTCCTTTAGCCCTGGTGTAGACCTGACTAGTCCTTTAGCCCTGGTGTAGACCTGACTAGTCCTTTAGCCCTGGTTTATACCTGACTAGTCCTTTAGCCCTGGTTTATACCTGACTAGTCCTTTAGCCCTGGTGTAGACCTGACTAGTCCTTTAGCCCTGGTGTAGACCTGACTAGTCCTTTAGCCCTGGTTTATACCTGACTAGTCCTTTAGCCCTGGTTTATACCTGACTAGTCCTTTAGCCCTGGTGTAGACCTGACTAGTCCTTTAGCCCTGGTTTATACCTGACTAGTCCTTTAGCCCTGGTTTATACCTGACTAGTCCTTTAGCCCTGGTGTAGACCTGACTAGTCCTTTAGCCCTGGTTTATACCTGACTAGTCCTTTAGCCCTGGTTTATACCTGACTAGTCCTTTAGCCCTGGTTTATACCTGACTAGTCCTTTAGCCCTGGTGTAGACCTGACTAGTCCTTTAGCCCTGGTTTATACCTGACTAGTCCTTTAGCCCTGGTTTATACCTGACTAGTCCTTTAGCCCTGGTTTATACCTGACTAGTCCTTTAGCCCTGGTGTAGACCTGACTAGTCCTTTAGCCCTGGTGTAGACCTGACTAGTCCTTTAGCCCTGGTTTATACCTGACTAGTCCTTTAGCCCTGGTGTAGACCTGACTAGTCCTTTAGCCCTGGTGTAGACCTGACTAGTCCTTTAGCCCTGGTTTATACCTGACTAGTCCTTTAGCCCTGGTGTAGACCTGACTAGTCCTTTAGCCCTGGTGTAGACCTGACTAGTCCTTTAGCCCTGGTTTATACCTGACTAGTCCTTTAGCCCTGGTTTATACCTGACTAGTCCTTTAGCCCTGGTGTAGACCTGACTAGTCCTTTAGCCCTGGTTTATACCTGACTAGTCCTTTAGCCCTGGTTTATACCTGACTAGTCCTTTAGCCCTGGTGTAGACCTGACTAGTCCTTTAGCCCTGGTTTATACCTGACTAGTCCTTTAGCCCTGGTTTATACCTGACTAGTCCTTTAGCCCTGGTTTATACCTGACTAGTCCTTTAGCCCTGGTTTATACCTGACTAGTCCTTTAGCCCTGGTGTAGACCTGACTAGTCCTTTAGCCCTGGTTTATACCTGACTAGTCCTTTAGCCCTGGTTTATACCTGACTAGTCCTTTAGCCCTGGTTTATACCTGACTAGTCCTTTAGCCCTGGTGTAGACCTGACTAGTCCTTTAGCCCTGGTTTATACCTGACTAGTCCTTTAGCCCTGGTTTATACCTGACTAGCCCTTTAGCCCTGGTTTATACCTGACTAGTCCTTTAGCCCTGGTGTAGACCTGACTAGTCCTTTAGCCCTGGTTTATACCTGACTAGTCCTTTAGCCCTGGTGTAGACCTGACTAGTCCTTTAGCCCTGGTTTATACCTGACTAGTCCTTTAGCCCTGGTTTATACCTGACTAGTCCTTTAGCCCTGGTTTATACCTGACTAGCCCTTTAGCCCTGGTTTATACCTGACTAGTCCTTTAGCCCTGGTGTAGACCTGACTAGTCCTTTAGCCCTGGTTTATACCTGACTAGTCCTTTAGCCCTGGTGTAGACCTGACTAGTCCTTTAGCCCTGGTGTAGACCTGACTAGTCCTTTAGCCCTGGTTTATACCTGACTAGTCCTTTAGCCCTGGTGTAGACCTGACTAGTCCTTTAGCCCTGGTGTAGACCTGACTAGTCCTTTAGCCCTGGTTTATACCTGACTAGTCCTTTAGCCCTGGTTTTTACCTGACTAGTCCTTTAGCCCTGGTGTAGACCTGACTAGTCCTTTAGCCCTGGTGTAGACCTGACTAGTCCTTTAGCCCTGGTTTATACCTGACTAGTCCTTTAGCCCTGGTTTATACCTGACTAGTCCTTTAGCCCTGGTGTAGACCTGACTAGTCCTTTAGCCCTGGTTTATACCTGACTAGTCCTTTAGCCCTGGTTTATACCTGACTAGTCCTTTAGCCCTGGTTTATACCTGACTAGTCCTTTAGCCCTGGTGTAGACCTGACTAGTCCTTTAGCCCTGGTTTATACCTGACTAGTCCTTTAGCCCTGGTGTAGACCTGACTAGTCCTTTAGCCCTGGTTTATACCTGACTAGTCCTTTAGCCCTGGTTTATACCTGACTAGCCCTTTAGCCCTGGTTTATACCTGACTAGTCCTTTAGCCCTGGTGTAGACCTGACTAGTCCTTTAGCCCTGGTTTATACCTGACTAGTCCTTTAGCCCTGGTGTAGACCTGACTAGTCCTTTAGCCCTGGTTTATACCTGACTAGTCCTTTAGCCCTGGTTTATACCTGACTAGTCCTTTAGCCCTGGTGTAGACCTGACTAGTCCTTTAGCCCTGGTTTATACCTGACTAGTCCTTTAGCCCTGGTTTATACCTGACTAGCCCTTTAGCCCTGGTTTATACCTGACTAGTCCTTTAGCCCTGGTGTAGACCTGACTAGTCCTTTAGCCCTGGTTTATACCTGACTAGTCCTTTAGCCCTGGTGTAGACCTGGTGCTACTTGGAAGGTACTTTCCTTGGTGCATAACCCGGCCTGGTGAAGGATCAGATCGACTGTGGCTTTGGTCTGAGCAGAAACTGATGCTCTTCAAAACCACCCGTGAGATAAAAGAGTCACATGACCACATCAGGAAGTGGCTGTTGAGAGCAAAGTGTGAGCCCGACATGCTGGACATGAACACATTAAAATACCTGGACTGGTGTTTTCTCCTCCTTAATCATAAATATGTTTCTAAACGTCTTCACTTTGAATGACCGGTCACAGTGGACCGTCCTTGCAGCACTTTGGATCGACTTTGGAGCGTTGGACTTTATGAGAAATGTGTATTTCAGTCGTCGGAAGGAAAACGTTTGACATTAAAACTTGAAATCACTTTGACTTAGAATTCAGCTCATTTGAACTCTTCATAAGGGAAGTTTATTTTCATTATTATTAATATTCCCTGAATTTAAGTGAAACAACAGGAGAATAAATGTCTGTATAGGATGTGATGATGATTAGGTTAATCAATAATCAGGACTATTTCGGTCACAATATAATCGTAAAGACAAAAACAATATTTTTAGATGAAAAAAATATTTAAAAATCTATTTATAGAAAAGTGACATTTAAAAAAAAAACTCAATCAACTTTTATTTTAGTTCAAATTGAATAAATGTGATAATTTTAGCTGCAAAATGAAGTCCTTTCTGCTCAACCTTTCCTCAGAAAAGTAAAGCTAAATGTAAAGCGCTTTAATATTTTGCTGTTTATGTCAAATTGATTGTTCTGAAAGTTTGATTTCATAAACAGGTCACGTGTTGAGGAGCCGTAACGTGTGAAGGAAACAAGAAGAAGCAATATTTATCCTCACAATAATCGTGACAGTAAAATGTGAAATGGTGACGTTCTACATCTGTATATTGTTTGTATAACAGAGCAGCTGAAGTATTTAGTTATGAATATCAACGATTGACCTCGTTCCATTGTGTTTCTGCCTGAAAAGGAACTGAATATGTCAAAGACTCAAATCAAACTGTATATTATCATAAAATATGTAAAAAAAGTCAATTTGAACTCAAACCTATTTAAAAACATGGTCAATCATTGAAAAGTGTCACTGATACGATTGTTCCTGATGTAAGAGCACTCACCAGAGATCTGCAGCGTGAGTGCGAGCAGGAGCAGGACGCCGACGCCGGACATTTTGTCTCCTCTCTGCAGCGATCAGAGACGCACAGCCTCATAAACTGATAAAACACTTCCTCAAAATGTATCTGAACTCAAATCAGAAACTTTGACGAGCAAAACAGCCAGAGCCGCAAAAAGAGCAATGTTTCCACGGAGGAAGTGGATCAGATGGTTTGGTTGTAGATAAACAGTATTTGGAACGTTTTATTGAGACATTTACTTCTCAATTTAGCAAAAGAACCACCAACAACAGTCTTCACCACTGGGTTTAATCGTTGAGTTCAGTCGTGTGGCACGGCCAGGTTTTTGCTTGAACAACGCTGCAGCACAAACATGAAAGTGTCACATTTTTACACTGAAGCGATGAAAGGCCAGAGCTGAACACACTACGAGATACATTTGAATGAGCCCTAGAAATTGAACCGCAGCGGTCGAGCCCCAGACCCACACACAGTTTTGATAAGTAGTTTGCCAAAACGTGTTGGGAATGGCTGGTCAGGCAACTAAACCTACTTGAAGTGAAATTAATTCATTTGGCGCCACAGCGCCCCCTACAGATTTTATAAGGAGGTTAAATGTTTACTTTTGCGAAATTTGACACACAACTCCATTTTGGCCCCATCAAAAAAGTCAATGAGACCCATGTCATAATTGTTATGGCTTTGCCGTAGCGATGACCAAAACCTCCCATGTTATTCCAATGGGGAAATCGCCAGAACATGTTTACACTTTAGACTTTCACAAACTCCTCCCCCTCAGGACGTTAGCCCTATCAACCTGAAATTTGGTGAGACTCATCTTCGGGGGTAAAAGTCATACACAGTCTTATTCAAAGAGTCAAAGCCGCACATTTTGCCAAGAATTCAAAATAAAATAGTTTTTTGAATGGTAAAATAAAGGGGAGAAGATGTGACAGCGTCAGCAGTAGATGTAATGAAAGGGCAATTGGGGCGCATTAACTTATCTTATCTTTTCTTATCTTATCTCAACATGTCTTTGAGAGCCAGAATTCTTACTGATTGGCAGGTGTTCAAATACTTGTTTGCAGCAATAACATACAAATAAATTATCTCTTCTTCTTCTTCTTCTTCTTCTTCTTCTTCTTCTTCTTCTTCTTCTTCTTCTTCTTCTTCTTCTTCTTCTTCTTCTTCTTCTTCTTCTTCTTCTTCTTCTTCTTCTTCTTCTTCTTCTTCTTCTTCTTCTTTTTCACCTTTTACCACCCAAACCCACCTGTCTAACCCTCCCTCTTCTCTCCTCCTCCTTGCTCCTCCTCTTCTCTCCTCCTCCTTGCTCCTCCTCCTTCTCTCCACCTCCTTGCTCCTCCTCTTCTCTCCCCCTCCTTGCTCCTCCTCTTCTCTCCTCCTCCTTGCTCCTCCTCTTCTCTCCTCCTCCTTGCTCCTCCTCTTCTCTCCTCCTCCTTGCTCCTCCTCCTTCTCTCCACCTCCTTGCTCCTCCTCCTTCTCTCCCCCTCCTTGCTCCTCCTCTTCTCTCCTCCTCCCTGCTTCTCCTCTTCTCTCCTCCTCCCTGCTCCTCCTCTTCTCTCCTCCTCCTTGCTCCTCCTCTTCTCTCCTCCTCCCTGCATCTCCTCTTCTCTCCTCCTCCCTGCTCCTCCTCTTCTCTCCTCCTCCTTGCTCCTCCTCCTTCTCTCCACCTTCTTGCTCCTCCTCTTCTCTCCACCTCCCTGCTCCTCCTCCTTCTCTCCACCTTCTTGCTCCTCCTCTTCTCTCCCCCTCCTTGCTCCTCCTCTTCTCTCCTCCTCCTTGCTCCTCCTCTTCTCTCCTCCTCCTTGCTCCTCCTCTTCTCTCCTCCTCCTTGCTCCTCCTCTTCTCTCCTCCTCCTTGCTCCTCCTCTTCTCTCCTCCTCCTTGCTCCTCCTCTTCTCTCCTCCTCCTTGCTCCTCCTCTTCTCTCCTCCTCCTTGCTCCTCCTCTTCTCTCCTCCTCCTTGCTCCTCCTCTTCTGTCCTCCTCCTTGCTCCCCCTCTTCTCTCCTCCTCCCTCTCCAGCCCTCCTTCTCTCTTGGAGGTCGTGGAAACTGGAGAAATCTACTCACACAAGCTCCACTCAGGCTCTGTCCAGGGGGGCTCTTTTTAACAAATACAAAATGTAATCATAAAGACAGATTTGGATCAGCTCAAAAAAGCGTCTTTATTCAGGTTCAGAAGAGAAAAGGATTCAAATGGTGTGAGATGAAAAGCTGAAGCAGTGAATATATTTATCTTTATCTTCTGTGGATGAAGTGGACTCAGACCAAAGACTCTTCAGCCCTGGAGTTTAGGCTTTTATTTTGAAATACTCTGGTGTCTTCAGATTCCTGGGGAGAAAACACAGGACTTTAATTTGTTTTATTTTGAAGTTAACCTTTATTTATCCATCCAGGTCGTGTGAGAACCAGTTTTCATTTATAACAACAGACCAGAGCGACAGTTCAAACACAAAGTAACACACGGACAAAACATGAACTCATTCACACGTTACATTATTTACAATTAAAGTAAAAAGAGACTTAAAAACATGTGCACTCGTCAGAAACGACACTCTGCTTGTTGATGTATAATTTTGTCCATGAACATGAGATCATTAAAGGTGCACTGTGTCACTTTTCTGGTGGAGGCTCCTTGAATGTTCCAGAGTATGGCATTAACCTTTGCTACGGGAGGCTGGCAACATTGAACAGATACAGAAGTTGAATGCCTCACTGCAGGCAAAGCAGCAGCATCTCCATGGAGACGAGCAGGGTTTGCAGAGCCTCTCCTGAAAAGTTACACCGTGTACCTTTAATCACGGTTTTCTCAGTCATTTCCTCACCTGGTGGTTGTCAGCAGAACTGCATCTGGAGAGCACTGCGCAGAGAGACGGCGTTAGACTCAGAAAAGGTGAAAAAATGTCACTTTATAGTAAAGCTGACCTCTGAGCAGGATCACCATGACGACAAAAACCATCAGCAGCTCCACAGAACGCATCACCAACATCAGGAGAGTCACGACAGGAACTGAGTCTGTGAGAGAGACGGAGAAAGAGAAACATTTGACTTTTCACAGTCCACGTGTCTCTACCAACTCTACCAACATCTCCACAAACTCCTGAAGCACAGCGGAGTTCACTTCAGTCGCACCGTGAGCCCCTCGTGAGCCCCTCGTGAGTCCCCCGTGAGCCCCCCGTGAGTCCCCCGTGAGTCCCCCGTGAGTCCCTCGTGAGTCCCCCGTGAGCCCCTCATGAGCCCCTCGTGAGCCCCTCATGAGTCCCTAGTGAGTCCCCCGTGAGTCCCTCGTGAGTCCCTCTTGAGTCCCTCGTGAGTCCCTCTTGAGTCCCTCGTGAGCCCCTCGTGAGTCCCCCGTGAGTCCCTCGTGAGTCCCCCGTGAGCCCCTCATGAGCCCCTCGTGAGCCCCTCATGAGTCCCTAGTGAGTCCCCCGTGAGTCCCTCGTGAGTCCCTCTTGAGTCCCTCGTGAGCCCCTCGTGAGTCCCCCGTGAGTCCCCCGTGAGTCCCTCGTGAGTCCCTCGTGAGTCCCTCGTGAGTCCCCCGTGAGCCCCCCGTGAGCCCCTCGTGAGTCCCCCGTGAGCCCCTCGTGAGTCCCCCGTGAGTCCCCCGTGAGTCCCTCGTGAGTCCCTCGTGAGTCCCCCGTGAGTCCCCCGTGAGTCCCTCGTTAGTCCCTCGTGAGTCCCCCGTGAGCCCCCCGTGAGCCCCTCGTGAGCCCCCCGTGAGCCCCTCATGAGCCCCCCGTGAGCCCCTCGTGAACCCCTCGTTAGCCCCCCGTGAGTCCCCCGTGAGCCCCCCGTGAGCCCCCCGTGAGCCCCTCGTGAGCCCCCCGTGAGCCCCTCATGAGCCCCCCGCGAGCCCCTCGTGAGTCCCCCGACAGCCCCTCGTGAACCCCCCGTGAGTCCCCCGTGAGCCCCTCATGAGTCCCCCGTGAATCCCCTGTGACCCCCTCGTGAGTCCCCCGACAGCCCCTCGTACGCCCCCGTGAGACCCCCGTGAGTCCGTCGTGAGCCCCTCATACGCCCCCCATGAGTCCCTCATGAGTCCCTTGTGAGCCCCTCGTGAGTCCCCCACGAGTCCCTCATGAGTCCCTTGTGAGCCCCTCGTGAGTCCCCCGTGAGTCCCCCGTGAGTCCCTCGTGAGCCACACACAGTTAGAAGAACAGTTCTGGCCCAAACACAAAGAGCTCCAGGGCAGTGTTTGGCCCTAAGTCTCCAAACAATGTCTCAGGAGACTGCATATAATTCCAAATGTATTCACTCTTCTAAATGTGACAATGGAAATGGCGAGAGGTGAAGAGGTACCGTGTGGTTCTTCTGGTCCGCTCTCAGTCTGGTTCCACTGGGATCCTGCAGAAACAGACACAGAATGGGACTTGGAGTTTTGCTTTTCAATTGACAGTAAAACAAGTGCATTTCTCCAATGTGAGATCCATAAACCTTTATTTTATCACTGTTCATATCATTTCTTGCCATAACGTGTGACTGTGTGACTGTGGCCTGGCTCTCACCTGGACTCTGAAGGACAAACACCTGGTTGTGATTCAGGTCTGTCACTTCACAGCTCAGACTTGGAAGTGAAGAATTCTCTGAGTATGTGACCTCAGCCAAACACTCTGAAGTCCGGAACTTGAGCTGGTTTCGATCCGAGCCCTGGACCAGCCATTTCACCGTGTATCCACAGTTTCTGCGTTCATTGTACGGAGAAACATCACAGGTCATCCTGGAGGAGTCTTGAGGGACTATATGCAAAGTGAGAACCATGTTAGATGATATTATTACTGAAGAGACACATGAACAAAGCAGCTTATGTTTTATGCTAATTGCCTTTCAAAAATCCCCAAATTAAAGAAGTTTTTGAAGTTTATTTAAGTGGGAAACTTTCTATTCTTCTCTCTGGGTCTCAGAATGAAAATACACATACAAACTAGGACCGTTGGCATAGTGATAACAAAATATTATGTCTTTTGAATGGGAAATTATCCTCAAAATGTTGCGTATAACAGGAGCTGGAAATCCATCAACAGTTTTGTCTAGAGTTTTCCACAGAATGACACAAACATTTGCCATCTCCACGGAGACGCATCTGCAGTAAAAGTGAATAAATGTAAGACAGAGACTCTTCCAGTGTAAATAAACAGAACGCACTCTGAAGCCCGGGGCCGTTACTGCGAGTTTGCTCTAATGCACTTTCTCATACTTGAACAGATCCATGCTCCAAACTCACAGGAGACCACAGACAGGAAGGACTCTGAGCGCTGTGATTGGTTCACCTCAGAGCCGGACTCTGATTGGTCGAGTTGGTCACAGACGTACACTCCTGCGTCGTATTCTTCCACGTCTCGGATCTGCAGCTCACAGGACTCGGTCAGGTTCAGTCTGCGGGACCTTGCATACGGATCGATGAAAAATGAAGCCTTCGAAAACTTATTAAAAGATGAAATACACACAGGAAATGTGTATATAGATGTATGGTTGTCTTCATCCACTGTCGACCCATCCATAGAGCTCCACCTGGTCCTGGTCCTGGTTCTGAGGACGCTGCCCCCTAGGGTCCAGGTGCAGTTGGTCGGAGACTGACGTCCACATGGCAGAGTCACTGTGGTCCCAGATCTGACCACAAACAGCTGCTGCTCTTCTGTGGGACGAAAACACACATGGATCTAAAAGAACCCACCTCATTGTTCAGAAGTAAATTCCTCATGACTTCTATTATAATAAAAGCATTTACAGTACTAACGTGTTCCACAGTGAAACACATTATGTGTTAGGGTCGTATACACATCAAAATTAGAACCTAGTGTGAGCGTCGTAACAGGGATTCCTCTGCAGTAAATGTTTTCCACATGTTTGTCCTCCACCTGGGTCCTAGTTTAGAACTGGAATAACTATAGTTTAATTAACTAACCCTGGTTTATACCTGACTAGTCCTTTAGCCCTGGTTTATACCTGACTAGTCCTTTAGCCCTGGTTTATACCTGACTAGTCCTTTAGCCCTGGTTTATACCTGACTAGTCCTTTAGCCCTGGTGTAGACCTGACTAGTCCTTTAGCCCTGGTGTAGACCTGACTAGTCCTTTAGCCCTGGTTTATACCTGACTAGTCCTTTAGCCCTGGTGTAGACCTGGTGCTACTTGGAAGGTACTTTCCTTGGTGCATAACCCGGCCTGGTGAAGGATCAGATCGACTGTGGCTTTGGTCTGAGCAGAAACTGATGCTCTTCAAAACCACCCGTGAGATAAAAGAGTCACATGACCACATCAGGAAGTGGCTGTTGAGAGCAAAGTGTGAGCTCGACATGCTGGACATGAACACATTAAAATACCTGGACTGGTGTTTTCTCCTCCTTAATCATAAATATGTTTCTAAACGTCTTCACTTTGAATGACCGGTCACAGTGGACCGTCCTTGCAGCACTTTGGATCGACTTTGGAGCGTTGGACTTTATGAGAAATGTGTATTTCAGTCGTCGGAAGGAAAACGTTTGACATTAAAACTTGAAATCACTTTGACTTAGAATTCAGCTCATTTGAACTCTTCATAAGGGAAGTTTATTTTCATTATTATTAATATTCCCTGAATTTAAGTGAAACAACAGGAGAATAAATGTCTGTATAGGATGTGATGATGATTAGGTTAATCAATAATCAGGACTATTTCGGTCACAATATAATCGTAAAGACAAAAACAATATTTTTAGATGAAAAAAATATTTTAAAATCTATTTATAGAAAAGTGACATTTAAAAAAAAACTCAATCAACTTTTTTTTTTAGTTCAAATTGAATAAATGTGATAATTTCAGCCACAAAATGAAGTCCTTTCTGCTCAACCTTTCCTCAGAAAAGTAAAGCTAAATGTAAAGCGCTTTAATATTTTGCTGTTTATGTCAAATTGATTGTTCTGAAAGTTTGATTTCATAAACAGGTCACGTGTTGAGGAGCCGTAACGTGTGAAGGAAACAAGAAGAAGCAATATTTATCCTCACAATAATCGTGACAGTAAAATGTGAAATGGTGACGTTCTACATCTGTATATTGTTTGTATAACAGAGCAGCTGAAGTATTTAGTTATGAATATCAACGATTGACCTCGTTCCATTGTGTTTCTGCCTGAAAAGGAACTGAATATGTCAAAGATTCAAATCAAACTGTATATTATCATAAAATATGTAAAAAAAAGTCAATTTGAACTCAAACCTATTTAAAAACATGGTCAATCATTGAAAAGTGTCACTGATACGATTGTTCCTGATGTAAGAGTGAAGTGTATTAAAACTAGGTCCATGCAAAGTTAGGCCTCATTCTGAGACTGGCTTTTAGGAATATGTGTGTTTCTACCAAAATGTCTATTCCACGGAATGTAAGGGGCCCACATCTGATTAACTACCGAATGGGAGATGTCTCCATTGGCTGCGGGGCCTTGAGATGCCTTGTGTACAGCTGTGTAAGCGCATGATCTCATTTCTGTAACTTCTCCCCTGGTGCTACCCAAATAAGGATACCTTTACATCTTGTTCTCTCATTGGCTAATCCGTTGGTACATGGATAGGGTCATACCTGTCAGATATTGTTTATCGGTCTTTGTGCGTCTTCAGTATATAAAGGAGGTGCGCCCAGAGACGAGGTTCGTCTTCCTGATCACCAGCGGACCCAGGGCGCTGTTTTCTGCTGCCCTGTATTTGACACTGCTTTCTCTGTAAATAAACTACCTTGAAAAGTTTACAGAGCTTTGTCAGCGTGAATCCTTTGTCTACACCCTACGCCCCAAACGAGCAGTGAATCAGCCACCACAAAATGTCGACACGACACAAAATGGCGCCACAAAATCGGGACGGATTGCAGACTGGATCGAAGCCTCTAAACAGCAGAAAATCATGGGCCTAGGTGAGTTTTACCTTTCGACCTTTGGTTTGATGCTGTGTGAGTGCTGTTGTCCTATGCCTGTTTCCGTAAAAAACACTGGTGCGGGTGATGCTCGGTGAGGCGCGTGTGTGGGAAAGGGGGACACGTCTAAAAATGTGTTAGTTGAATTTGGAAAGATAAATTGTTTTTGTCTAAATACTGAGGAGACGTAGTGATCAAAGACCCTAGATTTAGCATCATTTACCGTAGGCCTCGGTGAAGAGTCAGACTAGTATCTAAGTGATGATATACGTGTCCAAAAGTGTATTTTGAACTAAAACTGAAAATATAGACGGTTAACGGAAAGAACCTGTCAGAAATAAAACGGCAGAGAGGTGAGATCTAGCCCCCACCTTTGCTCATTTCTGGTTTCAGCTCCGTGTGTGCGGCCTGAAGTTCTGTGTCTGTGTGCGCCGAGCAGAGAGAGAAGGGGAGAAGAGAGGGGAAGAGAGAGAGGAAGACGTGACGTAAAGTCGGTACGGTAGTAGATGTTAACCCTGGCCAGGAGAGAGAAAAAAAATAAATGCATTATTGTTCCTAAGGTGGTTGTGTTGAAAAGAGAATAAAAAGTACCTGGGAATAGTTTCTTCAAGTTCGAAGAAATGCCAAAGTTTTAAGTCGAAAGAAAAAGAAGATAATAAAGTAGTGCCCCGGGGACAGTTTGACCCTCAGAATGGGTCTTTGTGTTTTGAGAAGTAACGTTACTGTTGAAGTTTAAAGTATGAGAGCTCCAGGCGCTAAGCCCCCACCTTTTTCGTTTTCCTTTCTGCTGCTGCGTGTTGGTGTGTCAGTGTCTGAGAGAGAGAAGGAGAAAGGGGACGGGAGCAAATTGCTAAACTGAAGAGAGAAGATTTAGTTTTTAGCGCTGTTACAGTTTGAAGTTGAGATTAAAAAGCATGAAATAAGTTTTACGTTACTCGAGTTTGTTGTTTGTTTGTTGGTTTTTATGTGGGATTTTGTTTTTTTGGTTAGTTATCCTTGAGGCTGGAACTCGAAGGTTATTTTGTCTTTGTGCGTTTCGTTGTTTACAGAGTAAAATTGTGTTTTCAGGGTGCGGTCTGAGAGAAGACCGGATAGTCTTTCTAAGTTTGAAGAAACGTGAAGTTTAACTTTAAGTAAAAAGAAATTTACTTTAAGTTGAGCAGCGGATGTTGTCTTTGTGTGAGTGCTGATCCGGAGTGTGGAGTCGGTTTTGTCGGTCATTTTTATATTAATTTCTTCGCTCTGTGGAGTCTGTTAAGAGATGTTTCAAGGGCGACAACTGGACCGCGTTTGAGATAGTTTTTAGAAGTCGGGGGCGGAGTTTAGCTCCTCCTACAGGGTGTGAAGAAAGACAGAGAAAGAGTGAAGGCACGGCGGAAGTGCCCAGACAGAGGACAGGAAGAAAGACTGAGCAGGTTAACGCTATTGGGGGCGGAGCTATTGGCTCCTCCCACATGTGTGTGAGGCAGAGCAGGGTGCGAAGAAGTAGCAGGAAAAGAGAGAGAGAAAAAAGCAGATTGTTAGATACATCGGACTAAGAGGCAATCTCGACCGTTTGTGTTTATCACAGGCTGTACTCGATTTATTATTATAAGATTAATAATAAAAGGGAGGAAGTTGGAGATAAAAAGAGGTTAATTAACGAGAAAATAGAAAGAAATGAATGAATTAATAAATAAATAAATAGATAAGTGAAGGACGAATGATGGTATTACAAAAATAAGACACCTTATTGGATGATTAAGAAAATTATTCATGATGAAAATTATGTTATGATAATTGTTTGAAATAACCTGAATTGGCAAAGGATTAACGTGAACTAATCACTGTTTTTTCTTTTCTGTTATTGCGACAACATACGAGATCGGAGTGACAGAAGGAGACAGGAAACGGAGCGGAACAGTTTGACGAAACCAAGCCGTCAACTGGAGGAGAAGACCTTGCAAAAGGCCAGTTTGTTTCTATTCACAAACTCTTGCATTAAAAAAGACTGTGTAATTACACATTTATAATCACATACTTCTGTTATACAAAAACTTGGCAATGACTGATTGTTGGGGGTTACACATAATTACATAAGATAAGGCGTATCTTTACAATTGAGAACCGTTGCATTGGCGTGGTCCATTGTGAGTTAAGAGAATTGTTTTTATGCTACTTAAGCGGATAAAAATTAAGTTATATATATATATATATATATATATATATATATATATATCATAATTTGAATAACCAGTGATACAATATCCTAATTTGAGTCGAATAAGGTACATTTTGGAATTGTGTATTGTTAAGTCAGATAGAAAATAACTTTGACCTGATTTACATTGGTCACCAATTTCAGATTGTTGGTGTTTACCATACGATAACACATATTTCTACAATTAAGAATTTTACATTTTTAGTTGGTCCACTGCAAATCCTGAGATTTTGCTGAAATTTAACTTCAATTGAATAAAAATATAGCTTTGATTTTCTCGTATCTTAAGGTTAATTGGATAAGGTATAATTTTGAATTTGTTTATTGTTACTCTTTAGTTAGATAAAAATAACTTTGGTTTTTGATAGACATTGGATTTATTTTTACTCTTTAGTTATAATTCAGATTTTTGATTGACATTGAACACCAATTTCTTTCACATCTGCTGAGATTGGCAAACGATCTTTGAAGTTTTTACCAAGCAGCTAAATAACTTGGGAAGTGAGGTAAATGAATTTAACAAAATAAAATAAAATAAATCTAAAGAAAGAAATATAGCATGATGGCGACATCAAGACTAAATACTACAGTGGATTTGGTGCAGATAAACAATCATCTTGTGAAGGACGTAATTAAAATACTACAGGTGTTGATCGAAACATACAAAGCCAACCAAAAGAGAGGAAGAATTGGACGGAAACGCAAAGAGAAGAGAAGAATTGAATTGGAAGTGATGCAACTGTTCGAAAACAAAGTTGTAAAATGGTTCAAAAACAAAGAACGAAGAGATAAAATGAAGATGGAGAGTGAAAAGAACATGCCAATAGTGGACAAAGTGAGGGAAGAGATCAATAGATCATCCTCAAATACGCAGGCAACAGTGAAGATGCCTCCACCTTACGAGAAATTACAGGATATTGCAAAAGAATATCCACAGCTTCCAGTGATGACTCAAGATGGAAGATACAAAATTGAAGATGAAAATGAACAAGTAATAGAGACTGGTAAAGCTACAACAACTGTAACAATGTATCAAAAACAAGAAGAAGAAGAAGTCAAGCTCAAAAACCGTGGGACAAAGTGATGAAGAAGAAGGAGCAGCGAATGGATACAATCCAGCTGTGAAGAGAGTTTTGGCTTCAGCGGAGAAGAAAGGAAAGAAGTCATTAAAGGTGACATGCAAAACACAAAAGGAGAACAATGACACTGAAACAGAGGACAGCGATGAAGAGTCAGAAGACGGATCGGATTCAAATAAGGAGACTCAAGATCAGAGTGAGGATTCTGATTCAACATCCTGGAGAAATGCGGAGAACAGACCGAAAGCATCTAGAAAACATCGACTTTCATTCTCAGAGCTTTTGCATTATGAACTGCGTGACAGAACAGTGCCAAAGGGAATAAACCAGAAGATGTGCCCAATAATAATAAAAGGACACCGTTTGGAATACAAACCATGGCTAAATGTCGATATGTCGGATTTGATGGAAAAGTTGCCCATACTCCAAGATGGGGCACACCCCTGGATAGCTAAACTGGAGGAGATGCTAGTGGGGACACAAGCAGCAATGGGAGATATGAAGAGACTACTAGCAACTATTCTTGGCATGGCAGGGATGCAAGAAGTCTTGACAAAAGCAGGACTGAACCGATATGCGAAGACAGCAGTGCACGACGCAGAGCTGTTCGTCGCTCGAAAAGGGACAATATGGAGAACATTAAGTGAGATGTTTCCAACAAACGTTCATCCAGATAATATCATTCTACAACCGCTCGGACAGGAGGAGAATCCAAGAGCATACGTATCAAAAGCTCATCAAGTGTGGAGAAATGTCACTGGCAACAATCCAGAGTTGAATCAAATGGAGAAATCAATTCTGCGAGCTAAAATTCAAAAAGGCTTGCCGATACCAGTAAAAAATAAACTGGCAGAAGTTGTTGGCCTTGGAAGCATGACAAATAAGGTTTACACAGACCACATAGCTCACCAAGTGGAGCTATACCGGAAAAAGAAAGAAGATCAAAGAGAGCAAGATCAAGAAGTGCTTCGAAAACTGAATCAAGTAAAAGTTGGTGGAAGAACAACGATTCATGAAGATTACAATTGAGGAAAGACTTCCCATGGGACTAAAACAGAGTCTAAAACATTTTGAAGAAAAATTTGGCTGAAATTGAACAAGAATCTATAAAGGACGATCATTCAAGACATGGATGACATGATAATTATTCACTGAATAAAGAAATGTGTCATAAAGACTCTATCAAGTGTTACAGAAACTATTGGGAAAAAGGGAGACAAAGTCTCAGAAGAAGTTACCATACTGCAAGAAGAATTGGAAAATATATATAAATAAATAGCAATAGCTAAATGTACTACATAAATTAAGAGTTAAAAGTCTCACAAAGTAAACAGAACAGCCGAAGAAGCTGCAAACCTTGTGACCGGTGAAAATGCAGTGAGGTGAAGTTCTTTAAGTCACACATGCTGTGAATTTGAAAGAAAATATTACATTTTAAAGATGATTTTGATTTTTAAAGATTTTAAAGATTTGATGTTAGACTGTTGGTTCTAATTATTCTTGAAGCACATGGCTTAGCGCATGGTGCAAGGGGGAGGTTAAGAGACAATTAGACACCAACCAGAGACAATATTTACTTTGAACTACTTACAAAACTTGAACAGAAGAGATGCATAATCTGTTGCCAAGTTTGTGTGTAGTGAAGTTTTGTGTAGACAATCATAAGGAGGTGGAGCCTGTCAAACAGAATCTTTCTGGTGAAAGACAGAATTTGTGAATAATAAAAACTGAATAAGTTTAGAAATGTAATAAAATCAGATCAAATTGGGGTTCGATTGGATTTAAGGAGATTAAACTAGATTAAAGACTAGATTAATGTAGGAAACAAATTAGAAATGGACTTTTGGAAAATAATCTAGCAAAATAGAGGTTTAAACTGGGAGAAGAGCTTCCACTGACACTGACAACATTCAAGTGAGTTACAATTTCAAATGAAACCACATGAGCGGTGACGGGGACACATATGTCAACGCAGCGTTTGCACTAGTGGTAAGAACCATAGTTTAAAGCTATTAGAGAACAAGCTGCAAACAGATGTTAAGATATGATGGAACATTTGACGAGAAATTATCTACAGACATTGCAGACAAATCGGTCTGAAATGGGGGAAAACAGTGGTGACAATTGGAACAGAAATAAATCTCTATACTAAGGGTTTAAGCAACTTCCACTGACGAAGTTGATTTGATAACTGGGTTCAAAACCAAATAGGAAGCTAAATTTAGTAGTGACTAAAAAGGGGAAATCTTGAATTAAGGGAAAATACTGAAGAGGAAATAATCAGAGAAGATATATTCTTTATAATAATGGGAGAAATACTTAGATTAGAAGAAATTAGGAACAGCGTTTTGCATAAGAAAATTATAGGGGAAGACAAAATTATAGATTGTTGTTGGTGCTGTTTAGAAATATTTGCATTAATGATTACATTAATGATTAAGTACAAGATGACTCTGTGAGTGAGAGTCAACGTTGACATCAACATTAACTAGGACAACAGCAAAGATGAAGTTGTCTGTTAAAACAGCAAGAACATTGGCTATTAAATCAACAGCTAAAATGGAAATGGGGTTTAGAATTAGTTAATAGTAAATTAGATTAACTCAACGGGAGTTATCATTCATGGTGATGGTTCCTTAAAGGGGATGCATGCACATGATCATGAATGATGGTTATCACTCACATAGAAGGAGTGTTCTGGTTTAAGGGAGGAGTACATTACAATACATTACAGTACATTACAGTACATTACATACATTTTTACATTTATTTTCTATTGTTTTTGTTGTATACATTCCATGGATTGTTTTACTTATTAAATTTGGTTAACCATTATATTATCACACTTATATATATATATATATCTATATTCTGTTCACATAAAAGAAAAAAAAACTTTTTAGAGGATGTTTTTACATGAAAAGATTGCAAGCTACAAGATACTGTTCAGTTATTTTTGTTCCCAGGACGCTGCTGAAATGCTGTTAAAAGGACAATGGACATGGACATGGACAATAACTGGAGTGGACATTGAGAATATCAGAGGAGAACGCTGGAGCCAAACATCACACCAGACCAACACCTTTGAAGACAACATAATCATCGCTGAGAGGAGGGGTGAAAAGAGTTATAATAGAATGATAAAAGGGTTAATTAAAAGATTTGGTTAAATAAGTAAAGGGTTGATGAAATAAATTATACTCCTGTGTTGATGTGTTGATGTGTTGAGGTGTTGTTGATAATCCAGTGCTGATGTTTAGGTTGTGCGGCGACACGAATATCCTCACACAGTAGCGATTAAGGATTTATTCAATTGGATAATAACTTAAGATCGAAGACAAATTTTCTCTTAAATTTAATGATAATCAAAGAAGTGAGGCTGTTTAGGTCGTTGGATAACACGATCAAGGACAGCCAGAAGGGGTGGTAGCCAAGATCGGTCAGAACAACTGACGGTTGGTGCCGTGAGAGAATTTTTCCTGCTAAACAAAAGTAAGCATCGACAAGCAGGTTTTTGCTCTCGCTTGTCGCTGATCGTGTCTAATTAATTAATTGATCTGAGCTTAATCACTCAGAAGGGAGGAATATGAAGTGTATTAAAACTAGGCCCATGCAAAGTTAGGCCTCATTCTGAGACTGGCTTTTAGGAATATGTGTGTTTCTACCAAAATGTCTATTCCACGGAATGTAAGGGGCCCACATCTGATTAACTACCGAATGGGAGATGTCTCCATTGGCTGCGGGGCCTTGAGATGCCTTGTGTACAGCTGTGTAAGCGCATGATCTCATTTCTGTAACTTCTCCCCTGGTGCTACCCAAATAAGGATACCTTTACATCTTGTTCTCTCATTGGCTAATCCGTTGGTACATGGATAGGGTCATACCTGTCAGATATTGTTTATCGGTCTTTGTGCGTCTTCAGTATATAAGGGAGGTGCGCCCAGAGAGGGGGGTCCCTGATCATCGGAGACCCGGGCGCTGTTTTCTGCTGTCCTGTTATCTGATGCTGTTATCTGTATTAAACATCTTCGAAAAGTACAGAACAGTGTCCGCGACTTCTTCTTGTCACACACCACCCCATGGGAACGTCACTTAAACCACATCAAGAGCACTCACCAGAGATCTGCAGCGTGAGTGCGAGCAGGAGCAGGACGCCGACGCCGGACATTTTGTCTCCTCTCTGCAGCGATCAGAGACGCACAGCCTCATAAACTGATAAAACACTTCCTCAAAATGTATCTGAACTCAAATCAGAAACTTTGACGAGCAAAACAGCCAGAGCCGCAAAAAGAGCAATGTTTCCACGGAGGAAGTGGATCAGATGGTTTGGTTGTAGATAAACAGTATTTGGAACGTTTTATTGAGACATTTACTTCTCAATTTAGCAAAAGAACCACCAACAACAGTCTTCACCACTGGGTTTAATCGTTGAGTTCAGTCGTGTGGCACGGCCAGGTTTTTGCTTGAACAACGCTGCAGCACAAACATGAAAGTGTCACATTTTTACACTGAAGCGATGAAAGGCCAGAGCTGAACACACTACGAGATACATTTGAATGAGCAACTGAAAGTACTCTTCCCAACACTGTCCTCAGCGAATCAACCAGAAGTAGTTCAGAAGCACGGATGTTGTACGCTCCGGCCTAAACTCTTATACTTCAGTTTGGTTCATGCACTGATAAAGTGAAGGTTGTTTTAAATCATATTGTACAACTTTGGACATGGCCCACCTCAATGGTCCATGGTCACATTTATTTAGCACTTTTTCTACCGTCAAGGCGCTCAAAGCACCAGTCACCCATTCACACACACAGACACTGGGGGCGAGTCAGGTGAAGTATCTTGCCCAAGGACACAACGGCAGTCACGGCAGCTGCAATACCTCTGGACTAAAACTGTAGATAACAGTGGTCCAAGGACAGAGCCTTGAGGAACACCTTTATTAAGATAAGAAAATTCAGATTGAAAGCAGAAACAGTTTGAGCTCAATTCGTGAGGTAATTTTCAAACCATTTTTGAATCTGTGTCAAACCCAACATGCAAGTGAGCATAAAGGTTAGAGAAAAATGCGTTCACGACATAAAGAATGATGTTAAAGTCAAAGTTTAAGAGGAAATCTGCTTCCAAATCTTAATCGTAAAGAGTCACATGTAATACCTCGTTCGTCCAGGAGGGTAAAACCATATGTGTTCATCTGGACGCAGTGTCTAAATACAGTGTCCAGGCGACTGCAGCTGAATATCTTTCTATAACCGGACCACAACAAACATCAGACTGTTTTCTGAACTCTAGATTTAACGCAATTTAGATTTTTCTGCTACTTCTGCTTTTGCTTCGACCAATAAGCGTGAAGTATTCTTTTAACGTCCCAGGGGTTTTCAGTGAGATGGGTTTGCAAAATGCTCCATAACAGAAAAAACCTCTGGATTTTTGTCTCGGGACATTTAGATCAAGAGCAAACAAAAGAGCAAATTTCTTCCACCTTTATGAAGTCAAAATGGGCTCATTTTTTACAAATAAGAAGCAAAACGTGGTCAGCAAAGCGTTTTTATTTCCATACAGAAGAGGTTAAAATAAAATAATGCCAGATTAAAAGCTGATGAAGCAGATGAAGTGGACTCAGACCAGAGATTCCTCAACCCTGGTGTTCAGGCTTTTATTTTGAAACAGTCTGGTGTCCTCAGATTCCTGTGGAGAGAACACAGGACTTTTATTTTGAAAGCGCCCAATTCTTTTCTGTTGTTTTTGTCGATGAAAAAGAATATAATTGTAGGTGCACGGTCACTTTTCTGCTCTGGAGTCCACCAGCTCTGCTCATCCTCAGCCAGATGTTATTGCAAAATTCCTCATTTATTTCATGGTGACAGAACATTTCAGTTATTTCCTCACCTGGTGGTTGTTAACAGAACTGCATCTGAAGTGCTCTGCACAGAAGGACAATGGAAAGTGTTACTTTCTAAAGAGAATTAAACCAACACAGCTAAACCAAGAAAGCCATTTTTATTTAAAAATGGGACTTTAAGCAGAGTCCGACCTTTGAGTAGGATCACCATGACGACAGAAACCATCAGCAGCTCCACTGAATGCATCAGCAACATCAGGAGAGTCACGACAGAAACTGAGTCTGTGAGAGAGAGACAGAGAGAAACTCTACTTCAAGTAAAGTTATATTCAGGGATTTTACGAGGCAGTTGAGATGAAGGACCAACGGAAACAATATCCAGATATCACTCTAAACATGGACCGGCCTCCTGCTGGTGCCAGAGTCAGGACTAAACATGGACCGGCCTCCTGCTGGTGCCAGAGTCAGGACTAAACATGGACCGGCCTCCTGCTGGTGCCAGAGTCAGGACTAAACATGGACCGGCCTCCTTCTGGTGCCAGAGTCAGGACTAAACATGGACCGGCCTCCTGCTGGTGCCAGAGTCAGGACTAAACATGGACCGGCCTCCTGCTGGTGCCAGAGTCAGGACTAAACATGGACCGGCCTCCTGCTGGTGCCAGAGTCAGGACTAAACATGGACCGGCCTCCTTCTGGTGCTAGAGTCAGGACTAAACATGGACCGGCCTCCTGCTGGTGCCCAGAGTCAGGACTAAACATGGACCGGCCTCCTGCTAGTGCCAGAGTCAGGACTAAACATGGACCGGCCTCCTGCTGGTGCCAGAGTCATGATTAAACATGGACCGGCCTCCTGCTGGTGCCCAGAGTCAGGACTAAACATGGACCGGCCTCCTGCTGGTGCCAGAGTCATGATTAAACATGGACCGGCCTCCTGCTGGTGCCAGAGTCATGATTAAACATGGACCGGCCTCCTGCTGGTGCCAGAGTCATGATTAAACATGGACCGGCCTCCTGCTGGTGCCCAGAGTCAGGACTAAACATGGACCGGCCTCCTGCTGGTGCCAGAGTCAGGACTAAACATGGACCGGCCTCCTGCTGGTGCCAGAGTCATGATTAAACATGGACCGGCCTCCTGCTGGTGCCCAGAGTCAGGACTAAACATGGACCGGCCTCCTGCTGGTGCCAGAGTCAGGACTAAACATGGACCGGCCTCCTGCTGGTGCCAGAGTCAGGACTAAACATGGACCGGCCTCCTGCTGGTGCCAGAGTCAGGACTAAACATGGACCGGCCTCCTGCTGGTGCCAGAGTCAGGACTAAACATGGACCGGCCTCCTGCTGGTGCCAGAGTCAGGACTAAACATGGACCGGCCTCCTGCTGGTGCCAGAGTCAGGACTAAACATGGACCGGCCTCCTGCTGGTGCCAGAGTCAGGACTAAACATGGACCGGCCTCCTGCTGGTGCCAGAGTCAGGACTAAACATGGACCGGCCTCCTGCTGTTTTGGCTTTGTCTGGTGTTGACCAAACTCACTTTGAGAAGCGTTTTCTGGATCCCAGGTTACATCTACAAATCCTACTTTAATGACTGAAAACGTATTTGTTATAAGTTATATATCAACTCTTTTTACTCTAATGAACTGTCTACAAATGTCACAATGCTCGTTATGTTCCTGCCTAATTAAACCGAATGGGATGTGAACTGAAGAATCTTAAACGTCTTCACTCTTAAAACTGCTGCCAGAATCCAGTTTTCTTTTCCGTACCATCTACCTGAACGACGGAGGGAAACCACGGACACACGGGACAGAATGTTTACGGCTCCAGCTCAAAAACACATCAGTCCAATTCAAATATGACATTAGAGACGACTGAGCAGAGGTGAAAGGTTACCGCGTGGTCCTCCTGGCGCGCCCTCGCTCTGAGATCCTCCATCTGCAGAAACAGACAAACAATCGGACTTGCAGGTTTTCTAATGAACAGTAAACAATTGGATTTCCTCACGGTGAGATGAATAAACCTTTATCTTGTTACACTGTCCACATAATGGTGTCTTGCCATAACGTGTGACTGTGTGACTGTGGCCTGGCTCTCACCTGGACTCTGAAGGACAAACACCTGGTTGTGATTCAGGTCTGTCACTTCACAGCTCAGACTTGGACGTGAAGAACCCTCAGAGTATGTGACCTTAGCCGAACACTCTGAAGTCCGGAACCTGAGCCCGTTTCGATCGGAGCCCTGGACCAGCCATCTCACCGTGTATCCACACAATCTGCGTTCATTGTGCGGAGAAACATCACAGACCATCGTTCTGGAGGAGTTTGTACCTTGTTCTGAAACTGAGAAAAGTGAAAAGTAAGAACCAACACGTTTTTAAGGAAGGAGTCGAGAGAAAAAAAGTCTGGACACGGCCCTGCGTCACACTAAAGTATAGTATGACAATTAAAGTCAAAAGCTAACATTTCCCACGCTAATGTTCTAAAAATAGATCCAAAGTCAGGTCAATACTCACTTCTGACCACAGACAGGAGGGACTGTCCTCTCTGTGCACACGTGTACTCTCCAGCGTCCTCTGCTGTCACCTCTCGTATCTGCAGCTCACACGACTCAGTCAGGCTTAGTCTGGGCGTCAGATTGGGAGCGAGGACTATGCGGTGTATCATAACGCTGAAATCCCTTTCCTTCTCACTGAAGTCGCTGGGTGGAGCATGGACCGGCCAAGGGTTTTGCAATGTCATAAATTCCTCTTTTGTCCAGGTGCAGTTGGTCAGAGACCCTCCTCCACATGGCAGAGTCACGTTGCTCCCAGATCTGACCACAAACAATTGCTGCTCTGCTGTGGGATGAAAACACACAGAGCTCAAGAGCGCCCACTTTTGGTTTAAAATGTAAATTCACCATTACTTCTTTACTAAATGCATGTAGTAAACATCAGCCCAAATTTCACATTACAATTAGAACTATGCGGCTCTGCAGCAGCGGCTCTGCAGCTCAAAGCGATGCAGTGTCAGATTATGGCTCTTCATATGATACTTTGGTCCGTGGAGAATCTGATCATCTT
Source organism: Eucyclogobius newberryi (assembly GCF_026437365.1). Lineage (NCBI taxonomy): Eukaryota > Metazoa > Chordata > Actinopteri > Gobiiformes > Gobiidae > Eucyclogobius > Eucyclogobius newberryi. The sequence continues at coordinate 35,929,937 of NW_027315945.1, read as the reverse complement.
CAAAACCATAACCGTGACAACATGTGACCACAAGAAGTGGCTGTTGATAAGAAAGTGCACAAAAAATGTATTTCTATTTCAATATACACACACCCATAATACATAATGTTCAAATATTTATTAAGACTAGAACCTATAGCTTCTTTAGCCCCTTTAGCTCCTTTAGCCCCTTTAGCCCCTTTAGCTCCTTTAGCCTCTTTAGCTCCTTTAGCCCCTTTAGCCTCTTTAGCCCCTTTAGCTCCTTTAGCCCCTTTAGCCCCTTTAGCTCCTTTAGCCTCTTTAGCTCCTTTAGCCCCTTTAGCCTCTTTAGCCCCTTTAGCTCCTTTAGCCCCTTTAGCTCCTTTAGCCCCTTTAGCTCCTTTAACTCCTTTAGCCCCTTTAGCTCCTTTAGCCTCTTTAGCCCCTTTAGCTCCTTTAGCCCCTTTAGCTCCTTTAACTCCTTTAACTCCTTTAGCTCCTTTAGCTCCTTTAGCCCCTTTAGCTCCTTTAGCTCCTTTAGCTTCTTTAACTTCTTTAGCCCCTTTAGCTCCTTTAGCCCCTTTAGCTCCTTTAGCTCCTTTAACTCCTTTAGCCCCTTTAGCTCCTTAAGCTCCTATAGCTCCTTTAGCTCCTTTAGCCCCTTTAGCTCCTTTAGCCCCTTTAGCTCCTTTAGCTCCTTTAGCCCCTTTAGCTCCTTTAGCTCCTTTAGCCCCTTTAGCTCCTTTAGCTCCTATAGCTCCTTTAGCTCCTTTAGCCCCTTTAGCTCCATTAGCCCCTTTAGCTCCTTTAACTCCTTTAGCCCCTTTAGCTCCTTTAGCCTCTTTAGCCCCTTTAGCTCCTTTAGCCCCTTTAGCTCCTTTAGCCCCTTTAGCTCCTTTAGCTTCTTTAACTTCTTTAGCCCCTTTAGCTCCTTTAGCCCCTTTAGCTCCTTTAACTCCTTTAGCCCCTTTAGCTCCTTAAGCTCCTATAGCTCCTTTAGCTCCTTTAGCCCCTTTAGCTCCTTTAGCTCCTTTAGCCCCTTTAGCCCCTTTAGCTCCTTTAGCTCCTTTAGCTCCTTTAGCCCTTTTAGCTCCTTTAGCTCCTTTAGCCCCTTTAGCTCCTTTAGCTCCTTTAGCTCCTTTAGCCCCTTTAGCTCCTTTAGCTCCTTTAGCTCCTTTAGCTCCTTTAGCTCCTTTAGCCCTTTTAGCTCCTTTAGCTCCTTTAGCCCCTTTAGCTCCTTTAGCCCCTTTAGCTCCTTTAGCTCCTTTAGCTCCTTTAGCTCCTTTAGCTCCTTTAGCTCCTAGAATACACTATAGTCATGTCCACAGTCATAATACACTATACACTAGAATACACTATATACACCTCCTGCTGGTGCCAGAGTCAGGACTAAACATGGGGAATCTGCCTTTCAGTTTGATGCAGCTAAAATCTGGAACAGTCTTCCTGAAGATGTGAGACAGGCTTCTACTCTGACAATGTTCAAATCTAAGCTAAAAACAGTTTTGTTTAGCTGCGCATATGACTGAAACAATTTTTTCTTTGCACTCTTCTCTTTTGTTTGTGATTTTATTAGTTTAGACAATCAGTTGGATTGATAATTTTTAATTTAGTTAATTTTATTGTATTTCTGTTTCTGTAATTTCTTTGTGATTTGAATGCATTTTTCCTGCTGTGTGAAGCACTTTGAATTGCCTTGTGTATGAAATGTGCTCTACAAATAAACTTGCCTTGCCTTGCCTATACACTAGAATACACTATAGTCATGTCCACAGTCATAATACATTATACACTAGAATACACTATAGTCATGTCCACAGTCATAATACATTATACACTAGAATACACTATAGTCATGTCCACAGTCATAATACATTATACACTAGACTACACTATTGTCATGTCCACAGTCATAATACACTATACACTAGAATACACTATAGTCATGTCCACAGTCATAATACATTATACACTAGACTACACTATTGTCATGTCCACAGTCATAATACACTAAACACTAGAATACACTATAGTCACATGTCCACAGTCATAATACACTATACACTAGAATACACTATAGTCACATGTCCACAGTCATAATACACTATACACTAGAATACACTATAGTCATGTCCACAGTCATAATACATTATACACTAGACTACACTATTGTCATGTCCACAGTCATAATACACTATACACTAGAATACACTATAGTCACATGTCCACAGTCATAATACATTATACACTAGAATACACTATAGTCACATGTCCACAGTCATAATACACTATACACTAGAATACACTATAGTCACATGTCCACAGTCATAATACACTATACACTAGAATACACTATAGTCATGTCCACAGTCATAATACATTATACACTAGAATACACTATAGTCATGTCCACAGTCATAATACACTATACACTAGACTACACTATAGTCATGTCCACAGTCATAATACATTATACACTAGACTACACTATTGTCATGTCCACAGTCATAATACACTATACACTAGACTACACTATAGTCATGTCCACAGTCATAATACACTATACACTAGAATACACTATAGTCACATGTCCACAATCATAATGTGACCACACTTTTACACAGCGGAGCACTTAGGATGCATTTACTTTTACCTCCTCCCAAACTCAGCTGTTGTATCATGTCTTACTCCTTAGTTTTGTATTATTTATATTTTTATAATATATAATATAGCACTCACCAGAGATCTGCAGCGTGAGCGAGAGCAGAAGAAGAGCGCGGGCGGCGGACATTTTGTGTCTGCTGTGGTCGCTCTACTGCCTCTTACACTGATAAAGAGACTCCACTTCCTGTACATTTATCTGAATTCAAATCTGAAACTTTTTTTGGGCAAACAAACGCAACGGCAGTTTGAAACGGAAATAGAATGTAAAATAGACTTTTATAATGTTTTTCTCCCGTTACAAGCTCGGAGTTGTATTTCTAGTATCCGAGTTCTCAGACTAGAACCCTTAGATTGAGAATGACGCTTGTTCTACAGTGGATCACTTCTGGGCGAATGAGGGATTACACCAATTCGAGACTTGAGTGCACAGAAAATTGCAGTTTTCACCTACCCCTTATCTCCACCCCTTGTCCTGTAGTTAACGTGATTTATCCCTGCAACTTTATTCATTTTCTCACTGCATGTGCACGTCAGGTAAACGTCCTTGACCAATTTTGCAAACACACTCTTGCATCCATCTGAGCCCCCGTCCGCGGCTCCGTGCTTCCTGCCGTTCTTTCAAAATAAAATGCTGGCCATTTCACAATAAAACACATGCTACATCGCGGCATTATATCAATATGGATTTGAATGAGTGCGGCGCGCTTGGGAGCCTCACCTCCACCGACATTTAACTGGGAAACGTGGGCGAGCGCTGCGCTGTCACCTTCTCTCCACCCGGGGGCGCTGTTGCACTGCGCAGGATCACGCAAGTCTTCTTCACCTCCTTCGACCGGGATCAGGGGCAAATCTGACAAACTCCGGGCTGTGGTTTTTCTGGTCACTTCCACAAGACCTGTCTCCACCTCTTCTCCTCTCCCCATCCCTCTCTCTTTTTTCTTCCCTTCTGTCTCTCTCTCTCTCTCTCTCTCTCTCTCTCTACATCTTCTTCCTCTCCCTCCCCCTGCTCAGTCTTTCTGCCTCCTCTTTCTCTCTCCTCTCTTTCCACATCTCATCCTCAACATTCACTTCCTCTTGCTCTTACTCTCCCTTTACCCACCTCTCTTCCTCTTCTTTCCCTCCGTCACCCCTCCTCTCTCTCTCTGCCACTCTCGCTCTTTTCTCTCCTCCCTCTGTCATTCTTCTCCTCCCTCTTATCCCTCTCTCTTCTCTCTACTCTACCCATCTTCTGTCCTTTCCCCTCCGATCTCTACCAGTCGTCTCTCTTCTACCTTCTTCTGTCACTCAGTCCCCCCAACAATCCTCTCTCTTCTCTTCTTTCTCTCTCTTTTCCTCCATCTCTCCTTCTGCTCATCCTTTCTCTCCGTCATAAGCTCATTTGGTGTGGCCTTGTCTGCTCTAACCTGCTGCCAGCTCCGGTTCATATAAAGGGTGTAATAAGGCGAGCACAGAGAGCACTATGGCCGCGATACAGGCGCAGAGTGTGGGATTAGATTTACACTCAAGAAGCACTTTTCTGCTATATTTTAAAAATATCTAAATTGGTTGTTTGAAATGTTTTTTTTCATAGTTTTGGCTGGGGTGTGACTTGTACTTATATTTATACTACTTATATGCTCTGGAGCGACTTATATGTGATATTATTTGTTATTTTCACACTTGCAACAGTATTTCATACTCCAGTGCAACTTATATATGTTTTTTTCTTCTTTATTATGCATTTTTGGCTGGTGCGACTTATACTCTGGGAAATACGGTATTCCTGGGGTTAGGGTTATGTACAAATATGAAAAAGAAGCATATACTTGAAATAAGAAGAATATAATGTACCTTTTTTTGGGAAAAAGATACATTGGCAATCGTGTCGAATGAATTTAAATAAACCGAGTCTTGAAGTAGACATCGTGTTCAGTCAGGCTGTTTTTGGCATTTGCATTTTGGTGACAGAACATAAGATAATGCTACCGTTGGACACTTTACACTTTAAAGGATTGTTATTAGCCTTGAAACATGCTTTTTAACACCAACATCTACTTAACCTGACCAGCCAGATGAATTCTCATAATTGTTCACGAGTTCTTGAGAATTCATGCTCATGTGTTCATTTTGTGTTTTTGGTTAGGACAGTGTGTTAATGAACATTCATGACACTGGATTGTAGACATGGGCTAATTTCCATCTTTTTTCCCGTATTGACTCTCACAAACACAAACACAACGTAAACTACTGCACATGTTTTTAAAGGAGGGAACGCAGACACGGGGAGAACATGCAAACTCCACACAGGCCCCACACAGCTGTGCCACCGTGCCACTGTGCCACCGTCAACACAGCATTGTGCACATAGAAGCACTTCTAGGAAAGACGTTTGTGGTTTTCTCTGAATGGATTCAACAACAGTTTGATTTCTTGGCTTGTTCTGCTGTTCGACTTCAGCTTCAATATTCTTTACTTTCTGACTTTTCCCGACGGCTTTCACCGAGAGCCTGTCCGGATTGATAAATGTGTAGAACTCAATTCAGAGTGATACACAAATAAAGCTGTCGCGAGCCAGGTTACCACCTACTGGCAGCAACAGGAATTACCACGGGGAATACAATACAAAAGCAAGCTATTTCAGCAACTTAGGCAAGGCAAGGCAAGTTTATTTGTAGAGCACATTTCATACACAAGGCAATTCAAAGTGCTTCACAGCAGGAAAAATGCATTCAAATCACAAAGAAATTACAGAAACAGAAATACAATAAAAGTAACTAAATCAAAAATTATCAATCCAACTGATTGTCTAAACTAATAAAATCACAAACAAAAGAGAAGAGTGCAAAGAAAAAAATCCTTTCAGTCACATGCGCAGCTAAACAAAACTGTTTTTAGCTTAGATTTGAACATTGTCAGAGTAGAAGCCTGTCTCACATCTTCAGGAAGACTGTTCCAGATTTTAGCTGCATCAAACTGAAACGCAGATTCCCCATGTTTAGTCCTGACTCTGGCACCAGCAGGAGGCCGGTCCATGTTTAGTCCTGACTCTGGCACCAGCAGGAGGCCGGTCCATGTTTAGTCCTGACTCTGGCACCAGCAGGAGGCCGGTCCATGTTTAGTCCTGACTCTGGCACCAGCAGGAGGCCGGTCCATGTTTAGTCCTGACTCTGGCACCAGCAGGAGGCCGGTCCATGTTTAGTCCTGACTCTGGGCACCAGCAGGAGGCCGGTCCATGTTTATTCCTGACTCTGGCACCAGCAGGAGGCCGGTCCATGTTTAGTCCTGACTCTGGCACCAGCAGGAGGCCGGTCCATGTTTAGTCCTGACTCTGGCACCAGCAGGAGGCCGGTCCATGTTTAGTCCTGACTCTGGCACCAGCAGGAGGCCGGTCCATGTTTAGTCCTGACTCTGGCACCAGCAGGAGGCCGGTCCATGTTTAGTCCTGACTCTGGCACCAGCAGGAGGCCGGTCCATGTTTAGTCCTGACTCTGGCACCAGCAGGAGGCCGGTCCATGTTTAGTCCTGACTCTGGGCACCAGCAGGAGGCCGGTCCATGTTTAGTCCTGACTCTGGCACCAGCAGGAGGCCGGTCCATGTTTAGTCCTGACTCTGGCACCAGCAGGAGGCCGGTCCATGTTTAGTCCTGACTCTGGCACCAGCAGGAGGCCGGTCCATGTTTAGTCCTGACTCTGGCACCAGCAGGAGGCCGGTCCATGTTTAGTCCTGACTCTGGCACCAGCAGGAGGCCGGTCCATGTTTAGTCCTGACTCTGGCACCAGCAGGAGGCTGGTCCATGTTTAGTCCTGACTCTGAGCACCAGCAGGAGGCCGGTCCATGTTTAGTCCTGACTCTGGCACCAGCAGGAGGCCGGTCCATGTTTAGTCCTGACTCTGGCACCAGCAGGAGGCCGGTCCCTGAGGTCCTCAGAGTCCTAGATGGTTTATATGGCACTAACATATCCAAGATGTACTTTGGTGCTAGGCCATGGAGAGACTTGTACACAAGCAGAGCTGCTTTAAAGTCTCTTCTCTGAGCCACAGGGGGCAGTGCTGAGACCTGAGAACAGGACTAATGTGATCATACTTCCTGGTTCTAGTCAGGACCCGAGCAGCAGCGTTCTGGATGAACTGCAGCTGTTTTACAGCTCGTTTGGAGAGGCCAGTGAGCAGGCCGTTACAGTAGTCTAATCTACTGGAGACAAACGCATGGATAAGTCTCTCCAAATCTGGTTTTGACACTATATTTTGGATTTTGGCCATGTTTTTTAGATGGTAAAAAGCTGCTGATGTTATTGATTTGACGTGGCTGTTAAAGTTCAAGTCTGAGTCCATTATTACCCCCAGATTTCTATTTTGGTTTGTAGGTTTTAGAGCGAGACTCTGGAGGTGACACTAACACTTTCTCTTTGTTTCGGTGGGCCAAAAACGATTATTTCAGCCGACATGCTAATACAAAGGAGTGTTTTTGAGGAGGAAACAATGTCATAACATGGGCCTGACCCGTGTGACAACAACAATAAAGCAAGCGTGTAGCAGTGAGGTCAATACACGCATGCATTTGAGTGAAAGCAGATAGTGAACATGAGTCCGGTGAAGTTTGATGAACCTAAAAACTGTTCGGTTTATTTTCTGCTGCGACTATCTGGAGAAACTTGAACCAAAGTGATTACTAAAGTGACACAGGGTTACTAAAACAAGTGTGAATGACGCTAAAGAATATATATCGTTGATAACCCATGATTTCATGCGCAAAACAGTTAATTTAACACGATTTATGTCCTTTAATCCAAGCTATTTTAATCTATTTAATTGCAGTTTTACCATGGAATCGATAGCTAGACCAAGCGTGTAAATATGAGTCGAAAACATGCAAATAAAGATACATATTTTCATTTTAACCACCCGTATGATTGGTTTCCCCCCGAGCGTCTGTGCTTTAAACGTGTGCGTGAGGGAGACGAGAGCGGCCTGTTTTCCTCTTCTACACGTGGGCTGTAAATGCACCGGTCGTGGGTCTAATGAAGGCTTCGTCCTCTCCTGTCACGCTGACTTTGGGCTCCGTGTTAGCCGTCGGAAAGGGCCCCCCCCACGCCCCGGCCCCCCCAGCGCAGCATCTCATTCCCATTCATTTATGTGGAGATGCAGAGAGTGTGTGGAGAAAAGCAGCTCCATCACAGATAATTGGGCCGACCTTCATTTTGATATGAGTCCACCTTCTGCAGAGGTCGGCCCACCTTTTTTTTTACCAAAGGAGACCCCCCCCCACACACACACACACTGTAATTATGTCCTTTCTATTTTTTTATTTAGTCCTTATTGTAATACCTACAGAAGGAGGAAAGAGAATGGTGGACACATGTGGCCTGGAAGATTTGGCAGACGTCATCCCTGTGGGACACATGGGTGGCACTTTTCATCCATGTGTCCTAGAGGAATGACGTCTGATTGCGGTGCCCCCTTGAGGTCATAGATCACATAGAGCGAGCCCTGACCTGCACGAGTTCAGGGTCAGCTGTCCGAACTTTGGAACGTTTGAAGCGGAGGGCAACAGTCTGATGACCACTGCCCTGAGAGATTCAGATGCTTTGTACACATATGGATATGAGTCTGATGACGAGTTTTATCTCCTCGAGTTCAGATGCGCATGATTGACAGGTGGATTTGCCAATGGCGGATGTGTGTCGACACTAACACGGAAGCCAAAAACACTGTTCATCTGAGATGAGATAAGTTTTGTTCTACATGATAACTTACTGATGAGCTCATTTGTTTCACCCGCTTCAAAGAATCAAACACACCTGATTGCACGGTTCTGTTTGGGTTTGGCTTGAGGTGCGACTCGGTCTTGGTAAAGCTTTAGAGAAGTGTTCATTCCGGGGCCCAGGCAAGCAGTTTACATGGATCCGAATTGATGCCACGCACTTGTTGCTACTGCCATCTTGAGGACAAGTTAAGGTTGACGTCTTCAACATGGAGACAACAAATAAATCACGTGACTGAAGTCCATGGTTAGCCAACACTACCCTTTAATATGGCTTGGAACATTAACTTCTGTATCACACTGTACTGTTTGTTTGTTTGTTTGTTTGTTTGTTTACCTCAAAAATGTGCAGTAAAATGTACTGCCAGCAAGGAGGCCGTCACCCCGGTTTTAAGTAGGCCCTAATAGTTTGCTAAGCCTTTTGTATTTAGTATCGTTACTCATAATTTTTTGTTAGATTGTAGTTTTGCAAATTGATAATCTTATATGGATTTGAGTCATTTTGAATTCTGAATTTATAGTCATTTTCTAAGTAATGTATTGCAAACAAATACAATAATCTAGTTTTGTCAAGTAAATAAGTCTTAACCAATCCTTGGTTCTCACACCTTCTATCGTGGACCATTCGGGGACTAATGAGGAATTAAATCAACTACTTAACCGGTCGAAACCAAATTATATATCCAGAATCCAAGTTGGTGTAGTCCCTCATTCGTCCCGGAGTGTTCCATTGTAGAAAAAGATTCACTTGTAGTCCTCTGGTGTTTTAGGGAAAACAAAACGCTTCGACTCTCATCCAAGAGTCATTCTCAATCTGCGAATCAAGACCGGGAACTCAGATATTTCAATTCAATTCAATAGATTTTTTGAAACGCCCCAAATCACAACAACAGTTGTCTCGGAGGGCGATAGATATTTATCCTACTCTGAGTAGGACCTGCCCACCGGGTGGAACCTCCTGATAAAGGGTGTTTATCAAACTAGCAAATGCCCAGGCCATTCGGATGTTAATCAGGCACTCAAGGAGGAGAGAGAGTGAGCCAGGTAACAATAGGAGGCCGATAGCCCATTAAAGGACTGATAGTGAACAAAGTGGGTCAGTTTTTGGCGAAACCAACACAGAGTAGGTTATGTATCTCTTGATTTGCAGATTGAGAATGACTCTCGGATGAATGTTGTAACAGGGTGCAGATGAATCCTTTTCTATATCCTGAATCCAAGTCAATTTAATTACTGTGATGTTTTTTTCCTCATTAACACACATCTGCATCATGCCCTTTGACCTAGGGTTGTCTGGTGGTCGTTTTAGTCCGAGCCCGGGTCTGGACACTGCTGCTTTTAATATTCACTCATGTCATTTAAGTTGAATCTGACTGTGTTGTCACGGTGACGAGGCCAGACAGAGATCATCACTAACAACTTTCCACTTGGACTATCCACATTTCACTGTCGATAATCCATTTGACATGTGTTCATGCTTCAGTAGAACTTTGTCGGGGTAAACTGCGGCGGAATGATGCAACCGCCATGAAACTGCTTCAATATCAGTTTACAGATATTATATAAGCAACGAGGACGCACCAGACAGGTTTATCCTCCGTCCAAACACTCTCCACACAAACCTTTTTTCTTTTTTTATTATCTGGAGGTCAAACCCACCTTTGGACAGAACTGCACCAGGGGTCTGGAACTCCTCACCTTCTCGTGTGAGGGCATGCAGCCCTCGGGGACAGTTTAAAGATAATTAGGTGTGTAGTCATTAGTGATCTGGTGTCTGTAGGAATAATGTACATTATAAATACTTTTATGTTGAGATTGGTTCTCCCTCTGCTGGTGTTTGTTGTTTTGTTAACTGTATTTTAAATATTACCAGCACGCTGTGATGCTGCTGTCACTTTGCCTCTGGGCAATATATTTTTTTGTGCATTATCCTTGTCAAATACATAACTGCATAAATAAATGACTTGACTCTATGACAACTAGAGCGGCCACTAACAATTATTTTAGTAGTCGACTAGTGAATGATTATTTCATTATCAATTATATATTTATGCTTTTTTAACACATTATCAGTCAGATAGAGAATATGAATTAAGTGTATTATTGATGAAAATCAGCAAGAATTTGACATATTGATAATAATTATGTTGCCGTCTTTATAAAAGGTCTTTTGACAAGTGTAAATGTTCAAGACCATAATCCACGACTGGACTCGTTCTGCTGTGAAACTGTGATACAACAAACGTGTGGCTCTTTTTGTGCTGCATTTATTTTATTGACCAAGGACTTTTTTTGTGTATTTTTTCATTTTTCATTTGGCGACGTGAACAAAAATACATCTGTTCATTGTTCCAGGAGGTATTTACTCTCCGAGGCCTAAACAGCTCATTGTAAAAGGAGGTGTGGTTTATAAAGTGTTCCTCCAAATGTAGAGATTATTTCAAGTGTGAAATATGCAGTACAAAGTGACCAAAAGCATCTTTAATGTGCAGAATATGTCACTTTACGTCAAGGTATTCAGACTTCTTGTGTCGCTCTCTGCTGCTACTATCAGCACATAAAGATGTGTCTCCGACTGTTTCTCGAATGAAATAAATATCAGCCGAGTCTTTCCCTCTCCGCCCCGCTCAGTGCTGCCCCCTACAGACGTTCCTCTATCATTTGTATGCAGCGTGTGTGATATTGACTTGCCCGCTCGTGGAGAGTGTCTGGACTGCTGTTTGAGAACTGTATACCCCACTTAGCTCAGTATTTATATTAAATATTAAATCCAATTTAAATACAAAATTACCATATGAAATATTAAGCGACAGAGTAAATATTTAATGGCAGCCCTTTACCATAGGCCTGTTATGCTCATTACTAAGCACCGCTCCAACAGGCTATTTCCCCTGGGACGGCTTTCTCTGTTTGTCCCCGGCGGCTGTAGGGGGCGCTGTTGCTCTGTGGAAACTCACTCGTCGCCATCCAAATGAATAAAGTAATAAGAAATGTGCTGATTTATTTTGTGTTTACTTATTGCACGAATGAAATACGTTAATATTTTTTGCACCAAATGCATGAGAAGACTTTCAAACATAACGCTGGGAAACATGTGCACGTTTGTCGCTAGTTTTAAAATGTTTAAGCTGTTCAAAATGTATGCTATTGTTGAATTTCACTTTTAGCGATGAAATAGCTGTGTATTTTGGCAGTGGTTTTGGTAGCGCTCAGCATCGTTCTTCTGCTCGTTTCGGCAGAGATCCGTGTTTTACCTGAAGTTCCACCGCACGGCTCTGATCTGTGGAGAGGTGACTTTATTCTCGTAGTATATCATTTTATTTGGAACAGCACTTATACAACATGAAGACAGTGTAAGTGAATCATGCACATCTGCTTGTTCTGCTCCTGTGAGGTCGGACAAGGCCGCCCTGTTTTTAGATGTTTAAATGTGTTGGTATTATAATGTGTGTAATGTAATGCAGTACTTTAGGTGTGTATTAGGTATTTATTGCACATTTTGGAAGCTCGTCCTTTAGACCCAGAAATGACAGAAACTCTGCACGGCAACAGTTCCACCATTGAACCATAACTAGTCGGGTATTTAGAGAAGTTAAAGTACTTTTTGAAGGATTACAAACTAAATACATATAACTTGTTTGCCCTTAGCTCTGAGTATATACAGAGAAGTGCCTCATAAATCTCTCTTATCGCTCAGATCTTGTTCTGCTTTGTGCCGTTTGGACCAGATTTTCAGGAGGTTCAGATCAGAAGTCAGAAGTGAATCCTTTTGTGGTGGAAGGCACTTGTTTGTCATTGCTTTAATGCTAAGGTTAAGGTACACTTTATTATCTTGTATGTATCGATCAAACGTTTGTTCTGGTCTGGGTGTTCTTATTGCTCAAAAACCCCTTAGAAAACATGCATTCTGAGAGGTTTACACAAATCCCCTGTGTATTTGACCTCGTGCTACCTTTGAAATTGTTAGTTTCTTTGAGGACAACCTGGTTTTCTCACGGAAAGACAGCAGTGCAGCTCTGATCTGTGCAGTAATTGACTTGTTGCACTCAGGATCGCAAAATACAACCCCTTAATGGCAAAATACATTTATATTTAGCCAAATAAATACCCAGAAATGCATAAATCAACCCCTTAATGGCATGCACTTATATTTAGCCAAATTTACAGGCAGAAACACAAAATACAACCCCTTAACAGTAAAATACATGTATATTTAGCCGCATAAACAGGCAGAAACGTATGTATAATTACCTACTTTTTACAAAAATGTCTTACGTTTAGTAAGTTAAGACTGCCTTCGAGAAGCACAAGATCTAAAACGTTATTTCACAAAGTCAGATAAAAAAAGTAGTTTACAGTTAAATCTATACTTTTTAAAACAAGTTTGACGTAAAATGTATGATTATTATGATTACTTTTGCTTCTAAAAGGGTCACGATGATTGCGTTTGGGTCCTTACAATCATTTTGCGACTTGAATAATCACAATTATTGATCAAGCGAATGTTCTTGACGCACCATCGCGCCTTGTTTACCTCCAAATGCAGATCAGATCCTGTGGTCGCCTCTCCGCGGATCTGCCCGGAAAAGTTACGCAGCGCAGCTTTAACCCTGGCATCAGCGCGCGGTTTAAGATGGATGTGTTCCTGCGCGGGGAGAGAAAACTGCAGCGCGCCCGTGCTTTGTCATCGTGAAAAACCCGGGCTCTGACTCCGCCGTGCCTTTTGGCCATTTCACATCTCATTAGGGTCAAAGTGTGATCTACCGCCTCCTTTCAAACTCTTATTGGGGTAAAACGTTTTTGCGAACTCGTCGGGGAGTTTCCAGTCGGGTCGAAAAATAACGGTCACGACATAAAACTCCGCCTGAACTTCGGTACATTTGATTTATGGACTTACTCTGTTTTCCTTGGTCTAATTTTAACACTGCAAACTTTTCTTTGAGGAAATATGAAAGGATATCAGATGTGTTCATGTTTGTGTCATTTCTAATCGCTCTTTTTTTGTTTCAACTCTGGCTTCGGTTGCTGCTCAGTGTTGTTTGATTCTGTCTCTATGGGGATTTCACCAAGTCAGTTTAAATTGAATGAATAATAATGAGATCAGGCCGTGAACAGTGACGTCACCACAAATATGTTAAAGGAGCGTGTTTGTATCTCAACGCTAATGGTAATTCTACCGCTAATGCTACTGGTGGCGTGTCGTTACCATTAATTAAAGAAGTGTTTGTTTTTAATGAGACAAAGGTCATTTGAATAGAAAGTTGTGATGAACTTGTGTACCCGTATTTTCTGGAGTATAAGTCGCACCAGCCAAAAATAACAGATGAGAGAACATGGTGAATAGGTGTACGTATGCTAACGCTAACACCTTCAGCTACATGAGGCACAGACAGAACTGTGGTAAGTGTCTGGTATGTTAACGTAACATATGAACAGTTATTCAGATAACTATAGCATAAAGAACATGCTAACAAGTTTACCAAAGCATCAGTTTTACCCCAAATCACTAAATCCATTGAATTCTTCTTCCTCTGTGTCACTTCTAAACAACTCCACAAACTCCAGAGGAAGAGGAATTGCAGATTCTTCTTCTGCGTCGCTTAGAGCCTAGAGCGCCCTCTTGTGGTTGCCAGTGTGAAAATAACAAACAATATCACATATAAGTCGCTCTGGAGTATAAGTCGCACCCGGGCCAAAACCATGAAAAAAGGTGCGACTTATAGAGACTTTTTTCTTATAGTCTGGAAAATACGGTAAATGCTTTTATGTCATATTGCCTGGGGTTGTAAGCGACTTCTGTGTAGCTGTAGCTGTAGCTGTAGCTGTAGCTGTAGCTGTAGCTGTAGCTGTAGTGGTAGCGGAGAGCGTTCACCAGCTTTAGAACCCCTGAGGGCGCAGGACGGGGCTCGTGCCGTGCCAGGGCATAGCCTTTTAAACTTGATGTGTGTCTCTCATTTTGTACTGTTTTCTAAAGCCATATGCATATGCTTTATTTTCATTCTCTATATCTATCTATAGATCTTTGCACCCGTCACTTTACCACCTGTGTGTGAGCGACGGTGCTCGGAGAGAGCGCAGATGGTTGGTCTCACCTCCGTCAGTCTGCCCCAGGACAGCGGAAAAAACGTACAGAGAATGGAAAGTAACGCACAGGATTGTAAAAAGAGATTGAGTGAAAATGATTACTTAATTCAATCTTTTGTATCATGTTTATTCATTTCTAATTTCCAAAACGAACCACAACTCTGTAGAATCCTAAGCAAACTCCAAATTATATTCACGCTTTCCATTATTAGGGAGAGAAAACGATAAATCTATCTGCATTTCGCGCGTTTGTAAAACACGTCTGAGATCATCGAGCAGGTTGTTGCCTATTCTGTACGTCTCGGTTGGTTTGTAATGAGCTGACGCGTAAATCTCCTCAATTCGCTTGTTGTTTCTGTTGTACTTCACCAGAACTCTGTCCATGTTGCTTTTGGGGTCCTTCGGGTCGTAATACCTCCGAACATTGTAAGGCAAATTTTTCGCTTTCGGCTTGTGCAAGTTCCCTAGCGTGAAATAGGCGTACTGTCCCTTGTCCGTTATCGGCGGAAGAAGCGGCGCGGACCCTCGATTTTCAAACTCGTGGAAGCCGTAGTCGCCTTTATCGGGGTGGCACAGGGCTTTCATGTTGTTGTCCAGGCACTTCCTCGCGTACCATTCGAGCAGCGGCCGTCCGTGTCGCGGCGGTGGGCGACCGAAGCCACTGTCCTGCAGAGCTTTGGCCGAGTCCAGGGTCTCTATGGAGGAGGAGGCCACGCCCACGCCCACGAGAAGAGCCGCGCAAAGCAGCCACTGGAGGTCGGTCGCCATTGTGAGGGTATCTGAAGAAAGAAACGATACGCAGATGAGGAAGAGCGTAGGGGCCACTGAAAGCTCCACTCTGCAACATTTAATTAAAACTTAAAATAAAACGCATCCTTACAGCGAGCGGGCCGATCAGTCTCATTTATAAAGCTTTACGTCGATACAGTATTTCCACAAACTGCTTCAAAGTCATCGTTTCTCATCCTTCTTCCAGAAAGTCACGTCACTTTTTCGTTTTTGTTGTTCTTCGGCGAGCTTTGTAAATGAGATCCGTGACTCGTACATTTGGAGTCTGAAGTGTAGCATGTGTTAAAGGTTGAATGGACGATTTTTTTGGCCCAAATTTTAGTCTTATTTCCTCGTGGCGTGGACTGACCGTTAGTCCTGCCACGTATCAATCATAAAACGCACCTACCGCTCACCTGCAGCCGCGCACGGTTCGTCCCCCGAGAGCAGCACGGTTCCGCGTGTCTAAGCGCATGGATCTATCATAATATAGTTCCCTCAGTGTACGGGACAAAATTAGGAGGGAGATAGACAGTTTGAGCTGACTCAGAAGAGACGGAAATCTATGGGAGACGAGAGATGCGATGCGATCTGTTGCGCTAATAAACAAACGCACGTGTGTGTTGTATCAGTCCGCACGGGGGAGTGGCATGTGCACTTCCGCATGCGTTCTCAAATCGCCGAAAAATCGTCCATTGCGCCTTTAAGTAACATTGGCAACTCTAAATTGGCTCTAGTGAATGAATGTGAGAGTGAACTGTCTGTAATGTCTATGTCTCTGTGTTGGCCCTGTGACAAGTTGGCCACTGTCCAGGGTGTACCCAAAGTCACTGGGATAGGCTCCAGTCACCCGCGACCCCGAAAGGGAATCAAATGATTCTTTCAGCTAAACTCCCAGTGATGACAGAACAAATGGTGCAAATGATCAATATTCCTCCCTCATTATTGGGTCAAAAATAATACATTGAAACATGTTTGAATCTCAACTTTCTGACAAGTTCAGAAATATATCTCCTTTTTTCCATACAAAAAAATCTAAAAATGGAATAATTGTTAGAAATGACTCAAATATTACCATTTCGCTAAAGGACGTAACATATAATTAATATGAATGACGGTATAATTCTTACCTTTCTAAAGTATTTTCAGGGCGAAGCAGGTGCAAAGTTCTCACTGTAGCGTTCTGAAACCAAATGGGCCGAACAAAACCATCTGCAGTATTTACAAAGAGATAAAAGAGCGTTCCTTTCCTCTAAAAGCAGAAGTGCTCAGTGTATGTGACCATGAAGCGTCTGCACTGAAGTGTCACCGCTCAATGTGCAAGAAGAACAAACCCATTCAAAACCAAAGCGATGTTCATATACAAACATTTTCTTTTATTTCAAAATTTGTTTATAAAATGTTGCTTGTACATTTGTTTATCTATTTATTAACCCAAAGGTTAGACAGAGGCCTCATTGGGTTTCAAACTTAGAGCATAAATGAGCCTTTAGTCGGTCAGCTCTGTACGAGTTGAGTCCGAGTCGAGTCCGAGCCGAGTCCGAGTCGAGTCTGAGTCAAGTCAAAGTCAAGTTGAGTCCGAGTCCGACTCGAGTCAAAGTTGAGTCGAGACTAAGTCGAGACCAAGTCGAGTCCAAGTCAAGTCCAAGTTGAGTCAGAGTCCAAGCCCAAGTTGAGTCCAAGTCGAGTCCAAGTCCAGTCCGAGTTCAGCCCGAGTCGAGTCCAAGTCGAGTCAAAGTCGAGTCCAAGTCAAGTCCAAGTTGAGTCCAAGTCCAGTCCAAGTCGAGTCCGAGTCCAGTCCGAGTCTGAGTCGAGTCCAAGTCGAGTCAAAGTCGAGTTGAGTCCAAGTTGAGTCCGAGTAAAGTCTGAGTCGGGTCGAGTCAGAGTCCGAGTCCAAGTCGAGTCCAAGTTGAGTTCGAGTCAAATCCAAGTTGATTCAAAGTCGAGTCCAAGTCCAAGTTGAGTCAGAGTCCAAGTCCAAGTTGAGTCCAAGTCGAGTCCAAGTCGAGTTGAGTCCAAGTTGAGTCCGAGTAAAGTCTGAGTCGGGTCGAGTCAGAGTCCAAGTCGAGTCCAAGTCATTGAGACGAGCTGGGCGTCTGAACTCTTTAAACGTAAAACAACTGCATATTCAAGTCCAAAGTCCAAAGTCTTTGATCCACTTCCCGAGCTTTAAGTTTAGTCACGAGTCACGTCCCTCTGAGACTCACGAGTCGAGCCCCAAGTCATCAGTCATCATGTCGAGTCAGAAGTCTGTAGGATTCGATTACCACATATCTCTGAACCAAGACTGAACCATGACTAGAAGAGGACCAAACCAAAAACAAGTGAAAAACACATCCGCAGAACGTAAAAAGCTTTGATTGCGCTTCACCATCAATACTGTATTATTGTCCAACCATATCCTCGTAGTACAAAACCCCTGCCCTACAACACCAGCGGCGCATGGAGATACTTTCCAGATTTAGTCGTCAAACGCGATCCTCTCCCGGCGCCGGTCCCGTGCAGTCGAGCGTTGCGTTAGCGCCTTTGTGGGGGTCACACTTGGCAGGAGTATCTTTTCCTGGATGGACTGAACTGGCACTAAGCCCTGTGCGGATAAGCTGCTGCTGTGACACTTGTACTGAGAGGAGCTGCCAAACGAAGCTGCCGCAATACCTCGTCCTCTCACCGCTCTGTCACACCGAACGCACTCACATCGCCTTCTGCTGCGGCGCCGCCACGATGCTAACGTTCGGAAAGCGGTTTGATTAGGGAAAAGCTTGATACCGACACCAAAAGAAGGAAAAAAAGCTACTATTTGAATACATTATGTCGTATTTATATAATATAATGCAAGAATGTGGTCTTAATAGCTGTGAAGTATGTGTCATGACACGCATTTGGATGTCATGCTATAGAACTCAAAAGTAATCATTATGGCCCTATTTCCCGTGTTTAGATTAGCATTCGAGCGCCCTCTGCAGACAGCAACAGGCGTGAACTATGACAAAAGAGATAGCCGTTGCCATTTAGCAACCGGGCCGTCATGCTAATACTGCTCATGCTCAGAGCGAGTCCGCGGGTGGTTTATGGACTTACAAACTGCGCGGGAGACTTGGGAACTTGAAAAAAACCTCGTCAACGGGATTTATGACCCCATTTAAATCAACCAATAATTACATTTAAATAAGATTAGCATCCCTCAATACTAAGTTGTTCTTTATGGTGCATCATCATCACTCAAAAGCACGAGGTAGAAAACACTGAATGCAAAATACAGTCTCAAATAACCTACTATTCTAATAATATTGCGAAAAAGCAGAAGTTTTCTCACATTCTCTTTTGTGTTGTTTCCTCAGAGTCTGGTCTGAAAATGACAGGTGTGTCTGAGGAACAGAAAACTGAAACTCTGTCGTTCCTCGCCACAAAAAAAACAAGGTTAACCTGGTCACGGACACCTGGAGCCGGAGAAGATAACAAAAGTCGGATTACATTTTTAACTAAGAGGAAATTATAGAAGACATAGACATAGTGGTGATGATTTTGAGTCTTTTTTGTGAGCATTTGATTCACATTGGAAAAAAAAAGTGCATCAATAGATTCTTCAAAATCTGGAGCTCCTCAGGGACAAGTTTAGAACCTTACAATATCATAATCGGTCTCAATGTGTACCGTATAGCAAATGATATCCAAGGACTTAG
The DNA here is from genome assembly GCF_026437365.1 of Eucyclogobius newberryi. Classification (NCBI taxonomy): domain Eukaryota; kingdom Metazoa; phylum Chordata; class Actinopteri; order Gobiiformes; family Gobiidae; genus Eucyclogobius; species Eucyclogobius newberryi. The sequence goes on along the minus strand of NW_027315945.1, from coordinate 35,911,044 downwards.
AAAGATTTGCCAAGGATCCAGACTGATTCTCTCTGCATATTTGAATAGAAGAGTTCAGTCTGGTCACCACCTCTTTTCCCGCCCCTCAGGCCAAACTCAGACAGAACCGTGCAATCAGATTTGTTTGTTGACACGTTTGAACCAGACAAAGGGGCTCATTTATCATGCAACATCTTTCACGTCAGATTCTCAGCTCTTTCTGCTTTGCTCATGTAGATCCTGCAATGTTTTCCGTTGTTCACCCTCGTAAGCAGCCATGTTGTTGTTATTGTTTTGACGTGGGCGGAGCATGTTTGTGTGTCCCTGATTGGCTAATCCACCTGTCAATCACGACCATCTGAACTCGGGGAGATAAAACTGCTGTCTGGACTCACGTACTTATTTGTAGCTAGGAAAATTGTTCAAGGCGCTCAATCCAGGTTTCAATCTCTGCAGATTTTTGTATATTATTCTCTCCATTCGTTGTGCATTTAAACACACATTTAAACATACGATTAATGGAGATTGTCTACTTCACGAAGCAGAAAATCCCTTCACTGTTTCCGTCCTTTTGACTTCTTCATTTGTTTTGACACGGAATGGACCAGGCTTTTCTGTGATTGAAACAGAACTGTCATCATAATCTTTTCCTCCGCTCTTCTACCACGTTGTTGGGGTTTTTGTTGCGCTACAATCAGTCCATCCTGACAGATCACACCGTGGACAGTGAGATGTGGCTGTCAGGGCGATACGAACGACGTGAATACTTTTATTAAGGTTTGCGTCTCGTAAACGACTGCTAACTTTGATCGAAACGAGACATCCAACACAACAGCAAAGTAACATTTTAAAAGGCGACAATTGTTTTTATGTGTAGAGGCTCCAAAATAATAGCATTATCACAGAAACAAACAAAAAATACATTTACAAACACGGACGCCACTGCCCGATCCGTCAGTATTTATTGATTTTAGCGTGGCGCGGTGAAAAAACGCTAAATATTGAACTGGAGAGTCATCGGAATAGAGAAAAGACTGACTTCTTTGAACAGAATAGTCTTCTCTGGCAGACGACTGACTCTAATTGTTGACGTCAATCGTATTTCTTATTATTGTACCTGTAGTGCGCGCGCGCACACACAAACACACACAGACACACACACACACACAAACACACACACACACACACACACACGAGTGCTGCCCCCCATCTGTCTGGATGATTAGCTGCGCATTAACTCAGTAATTTATGTATGAGGGCGCTTTCCCTGACCACAGCCTCTCGGAGCAGACGGACGTGCCACTTCTCATCTATTATAAAGCAATGTCCCCCCCGTATTACCAATGTACGACCACAAACACGCTCAACAATCGCATCTTTCAGACAAATAAACCCGTAATGAGATGAGTAAGTGGAGAGAGGAGGGCCGAGCTCCAGGTAATAAGCGCAGCTCCTAAAGTGGTTTCATCTGCATTCTGTGTTTGGGCAATAATGAAAAATAACATTTCAATTTGAGGTCCAGCCATAACTCTATGTTGTTTTGGACAGGAGACATTATGATGCAGCCGTGAATACAAGTTAGACTGGTGTTTAGTGAAGTAACTCTGGAGGCTGAAGGTGAGTATTAGTATTAGTACATTTACATTTATTCAGCGGGTTCATTTTTACTATTCAAAATAAATTATCTTAAATTGTTGATTAGATTTCATTCATAATTCTGAGACCAATTTATTTATGGCCAATTGCTGCTTTATGCAACTTATCTTTCCCCATTCAAAAGAAGTAATATTTATTTGAGTTTTAAATTGTCAATTGCTATGGCAACTGTCCTAATTTGACATCATTCTGAAATAAATAAATCACTGTTATTCTGACAGAATTCATTAAAAAGTTTGTTTGATGGTCTTAATGTGTGATTTTTCTTTGCGCACTAATGTTGGAGTGGGAATCATGCTTGCCCCTAGTGTTCAAAGCAATACATCACATTGTTACAATAGGAATAAATGCTTAACATTACAGAAATGAGTTCTGCAAACATTTTGTAAATTACTAATTTAATTGGTAAAATTTAGCACATTAATGTGCATTTGTTTTTTGTGTGTAAAAATATGTAAAATTACATAAGTTTTACCTTGTGTTTAGCCCATGTGTGAATCATTTAAAAAGTAATTTAACATGTTTTTGTCTAAATATGTAGGACAGATTGTGGAGATTGAGAAATCAGCTGAGAAAAGCAAGACTGCAAAAGTGACAGAAGAAGAGTCTGAGAGAGGCAGAGAGGAGGACAGGGAGAGGAGGAGAACCACAACAATAAGAAGGTAGGTTTTTGTGAGCGTCTTTGTTCTCCTCCAGGTGTCCTACAGAATGATGGGTGCTGACCTTTACCAGGTTAGAGGCAATTTACTGAATTTTGGTAATGTTTTTTTTAACGTTGAAAGAAACGCCTGTTTTCATTTGTACTCCTTTCTAATCACGTGCAATCATCCTTTTTTCTTGGCTTGATGGCTTTTTTTTGCAGATGCCAAATATAAGAAAGCTCAGAAGGAGGGAGAGGCTCCAGAGGCCATGGCAGGAGACATGGAAGCAGTGGATCAGGGTCAGCATCAGGCGGGCAGCTGCTCAGTTTGGGGTCCCGAAGTCCAGCCTGTGTGACAGAGTTAGGGAAAAAGTGGCAATAATTTGCCCCCTGGGGCCAAAAAGCTACTCTCCTGCCAGGATGAACGTGCACTGCTGGAGTTCTGCCTGTACTCTGCCTCTGGTCCTGGCCCATGCTCTGGCAATCTGCAACAAGCGCCACCCAGAGGCTCCAAAGGTGGCGCTTGGCCAGACATGGAGGATAAACTTCCAAGAGCGACACCATCAACGCCTCATAACTCAGACCCCAGACCTTACTGGCCGTGGCATCATGAGGGCATCATGTGCCAAGAGGGAGTCAATTGAAGACTACTTCAAACTTCTAAAAAACACCGTGCAGAAGTTTGAGATGAGGGAGAAACCCTGTCAAATATACAACTGTGATGAGACGGACTTTCAGCTGGATTTGCCCCAGCGGACAAAGCGCCCTCATAGGCTCCTGGAACCAGAGACCACATCACCGTCCTGGCCTGCTTTAATGCGGCTGAAGAGGACATCCCTCCATTTATCATTGACAAGGGGGAATATCCAGGGGGGCCCTACAACAAGGAGGTGGTCCCCAACACTCTCTATGGGAAGTCACAGACGGGGCACATCGACGGAGAGCTCTTCCACAAGTGGTTTGTTGGGCACCAAGGAGCGCCCTCTGCTGCTTGTGACGGACGGCCACAGGTCCCACGTGGAGACGGTCCGGGCGGCGCAGAAGGAGGGGCTGATCCTTCTGTGTTTACCGCCACACACTGCGCACATTCTGCAGCCTCTGGAGGTTAGTTTTTTTGGACCCTTGAAGGCAGAATTCTGAGGCGTTGCGAGTGACTTGTCGGCTGAAAATAAAACGTCCACTAGAGGGCACTGTATGTTGAAAGTAAAGCGCTAATGCAAGTCCAACGTTTGAGCCAATAAAACGAACATTCAGGTGCCGGTTTGTCATGTGAATATGGACAACTCGACGTGCAAACTCCACAAATAAAAGCAGAAACATCAGAACGATGATCGTGTCCAATAATATGATGCAAGTGTCCGTAAACGGGCTATTTTTCATGCAGAACAAAAAAATATATAATTGGACTTTAACCAGACCTGCTTAAAATATTAGTTTATAAAAGCAGTGAACATAAAGTAGATTTTCATTCGTACCAATCTTTGTGGTAAAACATGAAATAGGTCGTTTTAATCCTTTGCAATTGTATCAAAAATAATCCTGTGAAGCTTTTTCCATTGAAGATGTTCTGAGAGATTCATATATATAAATATATATATATATATATATATATATATATATATATTAAAAAGATTATGGAATATCCTGTTTGTTCTTTGATGTGAATGTGATTTAATGTGACTTTCCCCACTGGTTATTATTATTAGTATTATTAGTATCATTAGTATTAAGATAAGATAAGATAATTCTTTATTGTCCCGAAATCATTGAAATTTCATTGATGTATTATTAGTATTATTAGTATTATTATCTGGCACAGTGACTAGCTCATTGCAGAGTTTACTTTTAGTACAATGACATTCCGAAGTCAAATTTAAATCACTGAAGCGTGTGTCCCAAACCAAACAGTCGACGCCCTTCAGACACGGGACGGTCCCAGAACTGCACTGCACACACACCTGCTCTTGCTCCTCCTCCTCCTCATCCCTCAGCCCAATCACAGCTCCATTAGTCTACATTCTGCCTCTTTATTCCTCCTTCTTCTCGCTCTGCGCCGACGTCTCCAGGAGCCATTTCATTCTCATCGTTTTCATTATCTGCACCGGCCCCCGATTCAAACAATCGATCAGTTCCTTTCAGGGCGATTGTTCAGTTTCGTAATGATGGATGTTTGTAGTTTAAGATGGCTCCAGGTAAGTTCAGTTAAATCAGTGTTGTCCCAGCAGGTCTGTAGAGACACTGTAAAAGCGGCTGTAAGGGTCAAAATGAGACTGCGGTGCGCTGGGAACGAGAGAGACTTTTGTCCTCCCAGAACCCGGAAGTGCACTGTAAGCATGCTAAACTCTCCGCTCTGGTCACGGAAAGCAGTGAAAAGCCCTCGTGAACGCATCGCTGTGGATAATTTGGATTAAAAGTAAAAGTGACCGCTGCAAAAAATAGAAAATGTTCGTTTTTTCACACTTTTAAGACAGTAAAAAACATGTAAAGCCTCATTCCAACGATGTTTAAGTTCATAATAATCTATAGAATAAAGTAGGTGGTGGTAATGTAACATCGATGAAGAAGAAGGAGAAGAAGAAGGTGAAGGAGAAGGAGAAGGAGAAGGTGAAGGAGTAGAAGAAGAAGAAGAAGAAGGAGAAGGAGAAGGAGAAGGAGAAGGAGAAGAAGGAGACGAAGAAGGAGAAGTAGAAGAAGGAGAAGAAGAAGGAGAAGTAGAAGAAGGAGAAGAAGAAGGAGAAGAAGAAGGAGAAGAAGAAATTAAGTTTAAGTTCTCCACTCTTCATATCAGTTACAATGCGCTTCCTTAAACGGTGATGTCACTCTTCACGTACTTAAAGCGACAGTGCGTAACCTTCCGGAGCCGGTGCGTCGCCCGCATGATTCCATTGAAATAGAACCGTAAAACTGTACTTGTGAAAACTCTCCAAGCAGATAATATGTCATAATAATGCCACGGTACGGAATATTACAGCCAAAGGAACAGCATTTCCATGGAAACGAGAAGTAAGAGTCAGTTTGTGGGGTTGAAGCTCGCTCAGAGTGAGGACGCAGGTTTTTCAGGGCAATAAACACAAAAAACAAAACAAAAAACAAGCAAACAAACATTTCTATTATTTTTTTCCGCTTAAAAGTTACGTACTAGGGCTTTAACATATCACAGACATTTGTTTAAGGTTTACATTTTTTACAGCCTATTTCTTTTTGCATTAGGCACATTGCATTGGCACAACGTAATGATGTCACTTTATTTAAACTTCGAACTCCGATGCGAAAATTTACAAACTTCTCAAAAATCACCCGATAAAAGGCTTCGGAAACGTGTGTGAAATGCAGGAATGCTTTTTCAGCTAACACGCTAATTACCTTGGACATCTTTTATAATGCTACAAAATCAGGTTATTGAGAATATTGAGGCGAAACAGGTCTTGCTTTTTTGGCTCAATTTTGTCCTAAATCTCGTTTGCTTTGACCCAAATGAGACAAACCAACAAGTCGTTCATTTCATAGGTGTTTTGAGGCGCCGGTAGCGACACTGGACTAGCACGCGCGGCCGGTTGTCGAGGTGCAGAGTGTATTGGACCTCTTTGCGCCGTGGCTTGCATCCAGGCACTTTATTCCGCGTCATAAAGTTCCACTTAGAGGCCGTCGAAAACCGAAGGGCGGCTAAATCACGCGCCGCGTCGTGAACAGATCCGGCGTTTGAAACTGAGAGATGAGAGTCTGGGGAAACGACAGGAAGTACCACCAACGACTGTGTAACTTTTCCCCGCTCGCTCGTCTCCGCGGCGATGCTACAGCTCTGCCGGGGGACGTCCCGCGCTACGGCTTTGAACGCGTCCGCATCTGCATAAGGACGAGCGGGTGACGCCGCAAGCATTTTCCTTCCGTGATAAAACGCCTGTAGTTTAATGCCATACTGCGGTACATTCCTGGCAAAGTAAACACCTCTCCATCCATCAGAAAGTGACATAGTACACGGTGATATTTTCAAACCAGCTCTGTTCCAATTGAGCTCATAGTCACAAGTGAGTTCTTTTACCTTCAGGTGATTGTCTTATGACAGGAACAGCTCCAGGATCAAGTGATGAATGGATTATTAGTGTTTCAAGCGTGACAGAAGACAAACAAAGCAATAAACGATAAAGAGTGAACGAAAAGTATGTAAGGAAAGTCAATTCTGTCAACTGGACAAAAGCGTGACGACGAGAAGTGTTCATCTTATCAACTGAAGATAATCTCTTAAAACTTTCATCCAGTTGACCGAATTCCTGTAGAACTTTATTCCGGAAGCCCGTCCGAGCCATACGACGAAACCCTTCTTCCGGTTGTCTTAGTGAACACAGAGCTGTGACCTCCAGAGAAAATAAGTTCTACACTGACTAAACAGCTTGTTTTAGCTGCAAGACTTTCCCCCCCGTTCTCCATTCAAACCAACGGCGCTCCCGCTGGACCGGAAGTGCCATTACAACTGAAGTGCCGTGAAGTGGGCGGGGCGGAATAAGGTGAATAGAACCTACCTGGACGACAGAGGCTCTACAGATAATACAAGTGAAGGGAAATACAACTGTACACATGCTCAAAAAGGTTTGTGAAGACGTACAAGCTTATTTAATCATAAAACATCACTCATTTATTGTGCCAGAACACAATCTGCCACGTATTTGAGAGAGTTCATGCTGTTGCTGTGTCATGGGGCCAAACGCCTTGTGAAAAGTATGATTGTGGCGCGTGGGAGAGAGTCTGAATCATTCTTAAGAAACAACTGTTCACTGTGGATGAAGTCTTATGGCCAATGGGCGTGTAGTTATCATAAAGTGGCGCTGAACGTCAGAGTTTAGCCCGTCAAAGCCCGAGAGCAGCTTCTCTGTTTGAGTCCAGATAAACCCAACTGTGTGTGGGCGGGAGATTGCCCCGGGGGGTCCGCCTCGTGCAACGCGCCTCGTATCTCCACATCTCGCTCCGTCGTGTTTCCCCAAGGCCGCTCGCTCGTTCCTAAATCACGGCGGGTGAAACTGAGAGGGAAATGAAAGCGCGCAGAAGAGGAGGAGAAGAAGAATGGGACGCGGCGGCCGACAGGGAGCACTGCAGACGGTAATAAAGCTCTGAGCAGGCAGGACCAGATAAGGTCCGCGGAGAGCTGTTCCTCAGGTCCGTTGTCAGGCTTGAGGCTGGTGTTTACGGGGAAGAACTGAGGGGAAATGTGAGCACTGTCACCTCACAGCAGCAGGGTCACGTAGGTTCTCTTAAAGGCGTGTAGGGGTCCATTCTGCATGTTCTCCCTGTGCTTGAGCACTCGAGTCTAGGAACCAGTATGACAGGTTTTTACGATTTAATAATTTTGACTTTATTTGATGTATTTGTACCTGTTCTACACATAAATTATAGATTTACACCAATCGAGCAGGTATTTGTGGAGAAAACATTGAAAAAGCTGTGGAAAATGACAGGAAGTGACATCAAATCCCTCATTACAGTCAAAGTTTATGCAGAATTTACACAAAGAACAACTTTTGGGACCCTCTACTAAATAAAATAGCTCTCATATATTTTTATTTGTAAGATTTAAGAAAAAAATGTGACATTAGATGAGTTTTGGCCCAGTGTTTGCTGGGTAATTTCCCAGTGTGATGTCATCAATTACAAACAGGAAGTGAACTTATAAACCTAAAACATTTGCTGTTCTGCAATTTTTTTTTTTACATCTTTTAGCTAATTTCAAAATATATTTATCTTGACTGCATTTTAGTTTAATGAGTTGTTCAACCTGTAGGGGGCGCTTTTACGTCAGAGGAATCGGACCAAGATCTTTTGTGACGTTCAACTCCGGCCCAGTCTGGATGGATTTCTGGCGACAAAACGGAGATATTTGAGAGAATGTCGAAAGAAGAACAATCCTTTCTTTTGAGACTTGTTGTCCCCACAGCGCTGCAGGGAGCCCCCCGTCCTCCAGATGGCAGTAGCAAACAAAACAAATATAAAAATGTACAAAAGTGGTGAGTGATTGGTGGTCATTTTGGGATGGATTTGCGGCTTCACTTCTGTCCGTGTTCACCCCTGGACGGCCAAGAAGTATCTCAAATATGGAGTGGATGAGTAAGGGACTCCAGCTCGAGCGTTTTGGGTTGACGGGGGGAAACGGGGAGAACATGCAAACGAAGGAGTCGAACCCGGAAGCCTCTCGTTGTAAAGTTCAACACAATATTATGTTTTCCGGTCGCCAAGGGGCCTGACATCACGCGCTTCAAACACCTTACAAAGACGTATATTTCTGTAGTCATATCTGATTTACAAAGGTGGGTGATTGACAGGCGTATCAACCAATCAGAGAGAAGCGCGGTCCGTTCGTGTCCAAACAAACATGGCGGCTTGCGAGGAGAAAATACAATAAAACTAGCACAAGAGGACGTAGAAACAAGTCAACAAGCGACGCACTAAACTCTGAGGTAAATGAAGTTGTATGTTTTGCACTGAATGTTCCGGAAGTATCTGAGAGGAGACGTGAGAGGCGGAGCTTGGACCGGCCCGCGCTTGGAGAGTTTTTTGACGCCCCCTACGGTCCGAGTCCAGACACTTTTCCCGTTTCCTCGCGCTGTGATACGTTTTTCCCTTCCATTTCTGACAAAACCCTCTTCGTCCATCGTTCCCTTGGTTTCCGTAGTTCGTTTCTTTCTTTGTAAATCGTCCGGTTCTGTTGGCGCGGCGTCCTCGTGTGCCTCCTTCACGCATTGGCCTGTGCGGCACGTCTCCGCCCGCGCCAAACACAATATGTTTAGAGCTGATAAAGCTGGAGAATGTGAATAAAAGGAATCTCTCTGTGGGAACAACGACAATGCGCTTTCTTTTGACGGGGGGAAATAACAGAGTTTGGCTTTTAATGTCGATGTTTCACAAAGTGATCTGAACCGGGACAAAGATCTGGAAATGCTGCACGACGCAATGAAAGGACCCCAAGGACCATGTGGGGGCGTTTTATGCGGCGTTTGCATGTTCTCTTTGTCCATTAAACATGCCTGATAGGAATCCACCTTCTCCAGATCAAGACCCTGGCTCAGATCTCGACCAGTCTTGGGCCTAAACCAGGACTAAACTGGGGCCAAACCAGAAAGAATCTAGTAAGAATTGTTGTGGATTTTCTTTTGAAAGGACTTGTATTTAGTCCAGTCATGATTATTTACTTTGTTTACAAGCGCACGTAAGTAAACACAAATGTATCCCTCCATAGTTGCGTCGCTACTGTAAAAGTAGTCAAACTGTACGTTGTTGAAAGTATCAGGTAAGAAAATAAAGAATAAATAAAGAATAAATTAAATACATTTAAAAAATGAAATTAAATAAATTTAAAAAATGAAATTAAAAAATAAAAACATTTAATAAAATAAAATAAATAAAACAAATAAAATAAATAACATGAATAAAATTAATAAAATGAATAAAATTCATAAAATTAATAAAATTAATAAAATTAATAAAATTAATAAAATTAATAAAATTAATAAAAAAATTATTAAATAAACAAATAAAATAAATAAAATAAATAAAATAAATAAAATAAATAAAATAAATAAAATAAATAAAATAAATAAAATAAATTGAATGGGATATTGGACATATAATTTAAAGTTGTTGGTTATTGGAAGGAAAAAAAAAACACTAACAAATGCACACAATCTGGCGTTTTCAAACGACACAAATGAGAAAAACCAAATCATATCTGACAGAGCAGTGCAAGAAACACTATATATGCTGTCGACGTAAAGCTTCTGTCACTTGTAGAAAAAAACGTTTGCTCAAGTAAGAGGCCGTTACACAGTGAGTTATACGACGGTAAAGATTCAGCGTCTGAAAACTACAGAGAAGTACAGTTTCACATGTGGAAAAGTAGCTTATGTAAATGTAACTGAGTGCTCCCCGCGCCCGCTCGCACTTCATACTGTTTTTCTGTTGTATTAGTAGCTCGGAGCCTTCCCGGGCACGGCTCCAGCGCGGCATAACAGCGACGCCAAGCTGCGAGTGCGACTTCTGTGTGATAAATGACTTCCCGCGGCTAAAAATCGGCAGAGCACTTGTTTATGGCAGAAACATTATGTACCATAAATTCCACCTCCACTTTCCGCGCGCCCAGATAACGTTTGATCCAATTCAGCGCCGCCGCCGCTCGTTTCCCGCTCTGATTAAAAGGCACTCTCCTCAAAAGACTTCAGCGGCTGCTCCCACGGCTCCCAAATATCTGCCCCTCGTCGTTCTGCACCGCCGCGGCCCCCGAAGTGCGTCGTCTGTCGTCTGCCGGGACACACACTATGTCCTGTTTTGTGTCCTCCACAAACGGCGACGGGGGGAATAAATAAACAAGCGACAATTGTGAACTTGATGGAAGCTCTTAAAGGCGCACGAGGGATGGTCTGGAACGGGTTTCTTTGAGTCGATAAAGAATGACAGTCTTTGTGGACGATAAACAGTATTTGCTGATTTTAAAATCCATAGTAAGGCATAGGAAGGAGTTAAGAGTTCACAAATTAACTTTTTGGTGCAAAAAGACAACATTATATGATGATGATGCAATGATAGAACATACAGCCATATTTTTCAGACTTCAGAGAAAAGTCAGGTTTTTATGTGCCATAGAAAGTTTGGCTTGGGATTTTGATATTCACCTCTTCTTTACGTCATGTCGCAATTTGACAAATAATGCTTTTTGTTTGGTTTGAATGATGACTAAATGCTTTAAGTCATTTGAGGGGAAACCAACAGTTCTGCTTGTCTCATGAGGATGTGACTGCATTGCTTCTGTTCCACTTCATGAACCCATCTATCACTGCAGTTATTAACCATTAAAGCAAAAAAAAACAATAAAATAGATGGATAGATGCCTTATTCCCATAATGTCGGTTAAGTGTCTTGCTCAATGGCACAACAAACTGAGCTAAATTTGAACAATTCTCAAAAACAAATCTGAAAGTAGTTATTTGCAGTCTTTTTGGAATGTAATACATCCCTGTGATTTTCCTTGAAGCTTTGAATGGTTCGAGTTTTTACAAATATAAATTCAGAAATCTTACAAAATAAATAATTGTTTAGAAATATCACCTAATAAAATGTCACTTTACACAGACTAACCAAAAAAAACAGTCAACAAGCGTCTACAATATCAGAATAGTATTTGCGCCTCAGTTTTCACACAGATCTCGTGTTGATGAGAGAGAGTGACCTCTGCCTTGTCCAGCTCGTCCCAAACACTCTGCGGTTCAGATCTGGACCCTGTGGTGACCAATCCATGTGTGAAAACCACGTCTCATGCTTCCTGAGCCTGGTGAATCCTGGCATTGACAGCGTGGCATGTGCTCTTGTGCCCGTGTGCTCTTGTGCCCGTGTGCTCTTGTGCCCGTGTGCGCTTGTGCCCTTGTGCCCGTGTGCCCTTGTGCCCGTGTGCCCTTGTGCCCGTGTGCCCTTGTGCCCGTGTGCCCTTGTGCCCGTGTGCTCTTGTGCCCGTGTGCTCTTGTGCCCGTGTGCGCTTGTGCCCTTGTGCCCGTGTGCCCTTGTGCCCGTGTGCTCTTGTGCCCGTGTGCTCTTGTGCCCGTGTGCGCTTGTGCCCGTGTGCTCTTGTGCCCTTGTGCCCGTGTGCTCTTGTGCCCGTGTGCTCTTGTGCCCGTGTGCTCTTGTGCCCGTGTGCGCTTGTGCCCTTGTGCCCGTGTGCCCTTGTGCCCGTGTGCTCTTGTGCCCGTGTGCTCTTGTGCCCGTGTGCGCTTGTGCCCGTGTGCTCTTGTGCCCTTGTGCCCGTGTGCTCTTGTGCCCGTGTGCGCTTGTGCCCTTGTGCCCGTGTGCCCTTGTGCCCGTGTGCTCTTGTGCCCGTGTGCTCTTGTGCCCGTGTGCGCTTGTGCCCGTGTGCTCTTGTGCCCTTGTGCCCGTGTGCCCTTGTGCCCGTGTGCCCTTGTGCCCGTGTGCTCTTGTGCCCGTGTGCTCTTGTGCCCGTGTGCGCTTGTGCCCGTGTGCTCTTGTGCCCTTGTGCCCGTGTGCTCTTGTGCCCGTGTGCTCTTGTGCCCGTGTGCTCTTGTGCCCTTGTGCCCGTGTGCTCTTGTGCCCGTGTGCTCTTGTGCCCGTGTGCTCTTGTGCCCGTGTGCTCTTGTGCCCTTGTGCCCGTGTGCCCTTGTGCCCGTGTGCCCTTGTGCCCGTGTGCTCTTGTGCCCGTGTGCCCTTGTGCCCGTGTGCCCTTGTGCCCGTGTGCTCTTGTGCCCGTGTGCTCTTGTGCCCGTGTGCTCTTGTGCCCTTGTGCCCGTGTGCCCTTGTGCCCGTGTGCCCTTGTGCCCGTGTGCCCGTGTGCCCTTGTGCCCGTGTGCTCTTGTGCCCGTGTGCTCTTGTGCCCGTGTGCTCTTGTGCCCGCGTGCCCTTGTGCCCGTGTGCCCTTGTGCCCGTGTGCTCTTGTGCCCGTGTGCTCTTGTGCCCGTGTGCCCTTGTGCCCGTGTGCCCTTGTGCCCGTGTGCTCTTGTGCCCGTGTGCTCTTGTGCCCGTGTGCTCTTGTGCCCGCCTGCTCTTGTGCCCGCGTGCCCTTGTGGCCGCGTGCCCTTGTGCCCGTGTGCTCTTGTGCCCTTGTGCCATTAGGGAAGAAGAAATCCAACGGAACCAAAAAACATGCATCAGTTGGGTTTGAATGGCCTGAAAGATAAAATCACCTGCAGCAGTTCTCCAGCAGGAGGAGTCGACCTACTGGCACAGGTGAATGCGGGTGGTCAGACAAACAAACAAATAAATAAGCAAGCACACAAACAGGCACACAAACAAACAAACAAACAAACAAGCAGGTAGAATCAGAATAAGGTCTAATGCCATTTTTCAATGAACAAAGGCACTTGTCCTGGTGATTTGGTGCAACACAAACATCAAACATTGAACAATGAATACAAAAACAATAGACAATGAATAGCTAGTAAAGTTGAAAATAGACATGATATGTACATAAATAGAATATGTAGTTTAATAAAAAGTGAACAGTGCAATGTTCATGAGTCCAACGGCTGAGGGAAAGAAACTTCTGATGACGGGAGGTTCTGTCCAGGGTGAGAAGGGTCGGTTGTGATCCGACCTGCACGTCCCAGAGTCCTGGAGACGTACAGGTCCTGCAGAGATGGAAGTTTGCAACCGATCACCTTCTCAGCAGAGCGCACAATGCGCCGTAGTCTCTGCTTGTCCCTGGCTCTGGCTCCAGCGTACCACACGGTGATGGAGGAGGTGATGGAGGAGGAGGTGAGGATGGACTCAATGATGGGCGTGTAGAACTGCACCATCATCTGCACTGGCAGCTTGGCTTTCCTCAACTGCTGCAGGAAGTTGGTAAATGGGAGGTTTTGTCTATAGGAATTTTTGTTGATAAGAGATCTTCTATTGCGAGTGTTTTTCAAACTTCCTATAAGTGATCTGTTCTTTTCCTCTGTATCTACCTCTGTATCTACCTGCGTTGCAACAATGAAATTTCCCCATGTGTGGACAATAAAGGATTATCTTGTCTTATCTTATCTTAAGTACATCCTCTGCTGGACCTTCTTGATGTGGGAGCTGATGGTGGGCTCCCACTTGAGGTCCTGGGTGATGGTGGCGCCGAGGGAGCGGAGGGAGTCCAACCAAACAAATGAGCAAGCACAGAAATAAACAAACAAACAAACAAACAAACAAACAAACAAACTAACGTGTTTTACCAGTGCTCATAACAATAATTAGGAAACCCCTAAAAATAGGCGCTGGAGCATAAACCAGAACACAGACGTCCTCTTCACAGCACATACAGGACCAGACTTTATTAATCAAACATTCATTTAGACCAGCAGTAACATCCAAGCCCTAATGTAACAGGAGTGTCTCTAATATTGATTTCCGACATAACACAATTACCACACATGAAGATAAATATTTCCTCTCTGAGTGTATGAAAACGGGCCTGGGCTGCGCGGAAGGTTGAGCCAAAGTGATGTCGGGTTGGGTTTGCAGCAGCGAGGAATCAATGGGCTGAACGAGGGGACGTGATTGACCTTGGGCTGTTTCTTCATGAGCTCTGCAGAAGCCACAGGAAGACGGAAGGCGGGGTAGATCTCAATGTGTTTTGCGTGATAAATAATCTGTAGTTCAATGTTACGAATAAAATATCAATGATCAATGTCAACAAAGAGATTTCCCTCTAGAGCTTTTATGCCCAAAGACGCTAGCGAGACGAGCAGAAGATGCGTTTATTGAAAGGTATCGAAGAGATTTGATGATAAGCGCCACAAACTCATTGTCAGAATCACGTGGCTGTTTCACGATCGTCATGGCGACCTCTTGTTCAGTATGATACATTCTGGGGAGCAATATTTATCGTACTGTGGATGTGTATTTTTTGTTTGTTTTACTTTTTATTGCAGCATTTTAGCTTCAGAGAGTCGAACAATTCCTCTATATGACTCATGAACAGTTTAAAGGTGCACCGTGTAACTTTTCTGGTTGGGTCCACCAACTGCTTGTCTCCATGGAGATGTTCTTGCTGTGCCTGAATTTTTTTTTATATTGTTTCATTTATTCAATCCCAGGAATTCTTATTGCTCAAAAACACCTCAAAACCCTTGAAAAACATGTGATCTCACTGGGAATGGGCTCGCCTCGCCACAGACCTGACCTGTAACTTGTTGGCGCATTAAAAAAACAAAACTAAAGTCATATATAGACGAATAATGTTTATTTTCCATTGTTTCCTCATCTCCATGTTGTGTTTAAGAATCAGCCGCCGCTTCACAACACTTTGTACTCTTTTACGCACGGGAATCTGAAGTTTAAAGTCATAATGCGGAACATTCAGGTTTGTGTCGTATCACTGAAGCAAAGTCCTGGTTTGTCAATTTGTTGATTTTTGATTCCAGGCAATCTCCATGGAAACAGGTGGTGAATCCTCCAGGACAAAAGTGACACAGTGCAGCTTTAAGTGTTTCATTGTGCGTTTTATCCATTTAAGTTCATGTTGTGTTTACGAGATACGTTTGTTGTGTCGTGTCAGTGGCATAAAGTAGCTTCAAAAGATATTGTGAATATTGTGAATGAAAATATGCAAAATTTGAACATAGAGTCAATCGTTTTTCCAATCCAACTTTATTTGTATTGCACATTTCTCTCCAAAGTGCTGCACAGTACAAAATGTAAAATCAGTAAAATAAGTAAAAAAAAAAAGTAAAAAAAAACCTAATTAAAAATAACATGAATGTATAAAATAAACTAAAAACGAATTAAAAACCACATAAAATATATAAAATAAAAACAAATTAAAAACAACATAAAATATATAAAATGATAAAAGAGTCAGAGGAGAGTAAAAAACATTTTTTTTAAAAATCAAAAACAGCTGAAAAACTTTTCAAATAAAGGTATAAGGTGATATTTCTGCACTTCTGTGATTCTTTTTAAAAACATTTTCATATTTGTCTGATAATTAAAAAAACAATAAGTTTCAAGACATGTTTCTATTTAGTTGTAAAAATACATCGTGATAAATTACTCTTTAACATTTATCTATTGACACGCCTACTTTCTTTCACACAAAAATTGCTGACTTGATCAACATACACAACGACCACACGTCACACCTCTCCCCACTGCCTCCCCAAGGCAAAACTCAAACTTTTTACCGAGAAAACGGCATGCAAATATTGACTTTAAGTAGTTTTCAGCTCGGCGGCGGGTTGAATTCACCTCCAGTTCCTTCACTCGCTGGATTCTCGGGGCCTTTCATTATGTCAGAGTGTAGCAAAACAAGCCCACAGCAGCACTAATCCTGTAGACCGTGTCCGTCGGTGGGAAACTCTCCTTGTGGTGCGTTCAAAGCCGCTCGGTTTTCCCGCACTTCAGAGAGGCTCGGCTCGGTGGCTGCAGGCGGGAGGGAGCCCACACACTCACTCTCCCTCCACTAAGCAAACCCGTGGGACGCCCTGCCAACAATATTTACTGGAGTCTTTAGCCTTGATGTGGTCGCCTGGAGTGAGAGGCCCGACGAGGCCGCGGAGGGAAATGTGGAGCTTCACGTCGTCCAACTTTAAATATATTGTTGTTTTTTTCGTCTCTATATAACATGTATTTGTCCATATTTTGTCATCGCCCTTTTTACTCCTGTTTTACCGCATAAAAACCAAGGTATTGTCCCTTCTTCTCGCTGACACATGCACGTTTCTGAGTCTTGGCTCGCACTGGTCCGACTATCGTTGTCTGCATTGATTTCGCGATGATGCGGCGGTCTTTATCTAATCCCCGCTAAGTCTCCTCCCACACGAACACGCTCATCCCTGTCGGACTATTGACTCCGAAAGCAGCGGGTCTACGGGTCAAACGCTGCTGTTAACCTCATTATTTCGGCCACACAAATGATGGTAATGTTTGAACTCGACGAGTCTGCGGATGTTTCCTATTACGCGATTTAAACACTTTTGTTTGGTAAGACGGCGCTTGCAAGATGTCGACGTTTAACCTAAAGATGTGCGCTGTTAACTTTTCTGTATTGCATTGTCTGGGATGTTCCACAATATGTCATCAAACTTATCGTACATGTATTCAATCGCAGGTGTTCCTCAAAAATACCTAAAAAAACACAAATTCTGACAGTGAACGTGCTCGCCCCTCCACAGATCCAGCCTGTAACTCTGTGCGGATACGTTCAATTCCACAGCCTGGGATTTTCTTGGCAAAGCACGCACATCTCTGGAGAAAATTGCTCCAGGAAACTCACATTTCGTGCACCTTTAACAGCATGAGACGTTTAAGGAGACAAAATACACGAATACTGAGCCTCACAAAAACAATCGGTTTCAAATTTCCCAGATTCTCTTCCTCAAGATCAAGATTTCAGCGCGCTTCACAGAGCTGGGGAAATCAGTCTTTTCCCACTATGCACCTCAGTCTGGGACAAATGGACAAAAAAGACCTTGAATTGAAAGCTGTCTCCGATTTTTATTTACTGCACTCTGTTCATTATATCGGCTGCTACCTTAGCTAGCTCTCTGGAATTCTGATTCTGACTCTCAATGGGACGTCCTGGTAAAACAAATCAAAAAAGTTTGAGATCTGCCATCAAATTCCGTTCATTTCACGAGTGTAAAGCTCGGTAATACTCTCTGCTGCCTGTAGATGGAGTTCTAATAGCAATTCTGATGTAGGAACGCCTGACTCTAAAACATGAGCCGCCAAAGCAGAGGAACTCAAGTATATAACAAAATGCGTTCTTTAATGTTGTTTATTTTGGTTTAATACTTTATTTTAATGTATTTATTGGACAGCGTGAAAAGGGGATGAGAGCGGGGAAGGACAAGCGGCAAATTTCAAACTAGGGCGTGTACGTCAAGCGGCAACAACAAAACAAAACCAGACCGACTCACGTGGTGCCAGTCGTGTTGGCGATGATTAAAAACCCATCTGACGGAAAAGTGCGTCCGAAAAAATGACACGTCCACTTCAGCACCATGACGTCTTTTGATAAGAGCGTGTTTTAAAACGGAACACAAAAAGAACAGAATCCACTTTGCGAGAGAGAGTTTGGTCGATTAAGATGTTCACGTTTCAGCTCAGCCCCGTTCTGCCACGGGCCTTATCTGAAATTAAAAACTCTTCTGTGGGATTTGAAGTCTCCAGACGTGGCCGAACGCCGAGGGTTTGATCTCGCTGTAGGTTTTGTAAGTCTGGGATTCAAGCTGCCGATGTAACAGTGTTTCTCTATTTTCAAGATAGTTTTTACCTTTTTTCCCTCTAAATTATCATTCTATTTTGCGGGAAACTTTGACGCAAACTGTGACGAAAAACGTCACGCCACAACATTAGCGCTGGTCTGAACCATGGGAATAAACGGGGTCGAAACTTGGATGGACATTAAGCCACAAGCAACAATGAACCCACTGCTGTATGTGACGAGAACAAATCGCATTTTGATCATCGTGACGGCTTTCTCGACCGCACGGACGCTAAAGAACACGCGAAAAGATCGTTTACAACACAGACAGAGGCATTATTAGATCGAAACGTCAAAAAACAATGAAAAAATGTCAAATTGTCATCGATAACGCACTTTTTTTCGTAAATATTTTCTGTCGAGAAGCATTCAGTTGCGATATTTCAAACCTTTCTTTGGTTGATATTATATTTAAAAAGTCTCAAAGTACAATAGTATTAATCGTTTCACTTTGCAGTATAAGTAAGACTTATACTCCAGAGCAACTTAAATGTGATATTATTTGTTATTTTCACACTGACAACCACAAGAGGGCGCTCTAGGCTCTAAGCGACGCAGAAGAAGAATCTGCACTTCCTCTTCCTCTGGAGTTTGTGGAGTTGTTAAGAAGTGACACAGAGGAAGAAGAATTCAGTGGATTTAGTGATTTGGGGTAAAACTGATGCTTTGGTAAACTTGTTAGCATGTTCTTTATGCTATAGTTATCTGAATAACTGTTCATATGTTACGTTAACATACCAGACACTTACCACAGTCTGTCTGTGCCTCATGTAGCTGAAGGTGTTAGCGTTAGCATACGTTCACCTATTCACCATGTTCTCTCATCTGTTATTATTTTAAACTGTATTTCAAGATAAAATGTCTGTTCTTGGTCTTGGATTTGATCAAATACATTTCCCCCCAAAAATGCGACTTATACTCGAGTGCATTTTTTGGCTGGTGGGACTTATATGCAATTAGTTCGTGAAACTTTAAACATTAAGCGTGCGGTAGTTATAAGCCACTAATGTGTAAATGGATCTAGTCAGAACTCACTCAAAATATCCTTATTCTGAATATTCAAGAAGTATTCCAGGCATTCCTTTTCTCCTTCTCGTCTTCAGACCATGAAATGATGGACTCGGGTCATGCGCCGTGACTGACACACGCCGGGAGTGATTAGATCCGGCAAAATTACGGCGGGAAGCGGTGCCAGATATACACCTTCTCCATCTTCCAGACTCCAGCCATGAAACGATTAAGCGCCGGGCCAAATGAGGGGACAGCCAGAGCGAACACCCCGTCACAGATGCTCCGAACTCCCGCCGCGAAGAAGAGGACGAAGGTATAAGAAAACACGCCTGAAGATCTCTTTCTGAACCAGGACGAGACGTGAGGTAAACAAACGGTTCCTGAAGGAAAAAGCACAATTCGTTACAGATCTTAAGGTGCGTTCAGGCTTGTCCTAGTTGAGGTCGGACTTGAGTCCAGTTTAGTCTTTATATAGACTTGATTTGGACCTGTTCTAGTCCTGGTTTGGTCCTGGTTTTATTTCTGACTTTGAACGTGGGTGTCTTCATCTTGCTGTAGCGACTAAAATATGTCTATGTCCTATTTTCTACCACTTTCTTTGCCGCTTGGGGGAAAAAATCCATCAATATGAGATCAACGGCACGGTTTAAAGTTAATATTTGAGTCAATTTAAGATAAGTGATGGTTTAAATTAAGGTGAGGCAAGTGGAAATGATGGTTAAAGATAGGGAATGTCGCCATCACAACTTCATCTGGGTTAACTGTGCCTTCACCTGCAAAAAAGGAAAGAAAACGCCTCATTTAAAAGTTCAGAACCACGGACAGCGACTGGTAGGCCTTTTGGGTTAATTTCCAACTGGGTTTAGTTGTACGATTTGGAAACCCAAAGCGAGGAACTCACTCTGAAACATCAACAACACCACAATGTTTCCATGAGTGGGAATACATCTGCTTCACACAAACGGTTATCAGCGAAAGAAGAGAATTTGTTCTCTTCACTTGGTCTTACAAAGTTTATCATCAGTCTCCAGGGAGTGAATGTACATCAACGCAATGTCCCCCGCTGGAAACCCAACGTGAACGCTTCCTTTGGGACTAAACTCTATGCACTTCCAGCTGAAACTCGTTGCCCCGGTCCCGGTGTCAGTAGCGCTCCCCCGGACACAGACATGCCCCCGGACACAGACACGCCCCCGGACACAGACACGCCCCCGGACACAGACACGCCCCCGGACACAGACACGCCCCCTGACACAGACACGCCCCCGGACACAGACACGCCCCCGGACACAGACATGCCCCCGGACACAGACACGCCCCCGGACACAGACACTCCCCCGGACACAGACACGCCCCCGGACACAGACATACCCCCGGACACAGACACACCCCTGGACATAGACACCGGCATGTTGTCGACCGTCTCACCGAGTCGCCCGTGCTTTCTTCAGCGTGTGTTTTGACAGCTCCTCCCCGACGAAGCGCTAATTAGCCACTCCGCCGTCCTCCCTCCTTCGCACGTCTTTGTTTTTCCCCCTGAACTTGTAATAAACATCTTTCTTTATAATGTAAATTGTTTTGATTTCACGCGCACCAATCTGCGATCAGTCTCGTTCGGTCGAGTACTTTAAGCTGGCGGAGTGATATATTTGCAGTGATCATCCCCACGGCAATGTTATGGGACAGTTTACAAAGACCAGCAGTTTTTAGACAATCGAAACCAGCAGGCGGGATTATGAAGATGCATATTGTCTTTTCTGCACTTGAATTTACTACAAAGCATCTATTATAACAAAGTATATATTTGTTGATGGCATGTAGTAGTGATAAAGGCCAAGGGAGTTGTGTAGTTTTGATCCAATATCAAGTCATATGTATTGCAATGTCGATACAAATGAGCATTCAAATAGTGCGACTCCTTTAAAGTACCTATGACAGGTTTTTATGATTTACTTTTTTGATGTAATTTGGTGTATTTGTACCTGTTGTACATATAAATTATAGTTTTACATTAATCGAGCAGGTATTTGTGGAGAAAAGTCAAGAAATCTGTAAAAAATGACAGGAAGTGACATAACACCAGAGACACTCATTCCAGTCTAAGTATATGCAGAAATTACCCAAAATAAACACCTTTTTTACCCTCTAAACATAAATCTAACAAAATAAAGTTGCTCTCATATATTTTACTTTGTCAAATTTTAAAAAAGTGACAAGTTTTGGCCCAGGGTTTGCTGGGTAATTTGCTTTGTGTGATGTGAATGATTACAAACAGCAAGTACAATTATAAACAGTATAAGTATTCTTGGATAATTTTTTTTTTTTTTTTTGGCAAAATTTTAAATAATATTATGTCCAACCTGTGGGGGGCACACAATAATTATACCTTTGAGTCATTATAGATCTGAACAATGCAGAAATGGACAAACATAAGGTAAACTTTACTGTCTCCATAAATCATCCTCTGCATTTGATGTGTAGCAATATGTTTTGTTCTATTTCTCAGTCAGTCAAATATGAATACATCAATCCGACGTATATTTAATGTTGGTTAATGTAGTGTGTTCTTATTTTGAAAAAAACAAAAAGACATTATATGGCAGAGTCAGGAAAAGTGTTTGTGAATTTATTTCCATAAGTGCAAAAAAACAAATAAAAACGGTGCAAAACAGAAAAACAGCCACTTACAGATGGTGCTGCAGTACAACAGATAACAGTGCTTGGCTCTGGAGCTGGTGCCTGCAGTGCACACAACTCCTCCTGAACACACACACCTTTGTGGCAAATAGAAACATAGCAATTACATAAATAATACAATAAATCTACAAATATATTCTTACACAAATCTCCTTATATGTTTAGTGGTTCACAGCAAAAAGGGAAACGACGGTAACATAGAGAGTGTGAATTTGAGTTATGGGGAGAGACATGGTTCAGGAGCGATCGAGTGTGCTCCCGGGACTGCAGCGATGGCTTCGGACGGGACGAGGAGCAGCTATTGGGCAGGTAAGAGAACCGCCCGGGACAGGTGCGTTTTTGTGCCTCCCCGCGCCGCATGACGATGCTACTTCCTCAATACTTTTTATTTGCAAACTCAGCACTTAAATGAAGCCGCAGAACATCAGACACAACACAATTTCAAAATGAAAGCGCCAAAAACCTAGAAATTCCATACATAAAGTATTCATTTGTAAACCCGATAAACACAACTGCAAAAGGCGTGCAATGTAAATAATATACGTTTAAATTTGTGGCTCCAGTTTAAACAGTTCCGCGAGTAGTGTTCTGGGCATATGGGATTTACATTTACTCTCGTATCCAAACGAGTCACTTCCCTCCGTCTTCCCTCTCTCGTCTCAGTCCATCATCCCTTTTTGTCTTTTCTTGTAAATCTCACCCGTGGCTCCTGCCGGGACGATCAATCCTTAATCGCCCTTCTCCCCCCATCGCTTCCTCTCGCTCTCCACTCCTTCGTTTCTCTCGCTCCCCTTATCGTGCCTCCTCCTCCAAAACAATGCGACGTCTCCATCCACGCTAAAATATGCTAATCGTATTCCGTCCGTGATTGCAGCCACACCGTCGACATTGATCTTCTGCGACCTCGGAGTGAACGTCGTGGGGCTAAAGTCGCGCCGCGCCGTCCAATGGGGGAGATGGTACTCCACACCCCGGGTATTTGAACTGGAGTGATGTATTTACTTTGAGGTTCACTGTACATCCTTTGAAATGGAGCAAGAGGAAGAATGAGTGTGTTTTAATTGTCAAATTGCTGATATTTTGCCCTGGTTTTTGTTTGACCACCGTTGTGTTCAAAGGCATAATTGTTTTAAGATAAATAACAGGAATTTCGCATCTGTGTGTTCCCAGTTCTGGACAAGAAATGACAAGGTTCAACATTTGTGAATTTTGTTTGGATTTCATTTAATTGTCAATGCATCTTTTGGACCGAAGTTGATTTGATTAACGCTATGTCAAAGAGCAAACGAGCAACAATAAAGTAGTCGCTATTGTTGAGGCCGTAGAGAGGTTCTCAGGGAGTTATGAGGGAGAGGAAAGGTAAGTGAGGACCAATGAAACCGGCTATTAAGAGATGGACAAGAATACGATCCTAGTTGTGTTACAGTGGCCCTTTTTAGAGCTTTGGACCTGTACGATTCTGGAGACAGTTGGAGGAGGTTTTTACTGGATTCTATCGAGGATTCTGTGGTGAAGGGATCAGAGAACAGTTCGGTATATGCAGAAGCTTTTGCCAGAGATCCTGATGAGACGGCCATTGATATTCATTCATTTTTTCCTTTTCCTGCTAGGGGTCGCGGGTGACTTGAGCCTATCCCAGTGACTTTGGGCCTTAGGCGGGGTACACCCTGGATAGTGGCCAACTCGGGCATTGATATAGTATAGTATAAATAAGCCACCAGTTTTTCAGCATCTGGACGAGAAAGGTAGCAGCAGAGTTTGGCAATGCTTTTGAGACGAAAGAATGAGACTTTGGAAAGGCAGCGAATGTGATTTTCAAATGAGAGGTGTGAGAAGTTCCACTCCACTTCCACTGTCAGAGGAAGACAAGGGAATGTTGTGACTGGAAAGAAGAATTCTATTGACGGAGGATGACTGGGTCTGGTTCAGTTTTGCTGCTGTTTACTCTAACTAGATCCATTTGTCAGTGATCAATGCCTTTATCTCCTCCAGACAAGCGTAAAGTGCTGAGGAGGCTGTGGAATGTTTTGCATAACACCATGTTTCTCGATGATCCGCCCCAAGGAGGAGCTTTTATGTGGGAAAGAGAGCCGGACCGAAGACTGACCCTTGTGGCTTTCCTCTTTGAAAAGCTTTTAAATAGCTTTCTTCTTAAATTAGCTGGACGTGCCGCCATTTCGCATTAAAGGGGCTGTACCTTGATCCGTACCGTCTCTAAAATCTAGTTCATTTCAAACGGTTTGTCCTATTGTATTCCTCACTTTTCCCCGTATTCCGAGCATCCTCTTTATTCACCCTGAGGAATTTATAAGCACTTTTCACAACTTTCAGAGGCCAGTCAAAGGTCTGTAATTGGAGGCAGACGGCTCACAGAGGTCTCATTTTGACTCGCAACCGCTGATT
This sequence comes from Eucyclogobius newberryi, assembly GCF_026437365.1. NCBI lineage: Eukaryota > Metazoa > Chordata > Actinopteri > Gobiiformes > Gobiidae > Eucyclogobius > Eucyclogobius newberryi. The sequence goes on along the minus strand of NW_027315945.1, from coordinate 35,886,940 downwards.
TTACAAATAAATTGGGTGCAACCTCTTTAAACATACAAATACTTGGTTTTTAGAGTCACAAGGATATACAGTTTTTCCATGACCAGGACATCAACATCATACATCCCGATTCAAAAGAGTACGGACAGAATCCTTGCACTAAAAGCCATGTCTTGTAAGTACACTTCACTCAGCCGATGTCTCCGTTTGAATTACAACAAAACTGCAAACCTAATGCGTCTTTGTTGTTTTTGTCCTATTATTTGCCCGGGCTTTTGAATGCCACGTGCCTATTGTGCTGCGAGCGTTTTACTTCCAATCAATAAACACTTCAAAACAAAGACGGAGAGAGAGTGAGGGAAGAACTGGGGAGCAGGAGAGAGCGAGCGTTTCATCTGCCTCCACAAAAACACTTTATGTAGACACAAGTTAACAAACAACAAAAGAGCAGCTGACGGTGGAGAATAAAGGTTTACATGACTTTGAATTAAGATCAATGTTTTCTGGAAAAATAGAGTGTGATTTCCAGCCGTCGCAGAGTGAAACAAACAACCCGCCATATGTTTATGCCTGTATGCGTCCACAATATAGAAATGTGTGGCCTAATACGGCTCAAATTTGACATAAAGAAAGTTTATGAAAAGTGAATAAATAAAATGAATAAAATAACTCAAATAAGTATAATAAGTAATATTAAAATAAATAAATAAGTAAAATAAGTAAAATAAATAAAATAGATAAAATAAATAAAATAAATAAAATAAATAAAATAAATAAAATAAATACAATAAATACAATAAATAAAATCAATAAAATCAATCAATCAATCAATCAATTAAATGAGATGAACTCTTTCCTTTTTGTTTTATTTTTGCTTGGTTAGTCTTACGATTAAGCATATTTATATTACCATGCTTTACCTAGAATGAGGCATTCATGTGTTTATTTAGTCCCGTAGGCTTTATTGGACAGGACGGTGTAGCGTGAAGTTGGGATGAGGGAGGGAAGGCCATTCAGCAAATTGTGGGAGCAGAAATGAAAGTCACGACTGTGGCCTATCCACTGGGCCTTCAAACTAGAGAAAAGTCTTGCAGTCAAAATATTATATAAAGTAGTTTGAGTTGTGTAAAATGTCCATCTGCACCAAGAATGGACCCAAACTTAGGTTATTGGCTGTTGATTTTGGCAGTTCTATGTAAAATCACACAACTGGAGGGGTGCAATTAATGGCTGTGGTATCTTCCTGAAAAAGGGGACTATGAAGTTCACGTTTCCTCCACTTCTGAGGAGTGTTCAAATGTTCTCTGTCCAACAAACTGAACTGACTGAGGGTATAGTACCATCAGTCACCAAAGGGGGGCTGTGGGCTTCGTATGGAGAAGTACATCAGCGTGTTGGGTGGAAACGGGGAGAAATTATGGCTGATTTTTTAAATGAATATTTCATGAAATAAGATAAGATAAGATATTCCTTTATTGTCCCACATGGGGAAATTTCATTGGTGCAACGCAGGTAGATACAGAGGTAGATACAGAAGAACAGATCACTTATAGGAAGTCTGAAAAACACTTTCAGTAGAAGATCTCCTATAAATAAATAAAAACTCCCAAGACAAATAAATAAATAAATACCATTGCATGTGATCCCGACAGTAATTGCACATGAATATGTGTCACGACAGCACATAGATTGCACATGAATTTCACAGTAATTGCACATGAATCACAACAGCAATTGCACATATGACGGAATTGCACATCAGTATCAGGTTAAATCAGTATTGCGAGTGTTCAGGACTAACAGTGTTTGTTATAAAGTCTGACAGCAGCAGGAAGGAAAGACCTGCGAAACCTTTCCTTCACACAGCGAGGGTGGATCAGTCTCTCACTGAAGCTGCTCTCCAGAGCGGACAGAGTGTCCTGAGGGGGCGACACTCATGGTCCAGCATTGATGTGAATCTAGCCAGGACCCTTCTGTCCCCCACCTCCTGCACCGAGTCCAGAGCACAGCCCAGGACAGAGCTTTGTCCAGCCTCTTCCTCTCCCTCTCTGTGATGCTGCTGCTCCAGCAGGCCACACCTACAGGAGCTGATGCCACCACAGAGTCATAGAAGGTCTTCAGGAGTGGCCCTGTCACTCCAAAAGACCTGAGTCTCCTCAGGAGGTAGAGCCGACTCTGACTCTTCCTGTACAGTGCGTCTATGATATGAAAATAAATATGAAACGGAATACAAAAACACACTGGAAATTTGCAGCTTATTTGTTTGATATATTAGTAAATGCATTTTTCATCACTTCAATTGGAACACGCCCTAAAACAGGTCCAACTCTACAATCCATCTGATATTTTGTTGTTCAGCTCAATGACAAATAAAACACTTTACTTTTACCATATATTTATGCTATTTGGTAACACGCCATGTCCATTCTGTTATGATGCTCCTACTGTGTTATAACTAAAATATTACTCATTCATAATTCAAAAGAAAAACACCAAACCTTCTTCTCTTTCATAAAATTAATGATTAATCACCCGCTACACTGTGTCGTGGTTCAGATGAGATTTCAAACAAGTGAGTGATGAGAAAACCTGTGAGAACATGGACTGCCGGTCAGTAATGCAATCGAATAATCAAACTCAACACAAAGTGACCGGAACACTCTGTTCTCAATATGTTAACAAGATTATCCACACCAGCTCCAATCACGTGTTTCAAAATGTCACTATTACATATTTTACTCTCTATTACACCAAAGACACAATATTAATCCTTCGCAAAAGAGATGAAAGCATGGATATGCCTGTTGAGTAGATTACTGTAATTGACAATAAAGAGGAAAATAACATAGTATACAGCATTGCCTATGTATCTGACAAATGCATATCACTTTTTGTAAATGAGCACTGGACACTGTTTTTAATTTTTTTTAAAGCAAGATGTTTCGACTCATCGAAGAGTCATTCTCAATCTTCTGATTGAGTCTGAGTATTCAGATATTTATCCTACTGTGAGCTGCGATAATAACCTGTTTATCTATTTGTTTGCACCGTTTTAAGTCTCCCATGGAAAAGATCTTTGTTACCCAAAGGACGCCGCAGTGGGTCTAAGAAATCCTATTGTTAGCTCTCCATAGCTCCCTGCTCACTGATGAGAACCTGATCAGCATCTGAATGGCCAGGGCTGATCCTGCCTCAGGGCTTCCAAAGGCTTTTGTATTTTAGCAGTAAATTGAACCATAAACCTCTATTTCTGTTTAAAGAGGAATTCTCTTAAAAAAAGAAGAAGAGAATCCCTCTTGAATGAGAGTCAAAACTTCTTGTTAAAAAACCCCAAACAGAGTCCAGATGAAACAACTGAATATTTTTCTACAATGGAACACTCCTGGACGAATGAGGGATACACTGACTTGCTTACATCATAAAGCTGAAAATACTGCAAATTGTAAGACATATTTATTTACCATTATAACAACAGAAAAGGTAAATGTCAAAAGCACATCAGACGTTTACTGAAGCTTCAGCACCATGGACAGCACCCGCTCCTCTTGACATCCTGTAGATGGCAGTATAACTCTCTGTAACTCTTTCCCTCTTTATTCCTTCAGTTTGCAACCCTTAAACTCACTTATTATGGGATGTCCTGGAGAGCTGTTCCCTCCGTGTTTCAAATACACTTCTCTCCAGATTCAAAGCTGCCTTTATTTATTTTCCCTGCTTGAGCAACTCCCAGGTTAAGGTTAAGCAGACAAAGGCTGTGTTTGCTGACCAAACTCAAACTACACAGAAAAGCCTCACAGTCTCCAGAGCTCAAACCCGTGGTGAAGGCGGCCAACCCACGAGTCGGGGATTTGACCCAGTGACCGTCAAGGTCCAATAACGTGATCAACTATTCAAATGAAAGAATTTAAAGGACACATATTATGAACCACACAACAATTTTAAGTCAATAAAGGTTCACCATACTTGTTCTGAGCATTTATGTGAAAAGATGTTAATCACACATTTGTGCTTGTAACAGCATGTTGGAGCAAGCTAGCTTTTGTTTGTTTCCCCCATGCAAAGGGAGATCAAACAAAGCTATTGATGAGGAAACGCCCGACTGATAGAAAGCCACGGTTCATTTATTTATTCATTTTTTTCAACTTAAAAAAACAACAACCACTTAACAAAAAAACAGTCTGAAGTAAATAAAATAAAGACACAAAAAAGACATCCAAATGAAACTACGGCACACCAATTCCAAAATAAACTTCCCATTTAGTCCAGAATCTGTCAGGAATGTCCAAATGTGATTCCCTCATTTTCTGTAAGTCAATGATATTGTTGGTCCAGCCCTTGATCGTCTCCTCAGTTTGTGTTATTTTGAGACGGCCTTTTTCTCTGCGCAACAGAGTATATTCCAGAGGTATCCATTGATTGTGTCCATGGCCAGAGTTTTGAGGCCCAAACACATAGTAAATCCAGTGGGATGATGATGTCAAAAACAGTCTATAACACTTTATTGAGCTCAGTCTAATACTTTTGAGCAACGGGACAGTCCCAAACCAAAGTCAGAATTCCCTTGTGAATAACGGCACTTTGACACGGTGTTATGAAGAAACGTGACACACTTTCCCAACAGAATTCCCTTTAAACACGTGATCCTGTGCTTCTCCACTGAGGTGTACGTAAATGTTCCCATTCTTCATCAGTCTAAATAAAATTACCCTCTCTTTCCCATTTATTTTGAATGTAATTGGTAGAGCGGCTGCCTCAAGTGTTAATACATTTAAATAATTTAGATATTATTGCCCTTGAAAGTTCTGATTTATAAGCTTTAATAAACATTTCAGTCAAAGGGTTAGTTATACAACATGAAATACTGAAGCAAAGTATGTAAAGGCAAAAACAATACAATTAAAGCATTATATGTCAAATACCATTGAAATTATTAGTCAATCACTGTCAATTGCATGGTTAGTTTGGGGTCCAGGCCTCAAAAGTTTATGAACACATCCCCATGGACACAGGCAGTCCTAAGTCTAACGCAAATAAACTAAGCACTCACTCATTATTACCTCCATAACGTCACCTTATATCAGCCAAATCTTCTCCCTAGTTGTTGACGAGCACTTCATTCCCAGGGACGCGTTCTCTTTTGAGGCTTAATGCTGAATTATCTGAACAGTTTTGGCCCCTGTCGGCTGAAAACGCTCTCTGTTCGGATACCATTTTGCCGACGCTCACCGATAGATCAGATTGTCACATGTGATTTTCCAGCTCCTCCATCACGCGCCGTCACCGTGCCCTTGCCTCCAAAGGACAGTGATTTCGGAGTGATTGAGTATGACCCGCATAATACTGTCGTTGGCTTGAGATATGCCCAACACATGCTGCAGATATGAAGCGTGTGTGAAAACAATTAGATCTCCGGTCCAACAGGATAAAGTGTCCCAGCTATAGAGAGATAACAGCGAAACGCGCAGACTGCCGCTGGGGCATCTTCTCAGGAGGAGTTTTACCTGCTGTGTTAGTTTTTTTTGGCATTGGTCGGGGAAACTGGAGCACCCGGAGGAAACCCACCCAGACACCGCAGGGAGAAACACGAAAACACAGCAGAGAAAGGCTCAGGATTAAAACCGGCGACCACATGTTCATGCTTTAATGTATTAGTCAGACTCTGTCAAAATCAAAAAAACGCAACAGAGTCACACCCGAGACTAAATCCAAGTCAATTTTACGTAACAGAGTCAAAACCGAGACGAAATCGAGATTCATTCAACATTTTTCAACAGTAATATTCTGTCAGATTCAGGATCTTGATGCTATTACGCAATAATGTTTTGTTGATTATTGCCTTATCAATATATTGTGCAGCCCTTAAACTTAAACCAAGCCATTTGTTACTGACAGTCCTCGCACTACCGTTGGGTCTGGACTAACTAAATTCAAAAGGACAGGGTTAAAATAAAGTAAGGAACGAGGCGGGAAAACTCCAGGGAGTGAAAAACAGGGACATTTAAACAAAGGAAAGTAACACAAAACAAGGTAACACCGGGACCACGACAAACACTGTATTTGACATTACAACATTTATGAGAAATGTCCAATTTGTTTCAACATCAGGCAATATAGACTCAATAATATATCCAACATGTGCAATATTGTAAAGCTTCCATCATCATACAGACATGCCCTTGGTGCTGGTATTATAATCATATTGCATTGGCTTGACATTAAAATGTTATTGTTCAACATTTTATTTTTCCAAAACCAAATGAAACTTCAGTCGAATGGCCAACTTTAGTCACAAAAAGAGTCTGTTTACAAGAGAAAGGGTGAAGACCTGTCATCACCAAATCAAAAGGAAATGTGGAATATAATTTACAAAATAAAGATTGTGAGGATAGAAAGTATAGATGGGAAAAAGTAATAAAAACGCAGCTTGAATGGAACAAATGTTCCCTTTGGGAGCCTCAGCACGACTCCACTCACAGTAAAAGTCATCCCCAAAAACACGGCATGGTTCCACAAAAGATAAAAACAGTTTATATCTGAAGACATGTGACCAGTGTTTGGCATCAAACATACAAAAACAAGAGAACAAGAGCCACTCTCACTATTCACAGCAACATAACACAAGCTAAAATGACTCATATGTAGAATATCTTACTATTGACAAGTTGTATACAGTTTATATAATATATAAACTGTATACAACTTCTCAATAGTAAGATCATTGGAAGCTAAACTTTGCTATCACCATGTTATCGGGTTATTTTTCTGCGTTGTTCTGTACAAATCATATAATTATGTAGTTCTTGACCCGTGGGTTGTGTGGGTCGTGCTTTATGTGTGTTTTATGGTGCTTTGCGGTTCAGTGTCGTTGTTTAGTTTTCAAGAAATCAAAAGTTGGCTAATACCCCCGATGCTGAATCAAAAGTAAATATTTAAAATCAACTCCGACATTTTTATTATGTACTGAATCACCTGTGAATTCTGTTTATCGACAAAAGGCAATAAACCCTATTCTGATTCATTGATTCTATTCAGGGCCTTTTGTAATCCAAGTATTTCCATTTTAATATAGTAACTTCTAATTCTGATTCGAGTCCAGTTCAAGTCCTAATGAAAATAACACTACATCAATAACAACACAGCTGTAGGGGGAGGTGGTGTCAGTGTGACAGGGGGAAGGTGGTGTCAGTGTGACAGGGGGAAGGTGGTGTCAGTGTGACAGGGGGGAGGGCTTATCTCAATGAGATGCAAATGAGCCCCTGTGACTCTGGGCTCACTCAGGTGAAAAACTTTGAGCCCCGTTTTCTCAGTGAAAGGTTTTGAGAGTTGTATACATTCAAATGACCACAACTTACTCAAATATGATCAGATCTACATGAGTGAGACATCATTGGAAAGCTTTGAATTCACACTTTCAGAATATCCATGGTCAGTCACATATATTCAGATTTGTTTATTTAAAGATATATATTATTGAACATACAATGTCAATATGCCAGAATGAGCGCCATTGCTTTGCCTAGACATTCTACAGTCTGGCATTCAAAATATCCATCTCCATGGAGACGAGCAGGAGCCTATGAATTTAAGGACACATATTATTCATTGTTTGTATTGTTAAGAGCCTGTAAACCTGCTCTCGAGCACATATGCAAAGACATTAATTTCTCTTATCAAGGTCTTCCCTCATTAAGATTGTTTTTAGCACTCCATCTACTGGCAGCAGTGGGTATTGACATGGGAAAACAAACAAAAGCTAGCTTGCCCTGACAAGCTAATATATTAACGACGTGCTAAGGGGTTTATGAAAGCTACACACTAGTTGGACGGATTTAAAAAAACTTTTGCTTTTGCTGTGTCAATATTATTTATTTTGATAAAGCTTTCACCGCTTGATATTATAGGTGCACTATGTAACTTTGTGATGGATATATGCACCTTAAAGGACACATATTTTCCAAATGTGACTTTTTTGAGCATTTAACCAGGCTGTAACATTGTTTCCTCATCAAAAACATACCTGGAGTAGCATTTAGCTTCATTCATGCTAGTTTGAATCTTGGTTAAAAAGCCCTCTCCCCTCTGATCGTCAAAAACACTCAAAAACATTTTAAATTTCCCCGATTTGTGATGTTTTCTCGATCTGTGACGTGGCTCTGCGAATATTCAGCGCTATTCTTATGTCCATAAATCATTGCCAGACTTGTTCTGCGCATTAATTTTGTCTAATTACGATCACCACAACTGCGTGGCTACACAGCATTTGTATTATTATTAGCCTGTGTAACTCCCTCTGCAGCCAGTAGATGGTGCCAAACCAATTTAGTGCCATGCGAAACAGAAGGGATACAGACCTCAATTTTGCTCATTTTAAACCTTTGTTTTGATTTTTTTGTTCAAAAACATGTGATGCAAATCTATAGGTACTCAAGATGTGTTTAACGGCTCATAACAATACACAAAATCCACAATATTTGTCCTTTAATATAAAAAGTACTCCTCGGCGTGATCAGAACAACTAAAACTTTATCTATTTGTGTCACTTGTGGTTTCACTGTTCATGAGACAATTCAGGGCCACTGATGCCACAGATGCAGGAGCCTCTCATTGGTGGTTGCAGATATAAAAATGGCTGGCCTGAGGTAAACAAATGATTGATGTTGTAGAAATAACATGTTCCAGAGCCGGGGGGGGGGGCACAAGGGGGAACGTGAGGGGGGCGCGGTCTTGTGTGTGTCTCCTTTTGGAGCGGGAACAGCTGTGTGTCCCGCCTCCAGCATCTGCCCCTTTTCCAACATATGAAGATTAATACAACACCCCAAACACTTCCTCTCAGCAAATTTACAAATAACCATCAATTATCTAAAGTGACAAAAGAAATATGGAGATGAGTTGGATCTTATATAACAAAAACATAATTGTGTCTTGCTGTTGTGTCCCCGGGCAAGGCACCTATAGAGAGCCTGATGTTTTACTTGTATTTTCAGTTGCATACAATGTTTAACGTGCGTTAATAGATGGGAACCTGTCGTCAGTAAAACCAACACACTTCTGGAGTGGCTGCTCTCGGACTGAAATGGCGGAAAAACACAACAATTGTCACAGGAAGTCGCAAGCCTCTCCAAATGACATAGAGGTCATTCTTTGCGATGCAGCTAAGACAGTATTGAGGGGCAAGATTATGGCCTTTGCCTCAACTGGGAAGAAACAACAGCAGGAAAAACAAAAAGATTTACAGAACAACTCACAATGTTTGGAAGCTAAGCATGCAGAATATTTTGTTTTTGTCGGCTTCGAACTAAGATGTGTGCAATTAGCATCTGTTGTTAGCATTAGCGTGACAGCAAAACTCCGCTCTGGTCTCTGAAAGTTATCAGAGAGAATAATTGGGATGCGAGGAAAGTGAGGAAAAGGCTTAAACCACTGCAATAATTCAAATTTTTTAAGACAAAAAAGTAACGTCGGCCCACAGAGCAGTTACCGTATTTTACGCACTATAAGGCGCACTAAAAAGCATGTAATTTTCTCAAAAAACAACAGCGCCCCTTATAATCCAGTGCGCCTTATATATAGATCAATTCTGGTTGTGTTTACTGACCTCGAAGTGATTTTGTGTGGGACAAGTTTTGTTTCGCTTAATGCGCCTTATGGTCTGGTGCGCCTTATAGTGCGGAAAATACGGTAATTCTACATCTAATTGAAATATGTCTGCATACGCCCCAAATCTTAACCATCCTGGAACCAATCAGTGATGTAATGAAACAAGTGAAATCATCTACAGCGCGCGTGTTAATAACCGACCCCTGAAAGTCGTTTTCTTCCGTTTGTCGTGAGAGTTCAGCGATTGCTTCCGAGCCATCGCCATACAATATGTTTTTGGCCAAATCTATCAATGAAAGCTGTCGGTGGCGAGGTAATGGCATGTGTGTTATCTCTGCGAAGCATGAAGGACAAGGAAGGCGCTCGGCTGTAGATTTATGCTCGGCTCCAGGTACGCGACCGGAGCCTTCTTCCGGCGTCATTACATTCTTTGTTCGAGGAGATCGGAGAGACAGGACGGAAAAAAGCATCACAACAAGAGCAAATCGCAAAAGAAATCTGAAATGTGTGTGTTTCAGCTCTTGGTTCGGTCTTCTGGAAGTGGAATAACAAGGTTTAACTGTTGAACCCGTCTCTTCAGAGTCCGTTGCGGTGCAGACATTTGACTCTGGAACCGACCCAAGGTTCTGACACGGTTCTATCTGTAGGAAAAAAGGTCCTATATGCGGAAAGAACCTTTTACAGAGAGAGTTCTATCCATGACGTAGTATTTGTTGTCACCACACGCCGTTGCCTATCACCGCTTTTACCGCTGAGCCACAAATGCAGAACTAAATCATTTACCGTATTTTCTGGACTATAAGTTACACCTTTTTTCATAGTTTTGGCCGGGGTGCGACTTATACTTATAATTATATCAATATACTTATACTCCGGAGCGACTTATATGTGATATAATTTGTTATTTTCACACTTGCAACTGCATTTCATACTCCAGTGCGGCTTATATATGTGATTTTCTTCTCTATTATGCATTTTTTGGCTGGTGCGACTTATACTCCGGAAAATACAATATTATTTTGTGGTTTTAGTGAAAGAAAATAGTATCTTTCAGGGGAAATATAATAGGTAAAATGGCCTTTATGAGCTTTTAATCATGAGAGTTTTCCTCGTCAGCTCTAGTTTGACTGACATCCGTATGTTTAAATGTGTTGTCAAGGCTCCAGTGCTCAGAAAATCTCTGTTTTAAACCATCCCCTATCTCCGCCTACTTTCCTGTAATTATTCTGCAAACTACGGCTCATAACACGTAGAGTTAAAACATGTCAGCTTTTTTTAAGAGCAAAACCACAGATAAAAATGAGCTGCTGTCGACCGCGAGCGACACATTTCCTTTCAGACTTGCTACATGTGTAGATTGTTGCCCTAAAGCGTGGATAAACGGGCTTTTCTCGAGCCGTTTTGCTGTGTTTGGCTCAGATAAGACGTGACTCTCTCTCTGCTCCGAGCCTCACACGGTCCTGTTCACGCAGAGCTGCAGGTGATTCTGAGCTTTGACATGTCATGGAGCCCGTGTGTTTTATCCGTCGCACACGCAGCGATCTCTCGGCCCGCGTTGTTATGTTGAAGTGGTTTTATTTGCCGAGTGGGTGAAGCGACCGGCATCTGCTCTGCCCGCATCGCGACGGAGCTGCGTGGGCCCCGAGACACTGGAGTGGGGTTTTATGGCTCTTATCACACAAATGGGGATTCACAAGGAAGAAGATGTGGGCAATTTACGAGTGATAAGAGCGAAGACGGGAGAGAGAGAGAGAGAGAAAGAGAGAATAAAGAGAGAGGAGAGGGGCCAGCGAAGAGAGGAGGGCGGATATAAGCAGAGCTGAGAGGGAAGGAAGAGAAGAAAGAGTGGAAAAAGTGGAGTAGACAAGAGAGCGGGAAAGAGAAGACATGATGAGAGAGCGGAGCGCTAGACATGAGAGGGGAGAGCAAGAGGAGAGAGAAAGGAGGAGAGGAAGAGAACATAAAGAAGGGAGAGTGGAAGAAAGAGGAGCGAGGAGTTGGTTAGGAGAGAAAGAGGGAGGAATTAGAGAGAGAGGGGTGAGAGAAGAGAAGGAGAGTGAGAGAAGAGAGAGTGGATGAGGGGAGAGGGAGGAAATGACAAGAGTGTAGGGAGAGAGAGGAGTAGGATGTGAATGAAGAGAGAGTGTGGAGAGAGAGAAGAGAGGAAAGGATCAAAGACAAAGAAAAGATGAAAAAGAGGGAACAACAAGGAGAGGGAGAGAGGGGAGACAGAGAAGAGAGAGAGAGGAGAGTGGATGAGGGTGGAGGGAGGAAATAATGAAAGGATAGGGAGAGATGGTGAGAGTTATGGAGCAAGAGAAAGAAGAGAGGGTTAGAGAGAGAGAGAGAGAGAGAGAGAGAGAGAGAGAGAGAGAGAAAGGATGAACAGAGAAAAAGTGGAGAGATAGAGAAGAGAAGATTAAAGAAAAGAGAGGGAAGGAAAGGAGAGAAGATGACAACGAGGGAATGACAAGGAGAGAGGAGACCAAGGAGAGAAAGAGGAAAGCGTAGAGATGGAAGAGAAGAAGAGAGGGAGGAGAGAAGGAAGCAAAGAGAGGGAGAGAGGGGAGATAGAGAACGGAGAGGACGAGCGAGAGAAAAGAGGATGAAAGTAGAGAGGAAAGACGAGATGGACAGAGAAGAAGAGAGAGAGGGAGGAAGGAGAGACAGGGAGACAGAGGAAGAGAGGGCAGAGGAAAGAAAGAGGAGAGAGAGGGAGGAAGGAGAGACAGAGAGACAGAGGAAGAGAGAGCAGAGGAAAGAAAGAGGAGAGAGAGGGAGGAAGGAGAGACAGAGAGATAGAGGAAGAGAAAGCAGAGGAAAGAGGGAGGAAGGAGAGACAGAGAGACAGAGGAAGAGAAGAGAGGGCAGAGGAAAGAAAGAGGAGAGAGAGGGAGGAAGGAGAGACAGAGAGATAGAGGAAGAGCGGGCAGAGGAAAGAGAGAGGAGAGGGGTTTGGTTTGACAGCTTAGTCTGTGGAATCAAACTGAAAAGAACAATTAAAAAAGTAACTTCATTTCTAAAAACCCAACCAAGGCGCTGTGCCGCTGTGCTCTCGGTGTGGGCGTGTCGGTGTGTCGGTGTGTGGGCGTGTGGGCGGAGCCAGGTCCTGGGGCCGCTGCAGCCTTTGATGAGATCTGTAAATGTGAAGGTCAAACTCGCTCTCCATCAGCAGCAGGTGGATCTTCAGGCCTCGATGTGCTGCAGCGTCAGGGGAATTATATCCGTCAGGTTTAGATCGTTATATCTTTCTATCTTTAGTCCTGCTCCTGACTTAGCTCAGTCTTCATCAGACCTTGTGCAACCCGTCCTCCTGTTTAATATTCAGTTTGTCTTGTCCTGTTTTTCTCCTGACCTAGTCCTGGTTTAGTCCTGGTTTAGTCCTGACCAGAGACAGAGTTACTTGGATAACATTTTGAAATAATGACCCTTTTCATAGTTTGTTTGAGCAACTAGTCAGTAAAAACATGTATAGTGTATATAAAAGGAAGGAGAAGGTAATACTCTTAATTAAGTACTTCAGTTTTGATTACCCACTCCTGGTCCTGACTTAGTCCTGGTTTAGTCCTGACTTAGTCCTGGTATAGTCCTGACTTAGTCCTGATTTAGTTCTGACTTAGTCCTGGTTTAGTCCTGACTTGGCTCTGGTTTAATCCTGACTTGGCCCTGGTTTAATCCTGATTTAGCCCTGGTTTAGTTCTGACTTGGCCCTGGTTTAATCTTGATTTAGCCCTGGTTTAGTCCTGACTTGGCCCTGGTTTAATCCTGATTTAGCCCTGGTTTAGTCCTGACTTGGCCCTGGTTTAATCCTGATTTAGCCCTGGTTTAATCCTGACTTGGCCCTGGTTTAATCCTGATTTAGCCCTGGTTTAGTCCTGACTTGGCCCTGGTTTAATGCTGATTTAGCCCTGGTTTAATCCTGATTTGGCCCTGGTTTAATCCTGATTTAGCCCTGGTTTAGTCCTGACTTGGCTCTGGTTTAATCCTGATTTAGCCCTGGTTTAATCCTAATTTAGCCCTGGTTTAATCCTGACTTGGCCCTGGTTTAGTCCTGACTTAGTCCTGGTTTAGTCCTGATTTAGCCCTGGTTTACTCCTGACTTGGCCCTGGTTTAATCCTGATTTAGCCCTGGTTTAGTCCTGACTTGGCCCTGGTTTAATCCTGATTTAGCCCTGGTTTAGTCCTGACTTGGCCCTGGTTTAATCCTGATTTAGCCCTGGTTTACTCCTGACTTGGCCCTGGTTTAATCCTGATTTAGCCCTGGTTTAGTCCTGACTTGGCCCTGGTTTAATCCTGATTTAGCCCTGGTTTAGTCCTGACTTGGCCCTGGTTTAATCCTGATTTAGCCCTGGTTTAGTGTTGACTTGGCCCTGGTTTAATCCTGATTTAGCCCTGGTTTAGTCCTGACTTGGCCCTGGTTTAATCCTGATTTAGCCCTGGTTTAGTTCTGACTTGGCCCTGGTTTAATCCTGATTTAGCCCTGGTTTAGTCCTGACTTGGCCCTGGTTTAATCCTGATTTAGCCCTGGTTTAGTCCTGACTTGGCCCTGGTTTAATCCTGATTTAGCCGTGGTTTAATCCTGATTTGGCCCTGGTTTATTCCTGATTTAGCCCTGGTTTAGTCCTGACTTGGCCCTGGTTTAGTCCTGACTTAGTCCTGGTTTAATCCTGATTTAGCCCTGGTTTAGTCCTGACTTGGCCCTGGTTTAGTCCTGACTTAGTCCTGGTTTAATCCTGATTTAGCCCTGGTTTAGTCCTGACTTGGCCCTGGTTTAATCCTGATTTAGTCCTGGTTTAATCCTGATTTAGCCCTGGTTTAGTCCTGACTTGGCCCTGGTTTAATCCTGATTTAGCCCTGGTTTAATCCTGATTTGGCCCTGGTTTAATCCTGATTTAGCCCTGGTTTAGTCCTGACTTGGCCCTGGTTTAATCCTGATTTAGCCCTGGTTTAATCCTGATTTAGCCCTGGTTTAGTCCTGACTTGGCCCTGGTTTAATCCTGATTTAGCCCTGGTTTAGTCCTGACTTGGCCCTGGTTTAATCCTGATTTAGCCCTGGTTTAGTCCTGACTTGGCCCTGGTTTAATCCTGATTTAGCCCTGGTTTAGTCCTGACTTGGCCCTGGTTTAATCCTGATTTAGCCCTGGTTTAGTTCTGACTTGGCCCTGGTTTAATCCTGATTTAGCCCTGGTTTAGTCCTGACTTGGCCCTGGTTTAATCCTGATTTAGCCCTGGTTTAGTCCTGACTTGGCCCTGGTTTAATCCTGATTTAGCCGTGGTTTAATCCTGACTTGGCCCTGGTTTAATCCTGATTTAGCCCTGGTTTAGTCCTGACTTGGCTCTGGTTTAGTCCTGACTTAGTCCTGGTTTAATCCTGATTCAGCCCTGGTTTAGTCCTGACTTGGCCCTGGTTTAGTCCTGACTTAGTCCTGGTTTAATCCTGATTTAGCCCTGGTTTAGTCCTGACTTGGCCCTGGTTTAATCCTGATTTAGTCCTGGTTTAATCCTGATTTAGCCCTGGTTTAGTCCTGACTTGGCCCTGGTTTAATCCTGATTTAGCCCTGGTTTAATCCTGATTTAGCCCTGGTTTAGTCCTGACTTGGCCCTGGTTTAATCCTGATTTAGCCCTGGTTTAATCCTGATTTAGCCCTGGTTTAATCCTGACTTGGCCCTGGTTTAATCCTGATTTAGCCCTGGTTTAGTCCTGACTTGGCCCTGGTTTAATCCTGATTTAGCCCTGGTTTAATCCTGACTTGGCCCTGGTTTAATCCTGATTTAGCCCTGGTTTAGTCCTGACTTGGCCCTGGTTTAATCCTGATTTAGCCCTGGTTTAATCCTGATTTAGCCCTGGTTTAGTCCTGACTTGGCCCTGGTTTAATCCTGATTTAGCCCTGGTTTAATCCTGATTTAGCCCTGGTTTAGTCCTGACTTGGCCCTGGTTTAATCCTGATTTAGCCCTGGTTTAATCCTGATTTAGCCCTGGTTTAATCCTGACTTGGCCCTGGTTTAATCCTGATTTAGCCCTGGTTTAGTCCTGACTTGGCCCTGGTTTAATCCTGATTTAGCCCTGGTTTAATCCTGATTTAGCCCTGGTTTAATCCTGATTTAGCCCTGGTTTAATCCTGATTTAGCCCTGGTTTAATCCTGATTTAGCCCTGGTTTAATCCTGATTTAGCCCTGGTTTAGTCCTGACTTGGCCCTGGTTTAATCCTGATTTAGCCCTGGTTTAGTCCTGACTTGGCCCTGGTTTAATCCTGATTTAGCCCTGGTTTAATCCTGATTTAGCCCTGGTTTAATCCTGATTTAGCCCTGGTTTAATCCTGATTTAGCCCTGGTTTAATCCTGATTTAGCCCTGGTTTAGTCCTGACTTGGCAGTTGCTATCAACAGTTAAAGAGAATATAGACCAGATGTAGACGCAGTGGAAGCAATTCATGACAATTTACCCATAATTTGGACACTTTATGAAACCAATATGAACACAAGAGGTTTTTAAAAAATCATCCACAATTTTAAGACGCGTCACACAGTTTGAAGACCACAGACATGAGGACATTTTCCAACAATTATTGTCCTCCCGCTCACATGAAGCACAGAAACATCACGAGTGCTGATTCTGGGAAAGATTAGTCCGTGTCACGTGATCAAACGAGATGTAATGGAATCAAAAGGAAACAAAAGGACACAAAAGGACACAAAAGGACACAAAAGAGAACAAAAGGGCACAAAAGGAAACAAAAGGGAACAAAAGGAAACAAAAGGACACAAAAGGACACAAAAGAGAACAAAAGGGCACAAAAGGGAACAAAAGGGAACAAAAGGACACAAAAGGACACAAAAGAGAACAAAAGGGCACAAAAGGACACAAAAGGGAACAAAAGGGCACAAAAGGACACAAAAGGGCACAAAAGGACACAAAAGGAAACAAAAGGACACAAAAGGAACCGGGGCGATCATGAAACACGTGGAGAGGCAAGTCAGGCAAAAACTTGGGGGAAAAACATATTCATAATGTTTACATCATGAATCTGAAGCTGTGATTTCGGAACGTTTCACGATCAGAGCACATTTGTACTGAGCAGGTTTTCCAGAGCGCTCGCCTCGTCTCTCTGACTCCGCCCCTCCGTCTCCGCCCACGCGCTCGGACATCATAAGCGGCTTGATTGGCCTCTTGGCTGTCTGATATTCAAGGCTCCAGTCTGCTCCTGGAAACGTTATTGTGCACCGGAGTCATCTGTGTCTTTATTAATCCCACGTCCCAGACTGAAGGAGGAGGTGAGCTGTGCGCTTAGATTATAAAACTAATCTATAAAAAACCACACACATTCTGGGTGACGCCCACTTCAAACAAAACAACTCATACATTTTTAGCTTTGTGTTTGAAAAGGTGGATGAACTGGAGAGTGAAGGGAATTTAACCATCAAAATCCAAGAGAAGAGGAAAGAACGAGATTTTGTGATGGTGAAAATCATTGGCTCTTTCTAGGAATATAAAATAAAATACACGTTTTATTTCATTTTTGGTTTATGTTACAGGCCAAATGTGTGTGCACCTTGTGTTTTAATTATACAAGCGTTTAAATAACTATATCTGAGGCTCTGAAATGGCCTTGTATTTGAGATCTTGTCCTTTCGGTCAGTACATTGCGTTGTGAGATTGAGGCAGTTTCTGTTTCATCTACATCAGGCATGTCCAAACTACGGCCTGGGGGCCAAATGCGGTCCTCAGACCAAAATGTGGCCCTCCTGCTTCCTGCTGAGTTGGTCCAAACAACAAAGGTCGTGCTTTTTACTGTAAAATTAGAAAAAATCAAGCATTTTGATGTTATACCAACCTAATATTAATGTTCCAAGTCTTATTAAAGGTTATTAAATTGCAACATTTTGAATGATTCACTTTGTCAATCAACAATTTCGTCATTGTCTGAGGCCCTTTGCTCCGTATAAGTTTCAAAATGCAGCCCTCGGTGAAAAAATAATTCCACGTTCTGTTATATAAGTGAGACCCCCGGTGGTGTCACTCACTGCTCGTCATTCTCAGGAAAGACGAGCGGTGCACCTTTAAAAGATCGTGTGAAATCACATTATATATATTGCCGAAAAGTTGGACGAAAGCCGTAATTGTTTCTGGCAGGCGAGTCGTCCATCTCTCTGTAATGACGCGTCGTGTTGTGTTTGGTTCGGTCCTCATTAACCTACTAAAGACCCGTCTCATTAAGCCCCATTATGACCACGGACACCACCAGGGGGCAGCGGAGAACACAGCACACATGACCCGCAACTAATGGAGTGCGGCCTCCTAATGGATGAGCCTAAAGGTGCTTTTCTTACAGCCAATGGGAACAAGCGGTAGAAAATGAATGAAACTATATCTTAAAAACGATGGTTTGCAATTGTTGATCTACTGAAAGAAACGTCAGTCACACGATGATAAGCGGACTGTAGCGAACAAAAATGAACAAAAATTTGGAAAAGGTTTGAAACAAGCACCAATACTGATCAATGCGTCCGCCCAGATCCCCAAGCGCACTGGTGTAATCTATGGGTTTATATGTGTTTATTGGTTCTGTGTAAGAATATCAATTAAAACACATTTTCTTTCGACTGTTGACTGTCCATTGTTGACCCAGAATGTCTCTAATGAGTGAACTAATTATTCATGTAAAGTATGCAGTGAAATCAGTTACGTGAAGAACAAATTCAGTTCAGTTTTGTGAATTTATTGGTATTTTAAAAGTACTATCTACGTCAGGTCTGGTGTGGTCTACGAATGGCTCCTTTTGTCTCGATATTGGAGCAGAAAAAGCTGGATTGGTGCATCTCTGTCTCAACGAGCAAATGTGAAAGAGGCAGAACCAGAGTTTGAACCATTGAGGATGAACTGTTAGTGCTTAGTTCCTTCTGTCGCTGATGCTGAACCGTGACCAAGAAACAACGCTCTGTGGTAGAGACTTTTTCTTCATGGTTCTCATCCAACATCTTCTGTATAAAACTGTCTCAATAACTTCATTAAGTTGAAGTTCAAACCGAGCAGTGCAGTGTCTTCTTTCATACCTGGTTTTGAAAGTCCTGCACGTCCTTCCACAGAATCCAGACTCGAGCCCAGAGGTCGGGAAACGGGGACAAGGGAAGGGCCTATCGGCTTTCGAGGACCGCAGACTTCAAATGGCGCCGTCCCCTATACGCAGGTAGGAGAATGGCGCCAAAATCGTTGTTAATCGCTTGACCTTAACATCACGTGACGCAGAAGGCCTCCCAAACATGTTAAGGTATGAAAAAACCTCACACTGGTCCGTCTAAAAGAAAATGTATTCGACAATAGTCTGTTCCAGCTGCTTCTTCGTGATTCTCATCCAACGAAAGGCCCGAATGTAAACTCTCACCATATAATCGTTCAGCTTAGGTACACGATCTTTAAGCTAGAACGGTGTCATGTTCTTTCATCGTCATGTTCACTCACAGTTTCTTATAAGCCACAGTCGCCCTTACTCTCTTCAACTTGACGTATATTTGAGCCAAACCGTCCGTCTTCTTCACACAAGTTTCCTTCACACCTTGACATCACTTGTAGCATCTATTATCCATCCGAAAAATGATCCGCTTCTGCTTTCAAAATCAATACCTCCCGCGTGAACTTCTCGACGTCTTCGCGGCGATATCGTTTCGCCAAACTATCCGATCCGTCCGATCCCATCTCGGCCCGTCTCCTTTTATGCCCGACAATAATCGCTTTCATCCGGCTGTGTTAACTGTAACAAAAAAACTGAAATCCGTTCGCTTCCCGGGCCCCCACGCGTAAGTACAGCCTTCCCATCACATCTCCTGCCAGCCGAGCCGCACACGATGACTGCGCCATTAGTTTCCCCGTCGTGCGGCGCGACGCGGGATGGCACATGTCACCCGAGTCCACGGAGCCAGAGAAACGCCCGTCAAACGCGAGCCCGCCAGGCCCTCCCGAGCGAGTGTCGTCCCCCCTGCAATTAATTCAAGCCAATAGGATGCGCTGGGTGTTGTCAGCGCCATCTGGAGAAGGTCCCCGCGCACCTGAGCAGCCCCGGGCCCCCGACGGAGGGACGGGGGGAGCGAACGGGGCGCGGTCGAGGAGCGGAGGGGGCTGTACGTCGTCTGGTCAAATGTAGGTATGGAGAGCCCTCGGAGGTCGCGTCCCCCGGGGGAAACAAAACATTCACTAGAGCAG
The DNA here is from genome assembly GCF_026437365.1 of Eucyclogobius newberryi. NCBI lineage: Eukaryota > Metazoa > Chordata > Actinopteri > Gobiiformes > Gobiidae > Eucyclogobius > Eucyclogobius newberryi. The sequence goes on along the minus strand of NW_027315945.1, from coordinate 35,867,170 downwards.
CTCTGTCATTCACTGTTTAAGAACGAGGGATGTCACGATTATGAGGCGAATGGATACACGTGATTATTTACCGTATTTTCCGGAGTATAAGTCGCACTAGAGTATAAGTCGCACCAGCCAAGAAGAAGAAAAAAATATATCATTTGCACTGGAGTATGAAATGCGGTTGCAAGTATGAAAATAACAAATAATATCACGTATAAGTCGCTCCGGAGTATAAGTATATAAGTATAAATATAAGTCGCACCGGGACCAAAACTATGAAAAAAGGTGCAACTTAAAGTCCAGAAAATATGGTAGGTCATAATGTAATCGTAAAGACTAAAACACAATAATCATTACATTGTTAAAAGGAAAATAATTACATTAAAAAATCTGTTTATAGAAAAGTGACAATTTTCAAACTAAATTAAGTATTTCTTACTTCAATTAAAAGAAATGTGATGATTTAAGCAGCAAAATAAAGTCCTTTCTGCACAGCCTTTCCTCAGAAAAGTAAACCTAAATTTAAAGCGCTTTAATATTTTGCTGTTTATGTCAAATTGATCGTTCAGAAAGTTTGATTTCATAAACAGGTCAGGTGTTGAGGAGCCGTAACGTGTGAATGAAACAAGAAGGGAAGAAAATGTAGGATTTTGTCGTTGTTTTGGTCGCGAAGTCAATAATTGCGATGTTTATGCTCACAATAATCGTTACAATAAATTTGAAGAGAAAATTTGGATTTTGGGAAACATATTGTGCAGATTGAAGACGTAGAGTAGAGGACAGTGGTTCAACAGTAATGGCCCAAAATTTAATGTGTACGTATTATCGTAGATGGGAATATTGTATTGGTTTAATATTCTTGGGTAATCTTGGGTCTATTTTTAAACAAATACATTTCGGTTTAAATTGTCATTTGCTATGGCAACAGGCCCACACTTCCATCCCTCTGAAACCCATAGGTAAGAATAAATGAGGCTGAAAAACAAACTGACTCAAAATATGACGAAAATAAAATGCGTAATCCTAAAGGGCAAATATTAAACAGAACAAATTATTAAAAATGATTATTAAATTATTCCTTCAACAGAAAAATACCCGGAGTTGTATTTAGCTTAATTCACACTTGTTTCTTTAATTCTATTTACAAAGTCCTTGGGAGAGTTTCTGTGTGTGTGCTGCGAGAAATGAGAAATAAATGCACATAAATACATACTGTGGAACATTGCAGACAAAGCAAAGGCATCTCCATGGAGACAACCGCGCACGAGGATTAATAGTCCACAGTACAAAGAGTTATGTAGTCCCTGTACATTTTTCTTCTGTTGTTCACGTCTTTCGTACTTGAACATAAACCAAGACCACATGGAAATATCACTATTATAATCATATGCGGACGTATTCATTATTGTCAGTGTCACACACCTTTCCCACAGGCGTGACGCGCAGATAATGATGCCCTTTGCGCACATTTGTATTTATTTTATTTTTTTTACAGAGGAACGCCGTGTGTTTCGGGGATAAAGTTTTGTCCTTCAAATGACTGCGATTGATCTCGAGGCGCAGCCAACAGCCAAGCAGAACATGTACTTTATTCTTTTGTGCGTCTGCAATGGCTGTGCGAAGTGCTACTTAGACATTTGTCATTTGTCTAGATTTGTTTTATTATTTTTCTTCATTTTTCACTATTGTCACAGCAAAACAAAGTATCAACATATTCATTTTTTCCTCCGTATTGATCTCGAGTTTGGATTAGACTTTCTTCCATCTTTTTGGAAACGTAGACAACAGGACTTGGAGAACAGTGCCAGGATCGCTACAGTTTTTATTTCATCCTGGAACAATACTACATTTGGACAGCGTTTATGGACGGTATTATAAGCCTAACGCGCTCTTTACTGCGGCATAAACACGTGCAATAACCGTGCAGTAAAATAGCTGTTTCACACATAAAAGGTGAGAAAACGGTGTACTTTTCCACAAGATTATAATAAAAAGGAGCACGAGAAGAGGGAAATGGGGGAAAAGTGGGATACAGCACCACAGTAGAGGGATGGAGAGACTGGACTTTCAGTCAGTTGCACATTCAAGAGAAATCTTAAAAAAAACAGAGAACATGTGAGGAGACAAGTTGCCACCTTGACTCAGTCCTTTCTCTTACACAGAACCAAAGATTAGCATTTCGGAACATTTATTGCATTCGTTTTTCTTTGGCACTCACGACGGCGGACGACATTGCGACGATGGGCGTGGCCAATTATGGGTGTACGGATGTCATTTGGGAGGCGGGGCTTGGACACTGACGGTGGTTGTGGCTGATGAGAGGACGAGATGCTGAGGAGACGGGACGCGGCACGAACTGAAAAGCGGATGCTCGTCTGTGTTTGAGGGTTTGAATGGAGCGGGCTGGGCGACGATCGGAGGCAGAGGAGGCGTGTCTAGCTGCCGTGACGACGGGCGAGAGGAGCGGGTGAGCTCTGGAGAAGCGGTGGAGGTGTTGGACGTTCGGCCGCAGTGAGGTCTAAGCTCCGGCTGGCAAACCTGTCCAATAGAACGAGAGAGCAGTTTCAGCGAGTTCGACCAGCGTCTCGATCACGATCCATGATTCTTTTTACTTTTGACACAGTCCTACTGAACATCCACCGTGGAACATTTTCCCCTCTTCGTCCTCTTTGTGTCTTCTCCCTGCTCCGAGACGGGAGAGAGAGACTTACACTGATACAACTAAACCAACTATCTACAACAGTCCAGACCTCTAATTTGAACACTAAACACAAAGAACAACCTCCAATTTGAAAAAAAAAGTTAAACCCTGATACAATGTGTAATAAAAACGTATTTTCCTTTTGGTTCTGTCTCTGCGCTTTAGTCCGCACGTTTACACTGGTTTGTCAGAAGCCGCACTCGCCGTCTAAATCTCTCTTTTTATACGTTAAATCTTGCGTTTAAATGTTATTTGCACAATTTTTCGGTGCTAAATTTGCCGTAGACTGGTTGCCTCATCCATAGTTTACTACAAAAAGCCTTCCTTGCAAACAATCCGGTCCAACTTTATTTCTGTTGCTCTTTAAAAAAAAAATTACAACAAGAAAATTAAATAAAATAGTAAATAAAATAAATAAGTAAAAAAAGTTCTGTTCTAAACTTGACCTCAGTCATTTGTATAAGGAAAGAATTGTTGCCAGAAAAATCCAAACGCTACATTTAAAACCCTTTTACTGCCAAAACGATCAAACATCCATGATTTCCAGTCCATTTTTACAAACCATTTGATTTCTCATCATCACATAACCATTATAGATTTTAATTTACATCTTTACAGTATGAGCAATTTGGCCCGAACTCCCAATGCATCCTCATCTGCTCACATTGCATGCTAAGCTAATTCAAGAAATACATTTTATTGCTAAGCGTGCAGAATCTGAGGCGTGAAGGTCGTCGATCTGCATCTAAACCATCATAATCCAGCCTTTTAATTCGGCGCGAGCTCTGTTTAGTGTAACGATAACTACCGCAGTGAAAGGATCGTTAATCTCCCGTTATAGTTTGGTGGCGTCATATCTGGGTCGTTAAAAGCGTCACGGATATTTAATATTAATTACAGGGGCACTCGGAGGCTGCGTTATTGCCGCCCACTGCAGCGAATTCAAGGGTGTTTCAGAACCGCTAAAAAGACTGGTTTGCTTTGTGTGAGTGTGAAACTAAATCAATCACATAAAATGGGGTTTTGGCTTATTTTGAGAATGGAAAATACTTAATTCACTTGTTATAGTGTGTGCCACTCGTTCTGGGCACAGAGTAGGAAACGGACAAAAAGGAAGTACTTCCGGTCCCTTGGCTTTAGATAAGTTTTAACGCTTTAACTTTAGTCCTTTGTGTTGATTTATGTATCATCTTGCCTTAAACAGAAGACATGAAGAAACAACGAAATATACATTATACATATACTAACCATAACCCTGGCTATTTAATTACACTTTTTATAGACGCACCGTTAAAGTACAGGTATCGATACATAAATGTACCACCTACTACATATACTTGCAGCCTCGTTTTATGTAAAAGTACACTCATTTTCCATGGAGATGATGATGTTTGTTCCAAAGGATGACTTTAAATCAGATATTCTTAATGCAGATATTCTTGAAAAATATGCATACTTTCTTAGGGAGTTGGCTCATGTCTTCACAGATCTGATTTGGAACCTGCTTGTTTCCATGGAGATAGACACATAGATACATTTTAAGGACACGTGCAACACTGTCCTTTTTCAGGTTTTAGCCATGTTATGACACAAACATACCTGGAGTTATATTCAGAGTCATTCATTTACAAGCTCCTATTCTATTCTCCTCTGAGCCTCAGAAAAACACTCTATTTCAAATGTCTCTGATTTGACATGTCAAAGGTGGAAATAAGGACGTCTCCTCTGCAGTTTCAAAAGACATTCATTACAATTGCACTTACACTTGCTTGTATTAGCATGTACTAGTCAAGCTAGCTTTTTTTTCCATCTCGGTAATTCCCTCTGCTGCCTGTAGATGGAGTTCTAACACCAAATCCTGCTGAAAAAACGCCATGTGGTTTTCAATATACACAGTATTTTAAGTTCTAAAACATGAGATGCCAGAGCAAACGTACTCAGTGGTACGTTAAAAGGCTAATAACAATACACAAAACACACGTTTAAATGTCATGTGCCCTAACCCTGTTTTTGGTTGGAGAAATACTGATTAGCACTTCATCAGCTTCACCCGTACTTCCTTTTATCCTCCTTAAATGTGATACAAGCTTACAGTTTAATATTATCTCTGTCACACAAACTATCTGACAAAACATCAGCTCGAGTCACAACCATCTGAACAACGTCCATCAAACACAATGCACTTGTCCTTTTAATATTCTAGATAAATTCACTGGCTTTCATCTGTGTCATTTTTATATGATTTTCCACTTCCTTCTCGCCAAACTGTATCATTTATTTATTATAAGTAAACCTTTAGTGTGGAGCGCCATCAAAGTCCCATTAAAGGGGCCGGGCCTCAGCAAAGCGCCTGTTCACCGCTGTCATGGCGCGTTAATTAACGCCAGAGAATTAAATCAATGTTTGAGTGGCAGAAACAATTGGAGCTGTGATGGAGGATCGCAGGGACAGAAAAGAGGTGACTAATTGTGCAGGGGTAATTCATTTTGGGCTTTTTTTCCTTGTTCTTCCAATTACTCGGTTAATGACGGAAGGAGATGGAGATCAGGAAGCGCACGGACCAATCGAGGCGGAGCAGCTTCGCACACAGGACTCACTTCTTTGCATTGGTGGTTTGTCCAAATGTTGGGATATTCAAACAGGTCGTCAAGGCAACCAGCAGCACTCGCCTTTATGGTGACTGATCCCGGGACAAAAGCCTCTTGACTCCGCCAAAGCTCTGTCTGAGAAAAAGAGTGCGCTATTTCGAGGAGTGTTTCGGTTTGTTTGCAGAGAGTTTGAGGGCATCACTTATTCTTTTTACTTTTACAGTTGTATTCCTTTGTATTTTGTCCCGTTTCCCCCCCCCCCACGTCTCGCTTTATGCCGATTACAGGCTGCTTGGCGAGTTTGATTGAATTTACAGAGCAATTCCTGCGCAGAGACACAGTATTATCCCGTCCCCGCAGACCGACCCGACTGTTTGTTTTCTATTAATTAGTATTTGTTCTGTGTGTGTTCATTTGCATGCGATGGCTCCCAGCGAACCTCATCAGAGGAGCGTGTACATATTGTTGATATTGTATAATGCAATGGCCTCAAACTCTTTCTGTGTCGGGGGCTTAGGCCAGGCTTTCACTTTTATATTATTCACAACCAGGGTTAGTGGGAAAAACAGCAACGTACATGGAATGCTTTAGCTCTATATCAGACAGATTGGCCTGAAAGCTTCATTAGATCAACAGGCAATCAGAAACATGTGCTGAGTATGATTGTTTTTTTTCTCAAACCATTGTGATAGTAAAATTGAGTTGGAAATTTGAGTCTCTGACAAGACTAGGAGTGCTATTCTTTCAATGGCAGGTATTTTGTATTGATTCTGGTTTTCAATTCAGTTCAGAAATGACAATTCATTCATACAATTTTGATTGAGACTTTTGAAGGTTTGTGGTGTTTCTGAAACGTTCCTTTGTTTTCACACCAGGACCAGAAAAGGGTTCATTGCCATTGTCACAAACTTGGACCTTGCTTTGACACTAAGGCGCACCATACAACAATGAATAAAAATACTAGCACAATACTATTCACAATTTTAATCTGTGAATCTTTTGATCATTTGATTTTCAACCTAAGGGGCGCCGAGCAAACTTCCACTGTGGTTCAGGGGAACTACTACCACTACAGGTATGTTGTCAGCCGCTCTAGGTTTATGTGCAGGTGTAATGGGCCCATAGGACGGTGGGACAGCCTGGAACACGGTGTCTGGAGCACTTTACTGACAACCAGAGGAAAAGTCCAGCTGAATGAGGCGCAGTGATTGTGTGCGTGAGACGGAGCCACAAGTTCAAAACCGTGTGCAGTGTCTCACCTGCACTAAACTAAGGAACCAGGGGGACAATGAGCACAGCCCTGTGGCGCACCGCTGAACAAACCTTAAACCTTGTAAAGTCTGGACCACGGGAGCAGATCCTCCACAAAGATCACACCCAGAACTCTGCATTGGCCCCTGGCTGTGGCCCTCAGCTCTGTCTCTTAGCCTCATAGCGCTGTAGCTGATCGTCCCCCACACCACCACACTCCTGATGATGTCGCCGACTTCATCAAATATTGAAAAATGAAATAAGAAACCCATGCACATCAATTACATCGACACGAACATGCAATGCACACTTTTTACAATCTGCACTTTCTACTTACCCCGTCACGATCGTGTACTGTGGGGGTTCGCACGCCGCTGGTTTGGAAACGCCGCTTGAATATCCGCCGTGCTTGGCGTCGCACTCAACGAGGATATAATTTAGGCTCTAATTCTCCAGTTTTGAGGCGTTGTGCAGCAGATGTGGCGAGAGGAGGAGCAGATGGCGTGGCTGCCCTCCTGTCTACGCTTCACTAATGCCCTTGAGACACTTCGCTGCAGTCTGGACCAGGCCGGCGTCTCAAACAGGAGCGCGAGCACGTTTAGAGCAGTTTACTCAGGAAGGCTTTTGTGGAATATCATTATAAGCTGTTTCCAGAGCAAGAGGTCATGTGCAACTTTTGTGGGGCATTTCCAGGCCTTTTGTGCACTCTTTCTTGTACCAAGCAAGGAGACGAAGGGAAGCACAGAAAACGAAGCGGAGCAAAGTACGTTCAGAGCAGTGGGCGTGTCTGGGGGAGCGGTGAAAACTGGAATTTTCAGATCAATGTCGTCTCAAATGCGGGAAAACAAAGATTCCTCAAACATGCATGGATCAGTCTGAGTAAAATGTTGAGGGAAAGCCATTAGAACAGGAATAAAAGCTGTATAATATATCTTACTGCAGCTCTTTTCCTATAAAGTTCCACTGTACGGCATTAAACCCACCCACCTCCATGTTACAGGTCAGATCTTTATCAAAAATGCATGTCTGAACGTCTTAACCGGTGCCTGCACAAAAGTCCAGTAGGAGAATTCCCACTACACAATAACAAATGCAATACAAATTCTATTTTACTCCGTAAGCTTTAATATTGTTATCGGCATTTGACAGCTGTTCAAACAAATAAACACAAGCTGGCATTAGAAATTCAGCGAATGTCTTTTACTTTCAAGCTAGAAAACGTCTTTGAACCCGTTTGTGTTTTACGTAACGGTGACAACGCGAGGATAAGGCTAAACGCTGAGCCGACTCATCGTTTTGTGTCACAAAAACGCCGAACGCAGCACCTTTTCCCCACGTTCAAACGCACAACAAACACGACGAGGTTACACAACGTGCAAAGAAACACCCGTTTACCAAAGTCTGTGCTTCAAACACTGTATCAGGCTCAGTGCAATATGCTGAATATCTCATCCACATTTCGCACTACACTAAAGCCGATATGGGCCAGGTTTTGTTTGCTCTGACTAACTTTACACCCATGTTGGTCGGTAAAAGAGGCGTGATCAAAAGCTAACATGGAAGTGAAGCTTGTAGGCGGGCTCTGCCACTCAGGAGCTCGATTTCAATTGGTTGTTTGCGTCAGCTGTCGTAAAGCGCTTCGCTCAACGTCGTTTGCTCTCTGACCTCTCACGCTTCCCGCCTTGTGTGTTGTTGCATCGCGTCGCTCCGGTTGTATCGCAGTTCAAGTACTGGACGTGAGAGTTGTACGAAGCCAGTGGCCCTGTGTTGAGTGTGACCTGCAAGATGTTTGATATAACGTTTGCTGAGACAGTGTCTGAGCCAGATTTAGATAAGACCTTATAGTAATGTTGAAGCAGTGGTAATCATGCACATACCGTGTTTTCCGGACTATAAGTCATACCTTTTTTCATAGTTATGGCCGGGGTGTGACTTATATGTGATATTATTTGTTATTTTCAACCACAAGAGGGCGCTCTAGGCTCTAAGCGACGCAGAAGAAGAATCTGCACTTCCTCTTCCTTTGGAGTTTGTGGAGTTGTTTAGAAGTGACACAGAGGAAGAAGAATTCAGTGGATTTAGTGATTTGGGGTCAAACTGATGCTTTGGTAAACTTGTTAGCATGTTCTTTATGCTATAGTTATCTGAATAACTGTTCATATGTTACGTTCACATACCAGACACTTACCACAGTTCTGTCTGTGCCTCATGTAGCTGAAGGTGTTAGCGTTAGCATACGTACACCTATTCACCATGTTCTCTCATCTGTTATTATTTTAAACTGCCTTTTAAGATGAAATTTAGTTTTCTGTCTTGGGTTTTTTCTTCTCTATTACGTATGCATTTTTTGGCTGGTGCGACTTATAGTCTGGAAAATACGGTACATTTTTACTCCGTACATGTCCCAGAAGAAGTCTGGTCTTTCCTTTGTACTTCTTGCTTCTTCTTCATGCTGAAGTTTTACTAACATAAAGCTGGTGTGCAACGTCTTTTGCTAGAACTTAAAGGCGCAATGGACGATTTTTTGGCGATTTGAGAACGCAGGTGGAAGTGCGCATGCGCACTCCCCCGTGTGGACTGATACAACACACACGTGCGTTTGTTTATTAGCGCAACGGAGCGGATCGCATCGCTCGTCTCCCGTAGATTTCTGTCCACTTCTGCGTCAGCTCGAACTGTCTTTCTCCGTCTTCATTTTGCCCCGTACACTGAGGGAACTATATTATGATAGATCCATGCGCTTAGGCACGCGGAAACGTGGGGACGAGCCTGACGCGGCTGCAGGTGAGCGGTAGGTGCGTTTTATGATTGATACGTGGCAGGACTAATGATTTATCCACGCCACGAGGAAATATGATACAACATTTGCTGAAAAAAATCGTCCATACCACCTTTAAACTTTGCCACCATCTTTCCGACAGCAACCGTAACTCTCAGGATCTCGGGAGGCGTTGTTTGGTGTTCGGTTACGGTTCAAGTTCAAAGCGACTACCCACACTGTCTGCACAATAGTTAGTTAGTTCTGGTCAGAATCGGGAATCTAACGCCACGTGACCCCAGCGAACTACTGCGCAAAACTCCACTACGGTACAGCAAGTCACATTATTCCCCACAGTATCCCTCTTAAAGTGAATTAAATGATCCAATTAAAAACATATTTGTCTTCATCCTTTGTAGCTGTATCTTTTGCGAGGGGAAATTCCTCCTATAAACACTTTTAATAATTTAGTCGAGAGCAGGGAAAGCAATTAAAGCGTTTCCAATTGTCTCAGATTCACATTTTTAAATATTAATTCAGAACAAACGGCGCCAAGGTCACAGTGCTGAGCTAATGAAGAAATGTATTACCATCTGCTTTGGCTCCGGTTTAACTTTCAGCTGAGTCAGACCAACAACAAAGTGTATTTGAGAAGATAATCAAACAAACACGGAGATAATAGTGGCGTGATCAATGCAATTTAGGCACATAAACATTATTCATCGCTAATTCTGAGTTTGATTATAGCCAGCATTCAAGGTAGTTGTCTTCTTTGCAATTAATGATGAAAAAGGGTTGGACACTTGGTTAGAGCAAACTTTATAACCAATCAGAGAGCTCCTTAGTTCACTTTTAGTATTTACTTAACAGCCGTTTAACCACTGTCACTATTTGTCCTTGTGCACAATGGTTGGACCCAAATGACATTGCTTATTAAAAAAGGATCTTACGTTCCACATGTGAGTGTGATGCATCATTAGAAAGCTTAGGCCTTGTAGTTTCTGCAGATGTGCAGATGAACACTGTCAAGGCTTCAGAACTTACACTACAGAAGCCCAAACATACAAATTACATCCTTTTATATAGTCTTTTTTTAGTAATCTGTAGAAAATGACAGGAAGTGACATCACACCTGGGACACTTATTCCAGTCAAAGTTTATGCAGAATTTACAAAACTTTAATTCAACAAAATAAAGTTGCTCTCATGTATTTTTATTTGTCAAATAAGAGATCATTTTTATAATTCTTTAGCAAAATTCTATTTATATTCAATATATAACTGCATTTTAGTTCAGTGAGTTGTCCGACCTATAGGGGGCACTTTAACTTTAACGAGCAAGAGGACCAGGAATGCCACGGATAAGCTAAACCAAGAGCTAACCAAGCTAATCAGAGAAGATATTTTCCTGAAAAGATTTGATTGTCATTTTTGACACATTTTAGTGCAATAAAACAACGTTACGTACTGTAACTTTAATGTGGCTGTCAGGGTCCTCCAGTGGGTGTGTCTGGGTAAGTCTCCTCCGGTATGCTAACACTCTAGTAGCTCCTGACCACGATCCAGTTACTGGGTATTCACTATAATACTGCAAAGTTTCAAATACAGTATGTTAATTATAATACTGCAAAGTTTCATATACAGTACCGTTTTTCCAGATGCTCATTGCGGTTTTGCAGTTTTGTTGTAAGTTATTGTAGCCACTGAGTTCGCCGTCCAAGCGCCAACCAGAGCGTCCCGAGATCAGACGAGATCGAGCAAAGTTTCTCTCATGATTCTTCGACATGTTGCCCCAGTCGACCAGAGGGACGCGTCAAAGGCAGAGGACACACAACGAAGTCCATGTTAACCTCGAGAACCGCCATTCAAAAATGCCACCGGTTCAACGTCGCTCGTAGGCGTACACATCTGCCAAATTAAAGACTGGGATAGACCAGCTCAAACACTATTACGCAGCATCAACAGTTCAGCGTAACTAAGGCCCCGGTGTTGTTCTGCGCGTCTTGAATTGTTGACACAATCTTATCCGCGGTAATCAAACGCGGCCGTAACAGTCTTCTGCTCCCATTGTGCGCGGATCAGCTTTAATCACTCACAACAGCACCGCTCCGTCTACCACCTACAGCCCCTGGCCTTCGCCGCAAAACTGCCATCTGCCAGTACACCGACTCATGTACTCGCAACCAAATAGAGCTGTCATTTCCACTCTCGTCACGGACAAACACACAAACACACAAACACACCCGAGCACGGGGCTAAATTAGCATAGTTAGCACGGCGGGCAGGTGGAGGCGGGCTGACAGGGGCCACGGAGGTGATGGGGAGCGGAGCCGGGACGACTCTGGACTCTGGCAGGTGTAAAAAGGCTGTTTAATGAGGGGAGGGGTATGGAGGGGGGGGGGGCGAGAGAGAAAGGGCACCTTGTCTAGTTAGGTTGGCTACATAAATCGAACAATAACAGCAGAAAGAGTGTGTAAAAGGATGCATATTGGAGGAACTATAACAAATAGAAGTGGCAAATTTACGACAGCAAACAAATATCACAATTTTCTTAAGGGTGAAGTTGGGGACATGCCATGTGACTTTTCCTGTTGGGCGAGGTGTAGCATGTTGAGGAGGGTCCACATTGCATTAAACACGGTTGTAATCTAATCCGGATCCGGATCTAAAATGGACGTTAAAAGTGGCGACAAAGGAGAAGAAGTTGGATGTGTTTCCTGCGAATTTTACCGGAGGAAAACTTTTTGTATCTTTGGATTATTTATGAGGCAGAAGTGATCCGGAGGAGAAGGAAGATGAGGAGGAGGAGGAGGAGGAGGAGGAGGAGGAGGAGGAGGAGGAGAATGAGGAGGATGAGGAGGACAATGTTGAGGATGATGAGGATGATGAGGAGGAGGATGAGGACGATGTTGAGGATGTTGAGGATGATGAGGAGGAGGATGAGGACGATGTTAAGGATGATGTTGAGGACAATGTTGAGGATTTTGAGGATGATGAGGATGAGGAGGAGGATGATAAGGACAATGATGAGGAGGAGGATGAGGATGATGTTGAGGACGATGTTGAGGATGTTGAGGATGATGAGGAGGAGGATGAGGATGAGGACGATGTTGAGGATGTTGAGGATGATGAGGAGGAGGATGGGGACGATGTTAAGGATGATGTTGAGGACAATGTTGAGGATTTTGAGGATGATGAGGAGGAGGATGATGTTGAGGACAATGTTGAGGATGATGAGGAGGAGGATGAGGACAATGATGAGGAGGATGAGGACGACGATGAGAATGAGGAGTGTTTCAGCTGTGGTTGTGTGTGTAAAAGTTGTGCCTGTGCATCTGATTTTTAGGCAGGAATAATAAGCACACACTTTGCTGTCGTCATTGTGCATTGTGTCATTGTTCTTTCTATAAACCTGAAATTGGAACATTTTAGCGTCTCATCTGCTCCTTTTCTCCTTTTCGTCGGCCGCTGGGCTCCGTGCGTGTGGAGGTGTCAGTAAACATGCTTCAGCACCGGAGCAACGGCCAAAATCCGTCTTCTAATTCAAACATGTTGAAACTAGTGACGGCTGAGAGGAGCTAAGAAAAGACAGTGTGTCCTCAGCTTTAGTCTTACCATCTTTTAGTCTCCAATACTTTACAAAGGTCTGGTCACCGCTCTCCTCCATCACAACAAAACTTTTATTTCAGTGAGGCGTGCACTGGTCACATATCAAAAAATGTGTTTGGAGATTGCTGTGCTCATTGGTTCTGCAGAAAAACGTGATACTTTTAGTTTTTTTCCTTCCTTTCTTTCCCTCGTAAGCCGCCATGTTTGTTTTGAAGCGGACGGACCATGTGTGAACCTGATTGGCCGATCCCCCTGTCAATCGCGCCCACCTGAACTCTGAAAGATGAAAACTGACCGGTCTCATATCGATCTGTAAAAGAGAAATGCTGAGAGATGTCTTTGTCTTTGTTGTGATGCTGTAAAATCAACACTTTTGAGACGACGGCACCAAAACCAGCGTAAAAAGAACACAACGTGTAGGTGTGTTTCCGTTGTGAGTCATGCTTTAGAACCTGTGGTCAAACAGCTCGTGTGTGAGGAGATTACCGAGAGGCACAGGAAAGAGAATTTTTTGTTAAATTAAGTTTTGAAACAGATTTTTTTAAATGTTCTTAAAGTTAGAGCTAAGTGTTATTCGTGAAATTAGCGGTGGAATGGTCCGATACTGAATTTATGTCTGGACTGAAATGCCTGTTTGAAAAGAACACTTGACACTAATCATGTATCATTAGTGGCAATCTGGTCCTCTGAAGGAGACGGGTCCAAATGCTGGTCAGACAATTGGAGGATCTGTCTGCAGCTATTACATTTGCATCAAACTTATATTTAATGTAGATATTGTAGATGAAGGGGAAATGTGGTATTTCACACAGTTAAAGTTAAAGGAAATTACTCAGAGACGCATGATAATTGTCCATCCCTGCTTCTCCCATTGTTCACCTCTTCTGTCCTCATTGTTATTGTTATATTTAGTCTGGTCTAGGCCCCCGGGTGCCCCTGGTGCACAGGCACAACAGGCAAAACACTGGACGTCAGTAGATTTACCTTGAAATATATGTTAAAGTCACTCCAAATACTGAAAAGGGCACTTTAGCTTTGATATACAGTAACTTTATTAATGCAGAATTCTGGTGCCAGAGAAGCCAAGTCCATCAGAGGAGCCTGCACTGGGACACTGACACAGAGCCCAGGGGAGAGATTAGGCCCCAAACCTCCACCAAGGGCCCACGAGCCAGGCCCCTGCAGCGACAGAACACTGACACAGAGCCCAGGGGAGAGATTAGGCCCAAAACCTCCACCAAGGGCCCACGAGCCAGGCCCCTGCAGCCACAGAACACTGACACAGAGCCCAGGGGAGAGATTAGGCCCCAAACCTCCACCAAGGGCCCACGAGCCAGGCCCTTGCAGCCACAGAACACTGACACAGAGCCCAGGGGAGAGATTAGGCCCCAAAGCTCCACCAAGGGCCCACGAGCCAGGCCCCTGCAGCCACAGGACACTGACACAGAGCCCAGGGGAGAGGTGAGGCCCCAGACCTCCACGAAAGGCCCCATAAACCAGGCCCCTGCAACTACAGGACACTGACACAGAACCCAAAGGAGAGATGAGGCCCCAAACCTCAACCAAGGGCCCACGAGCCAGACCCCAGTAGCCACAGAACATTGACACAGAGCTCAGAGGAGAGATGAGGCCCCAAACCTCCACCGAGGGTCCACGAGCCAGGCCCCTGCAGCCACAGGACACTGACACAGAGCCCAGAAGAGACACGAGGCCCCAAACTTCCACCGAGGGTCCACGAGCCAAGCCCCTGCAGCCACAGGACACTGACACAGAGCCCAGAGGAGAGATGAGGCCCAAGTCATGCTGATCATCATGTTCGCCAAGTCTCCTCTCTCACAAACGTACGGTCATCAAGTGTTTGGCCCCCAGCATAACCAAACCAAACACTGATTCACTCCACATGAGCTCCCCCCTCCTCGGCGCCGACAGGCCTTAAAGCGCTCAAACCTCTGCGTGCACAAAGCCATATGCAACATAATATACATTTTTAAACAGCCCAACAATTAGACAAACAAGCATAAATAATACAGCAATAATCATGGTCCAATATTTTAGCTCAGATTAGCATAGAGCCGCGCAACTGCTCAAGGTGAGTGTGTTCTTGATATCCATATGTAACGAGCAGTCCCACATGCTGCCAACGGTGCACCCGGCCCACTGGAGCTCCCGAATATCAATGACCAAACGCATTAATAACACCACTTGTTTGTGGAGGGCAATAAGAGTCGGCAGCATTTTTCACAATTGCCCCTAAATCTTTTTAAATGGCTCGAAACACATGGCAGGTAGTGCTAATAACTTCGCAAAAGCTACAGCTAATATCCATAGTGCCATATCCCCGAGCTGGATATGTATGCAACTCTGCAAGGAGAGGTCACCGTAAAGTTTCCCCGATATCTCCGCGGAAAGGTAAAAGTGACTATAAAAGAGAACAATGCAGAGAAAAGGAGAGGCTTTTTAAGATGGGTGCAGAGGAGGGACAAAATCTGTGCATGGAAGTATTATAATAACGTTGTCATCAACACAGTCCTAATTTAACAGAGTTTTATTATTAGCCTTTAATTGAATTGCTCTCGAGTACTTTTCATTTCATTTCTCATCTTTTAGAGTTTAAAATACTGTTAATAAAAAACACACATTACTTTATATCTGTCTGGATTTGGTGCTAGCACAACATCCACTTATTATTTATAAAGTGTTTTTCAGACTTCCTATAAGTGATCTGTTCTTCTGTATCTACCTCTGTATCTACCTGCGTTGCACCAATGAAATTTCCCCATGTGGGACAATAAAGGAATATCTTATCTTATCTTATCTTTTTATTTATTTATTTATGTATTTATTTGACAGGGACAATGCATCATACATAGTTACAAACAAAGCTTGCAGCCGATGTGATGCATACAAAGTTTATAGCCAGAGCTAATTTTCAACTTCTGTCCCTGGTTGGGCTTTTCTAAATCTCCCACAGATATGAAAGGCATTAAAACATCATTGTAAATAAATATACACATCTACACAACTTCTTCTTCACTCGTACACATCACTCATACACATCACTCATACACATTCATAACACTTACAGGTGGGTACAGCTTTGATTCTCTTTCAGCCAGCCAGGTGAACATATTTGCTTCCGAGATGCACTTTATTTCAGGGATAATGAATTCCAGAGTTTACCGCTCTTTAAAAGAGAAGGATGTTTGTCCAAATGACGTCCTGCACTGTGGGATTTGACAGTTCTGTTTTGAGCCGCCTGTTGTAGCTCTGCTGCTGTTTAGTCTCTGTATAAATGTACTGATCGGTTCAGAGGTTCACTGGTGGCAGAGGGAATTACCATGGCGGAAAGCAACAAACGCTAGCTTGCCTTGACACGCTAATGTACGCATGCAGTTGTAATGAACGCAATTTGACGACTGAAATGCTCAGAACCTGTCCGGTGAAGATTTATGGATTCATGTTGTCACAAATCTGGGAAATTTGAAACTAAGTGTTTTTATGAGGCCCAGAGAAGGAGCAATGAAACAAACATGAATGAAGCTGACTACAAGTCCAAGTATGTTTTTGATGAGAACAAAAACGCTCAAAAAAGGTCAATTTAACATGACATGTGTCTTTTAAATTACAGGTTATGCTTTAAGGGGCCTTTTAGCAAGACACCTCAATCCCAATTTCTGACAAGCCTTTACAGTCATGTGTGCAAGGGCATCCGACGTAAAAAACAACACAAAAAACAGCCTTATCGCTGTCCATAAAAGTGCTTTCGTATGATCCGTGCAGAAAAGCTGCCCTGGGACTGACTGACCGAAAAATGTCTTCTAATCCGTGCAAACGTCGATAAATTACAAAACGGTCCCTCTCCATCCCGAGCCACTGCAGCTTAAGAGAGGTTGCGCAGACTGTGTCACAAACCCGCCACGACCAATCACACGAAAACGCTGTCTGTTTCCATCGACAGCATCAGTCGTCATAAAACCCGCATTAGACGGATATTGTTTCAGAGCCAGAGTCCAATAAGCCGGTCGTTTGCAGCCTAATGGGGATTTATGCGGGCGTCCGACTTCGCGCTCGCGCCTCGTCAGTTTGTACCAGACTCAGACCAGTGTTTCTCAATCAGAGGCGTGACACACAGGTGGGACTGGGAATTGTTTCAGACCTCAGGCAGAATGAAACAAACAGAAAAAAAACACTTTATCGAGTTTCTAAATGTGTCGTTTGATTTAGAATATCAAATGGAATTATAGAAAATGAGATAAAAACACATAAGAAGGAATGAAACAAGCAACAGAAAACATAATAAGCGCGCAGCCCGGTCGATTTTAAGATGAGACGCTGCAGGGGAATAGGGAAAAACATCTCTAAATGATAAATTGACCATTAAAAATTAGATAGAGGCAGCCAGATTTAAATGCCTTGCTTCATTTTATCGACACATAAGATACAAAACAACGTACGGTCTTATTTAGTAAGTGCGTAAACTATCGTACAGAAAATTGCCATAACAATTCAAATTTTGCCTAATTTTCTGGAGGTAAAACTTGACTAAACCAGGCTTGGAATTAGATAACTCCTTTTTTATGATCTTGTAAAATTGTGTTAGGTACGAGACTGTAAAGTTTAATGCGTTGGTTTATGCCTCTATGGGAGAAAAATGAACTATTGAGGGAACATTTAGTGGTGCAAGCTGACTGAATGAACTGAAAGGAAACCACTGAACTAAATACGAGCTAATTCAATCAGATTCGCCTGGGCCCATATTTTGTGACGGCCGGTATCAGTATTTCCAGCGATCGTAACCGCATCGGACTCGGACCCCCCCCGATGAGGACCTTTTTTAGCGTTAGGAGCCCACAGCTAAATTAAGTAGACGGCGTCTTGTTCTGCCCTGTTCACTGCAGGCTGGAGCGCGCAGATAAGACACGACACGCCATTAATCAAAAGACGAGGAACTTTGAACTAAAAAAAAACACAAAGGGAAGAAAGTGTAAGCTGTCCTCGAGCGGATACAATGAGAGGGAAAATTAACTTTAGCAAAACAACACGGGGCTAAAACTGGATCCGGCTAAAACAGAAGTAGCAGCGTTGATTCTTCATAAAATACATTTAATACAGCTGATAATAGCCTGATTTGACAAGTTGTAGTAGTGGGCAAAGTTTTAATCATGTTTCCCACACACAGGCCGAGAACAAGCCTTATCTGAATATTTTGAGTTAATATGCTAAACCTTCTGGAGTAAAAAATCACCCATAGCCTCTGTAAGCTTAGAACTTCAACTTATATGTTAAAGATTAAACACAAAAACAAGAAAACATCTCGTTGCACGATATGAAACAGTGGTTACGTTTACATGTTCCAAAAATCCAATCATGATCTGATTTCTGGACCTTTAACACAATTCAAATGACGTACAAACCACAACCGCTGATGTGAGTCGTCTGAGGGATCGTAATCAAACGTCAATTACATCTGATTAATCAGATTGGAATCGGATTGTTCACACCTGTTTTGGTCTGGACAAGGGAAATTGTGCAAAAAAATGGACGTGCAAACTACGTCTGCGTACCTATGTTCCCCATTCCCTATATTCCCTTGTACCTATGTTCCCCCATACCTATGTCCCCTGGTACCTATGTCCCCCGGTACCTATGTTCCCCCGGTACCTATGTTTCCCAGTGCCTATGTCCCCCGGTACCTATGTTCCCCCGGTGCCTATGTTCCCCCGTTCCTATTTTCCCCGGTGCCTATATTTCCCCGTACCTATGTTCCGTGGTGCCTCTGTTCCCCAATGCCTATGCTCCCCAGTACCTATATTTCCCAGGACCAAAGTTCCCCTGTACCTAGATTTCCCGGTACCTATGTTCCCCGGTGCCTATGTTCCCCCTTTTCCATGAACGGGGGAACATGGGTACCTCTTCAAATGATAGAATAGGCTGGTTCAGGCTCCACATCCCCAATAATTGTGCATAAATGTGGTTTTACAGCACAAACGTTAGCACCATATAACCCAAACCCAGGTCTCGGGGAACATAGGGCTGACCCCCAATCTACTGTACTACTATTATTTTAAAACCCACTGTACTTTGTGTCCAGTTTGTCTCAAAAGACCAAGATCACCAGTTTCATTTTTTCTAAAATGTGGTTATCTGACTATTATTACTTATACTCTAACCTGAATCAAACCCTCAGGCATGCAAAACTGCCCTTTACTGAGGTAAGAGAAAACATGTTTTTCTTCAACATCCACTTCTCTGTATAATAAAATGTTTTGTGATTTCAGTGCTTTGAGGAACGTGTGATGCAACTAATTGTAAAGTGAATGAACCCAGCGCCATGACCGGTCCGACTGACCAAAGCAGAAGCTGATGTTCATGACACTCTGTAAAGAAAAGGGACAAACACAAACATGTCCACGTGCTCAAATAAAACGCTGCATTTCTGGCAAAAAAAAGTTGATCCAAACACCACTTTGAAGTAGTGTCCATTGTACTGCACTTCAAATCCACATTTCAATTCGATTTCACAGAGACTCGGCTTGACCTATTTCCGTGCCCCGGGGCAGTGCGGCGCGGGAGAGGCTCTCTCCGGCCGCGGCTCGGGCCGTACGAGACGAGAACAATGCATATTAAGTGAATTATCTCCCCGCAGTGGCCCCCCGCCCGCCCTCCACTCGAGAGCCACATCGCCGCGAATCTGATAAACATTTAGAACGGGCTTTGAAGTCTGCTCCTTTGACCCGATAATGCACTGCGCTGGGAAAGTGGATCTGTGCGCCGTCGAAACGTGGAGTTGCACTATTCAAAGAGCAGTTTATTGACGGGTATGGTCATTTATTTTAAACAGATCCATGCGTTAAAATACAGTAGCTCCACATGATAACGCTCGCTTAAAAAAGAAGTCGATTCCGTCTCCGTCTTGGACTCTAATGCCAATGTCACTTTTATCCATATACCTTCTGTACTTCATTTTACGCGAACAAAATGGAAATATCTTCCCCCACTTCAGTTTTTGATCAAGGCTTTTGTAAGATCGACCATTTTAGTCACAGTATATACACTGCAGTCAAGAATATGAGCTGTTTTTGCCAGTTATAAGTCAAAGTATACACGGACTAGACTTTAACTCGTGTACTTTATGCTACAATAAAATCATAGGAAGACGAAAAACCAATGTATTCCTCTCGCGTGGCCTGCTCTTCTGCTTCTCGCGTGTCAGTTCAGTACGTCTGCGGAAAGACTGCACGAAATAGAGAACATTTCTAATTAGTTTTGGTCATGAACGCTCCATCTCTAGCCAGAGGTTATGTCCCCGGATATAATGTAATGAGCTAATAGAAGCACACTGGGAGATGAAGGGGTCCGTCTCCGCCTGTCCTGGTCATATGTTCCATACGTTCTATATGTTCGGGAGTCGCATTGAAGCGGCGTTTCTTTAGCCCGAGGTCACGAAGGCGCTGTGCGGTCAAATGGATTTAACAAGATCTCAGAGTGTAGTTCTCCTCTTATTTAACAAGAGGATTTTCCTTTGAATCAATCAGTTTTTTCTGTGTTTTGTAATTTGAAATTTGTTGTCGTTTTTCTTGTATTAAAACAGAAACGTTCATAATCACAGCCCGCTACATTTCTCGTGCAACAACTCACCCCATGAAATACGTTTTTTTTTAGTTTTTCACCATTTGTGCTTTCATCAAAAACAAACCTGAAGTGGTATTTTGCTTTATTCTTGTTTGTCCATAGACCATCCCGACCCGGATTTGTTCTGCAGTCAAATTGTGTTAGACTCCACTAGCCACAAGTTTTCCTGAGGCAAGGCAAGTTTATTTGTAGAGCACATTTCATCCACAAGGTAATTCAAAGTGCTTCACACAACAGGAAAAATGCATTAAAATCACAAATAAATTACAGACCACATACATAGGACACACTCTTTCCCATATTTATTTGACATTGCCAGTATGACAGGCGTCTCCGGGATGGATACATCACTTTTAGATTGATTCTTTCCCATATCAGCGCGCTATCTGCAAACTGCACACGTCTGTGCTAAGCGTATGTATCTCTCTCGTCGACGCCTCCACCTGAGGGCTTTGCTTAATTCTTGTTGTCATTGTTCAGCGCTCCATCGACTCAATGCCTCGATGGAAACAGAAGTGTAGTTTGTAATGTGTGTTTTCCAAATATAACTTTTAGTAAAAAAATGTGCAATGCTAATCCCACGTTGACTAAAAGCACATTTAAAAGCAAATTAAAGCAACAAGAAAGCAGAATATGTCCATTTTGAGGCCTTCATACTGTCAAAATACTCTCTTTTCTTTGTCACAGTGTTACAGCAACATGCCACAGTGTCACTTCAGACTCTGTGGTGCTAAACCTCTGTAACCACAGCTGCCCTGGGGTAGACGGATGGAAACGAGGCCGCCCCTTCGGCCCCTTTAACCACCGCCAATGAGCAGTGGGAGAAGTGTCCTGCCCAAGAGCACAACGAAGGCGCACTAGCCACAGCCGCCTCCTAAAACGCCTGATTAGAAGTCCAAATTCAGGTAAAAATGGGTCTCTTTGGCATTACAAAAAGTGAGCTAATTAGGAAAAGCGGAGGAATAGCTTGTTGTTGTTGTTGTTGTTGCTCTTTAGTTTGTCTGTATGAAATGTCAAATTGTGACATTCAAAGGTCGGGGGCACGTCAGCACTTCTGATCCGCACTGAACTGCTCCGTCTCAGAGGAAACCGAAAAACTGTCAATCAAACACGCAGCCTCTAATAGCACTGTCGAAACTGAAGTTTGTTTGTCAAATTATCTATGAACCGCAACTGTTTAATGCGGCCGTCATTTGAATACGGTGCTCTTCAGTTGCATTTCTTTTCATTATTATTATGGGTCTAGGACCATAGAGAGACCAGCCCAAATTACAGCTCGGATCTGTGGCGAGGCGAGCTCACTCACAACAAGAATGCATGACTTTTGAGGTGTGTCTTTAGCAATTAAAAAAATAGCTTATATTGAATAAATCAAATCAAATCAAATCAATTTATTTTGTAAGGCCCAAAATCACAACAACAGTTGCCTCTGAGGGCCACAGGGAGAAATGAATCAACAATGTCTGTGGTGGCGAGGGAGTCAGACAATGTCTGTGGTGGCGAGGGACGATGTCCCAAGGTCCTCTGTCCTTAGACTCTCCTTCTCGGCCAGAAAAAACTACAAAAAAAAACCTCTTTGGGAAAAAAGCGTAGAAACCTGGAGGAGTTCCAGTGAAGGAGAGATCTGACTCTCACAGACGGACAGACGGACACAAGGAGACTGGAGCTGGACCCACTCTTCAGGCAGAAGAGGGACCGTCTGAGTCGAGCTGGACCCACTCTTCAGGCAGATGAGGGACCGTCTGAGTCGAGCTGGACCCACTCTTCAGGCAGATGAGGGACCGTCGGAGTCGAACTGGACCCACTCTTCAGGCAGATGAGGGACCGTCGGAGTCGAACTGGACCCACTCTTCAGGCAGATGAGGGACCGACTGAGGCGAACTGGACCCACTCTTCAGGCAGAAGAGGGACCGTCGGAGGCGATAGATCAGTTTAATGCTTTACTGTGAAACATTTCTGGCAGCGACATCTCCATGGCGACGAGCGGCCGTCTGGAATGTTACATATTGCACCTTTTTATTATAAGTGTTAGCATTTTCTTTCATCTAATAGTTGATGATAATAAACAATGTAAATGAAGTATGTTAATGTAATTACGGTTCTTTTAACAGAGAGAATAATAGAAAAGGTGCTAAAAAATCTGAATCATGTATTTATTTATCAGTGGGTAATCTCTAAGGCCTCGCACGTAGCCAGCTTTATAAATGTATTATTTCTCGTAACATTCCAACAGCAAATGCAGTAACACGAACAAGCAATCTAATTTCTTTACACTTTTTCATTCATTTGTCAGATTTCATATGTAGAAGTGACGGGCGTCGAGCGGGAACACATCAGCAAACTGTCAAAGCCGACGGAGACGACTGAGATATTTGTTCAAAATAGAAGTTATCGCTACAATAATAACAGCGTCGGTCAGAGGCAGACGCCACGGGATGCCTTTTCCTCTCTGCGGGAATTCAAATAAAAGCAATTGCTGATGATAGTTACATTTGTTTGAATTATAACATGTCTAAATTGGGACTAATCTGTGACTGAAGTCTGAAGTATTGAATAAATCATAAAATAGGCCCGAACATACATGTGTGGAGGATGACGAGGTTGAAACACTGAAACCCATCCAGACAAAGAAAGAAAAGAACATGCAAACAGACTCCACACTCATGATTTCAACCGTGTACAAGACCCTAGTTTGTACCGTAGTACATCTATAGTGGATTCTTACCATGTTTACTACAACAAGTACGCAAAGAAATCAACCGAAAAGAACCTAGAACTGGGATTTGAACCTTGTGTGCGTCCAGAATGTTAAGCTTGTCTAAAAAAAGCCGCTGAAACAGTCCAAAAAACAGCTAAACAAGACCAAAACAGAAAAACAGCAACATAGACTGCTTTGTCAAGAGCAGTCCCTCGCAATGAGCTAGACCCGGGCCACGCGGGCGATAACGCGGTTCAGATAAACGGTATGGCAGTCCACAGCCTTTATCTGTCCTCCGCACACCTCGCCCGAAGAGCCGTTTCACTTTTGTCACCGCCTCTTGTTATCACACGTTTATGAATCATTAGCATAAATCAATACGGCAGGTTTTGGCGGTGTTGTTCTCGCCGGTGTCAGCTGTTTGCCGCGTTTACCTCCGCCAAAGCCCAAAGCAATCTTACACGCATTTGCAATAAAGTCAAACTAAAATGCCTTTGCTTACTGGTCAGGGTTTGGACAAAATTGCCTTGACGGGACAAAAATAAGTAACCTTCAGCCGCAAGATGAATTCTCACGGTATTTGTGAGTTGGTAGATTTACTAGAATCCATATTGACCGGCTCCTGCCGCTTGTGGCGAACCACAGTCGAGTGAGTAAATAATGCGACGTGAAGCATCTACGAGTGTCCAAAAAGCACATTATAAATAAGATGCATGATTAGTATTTTAATGGCCAGCAACGTGATGTATTGTTGGAGCAGCTTTTGCCCATTTGACAGCGTTTGACCCACTTCTACTTCACCAAGGCAATAAAACAAAGCCTGTGTTTGTGCGAGGGAGCCGCAGGAAGGGCCCCAAAGTGTCCCGTTCTCAATTAAAACACACGTCTGTCAGTTGTGGTTCAGGGGTCCCCAACCACCGGGCCGCGGGCCATCTGCTGCCGGCCCCCAGAGGCAAATGTAACCTCTGTATAATTATTTTTGTTTTATAGTACAGCTAAGTCGCTGTACAAAAGGCCCCGTAATGTCTTTGTTTCCATGCACCTGTAGACTTATCTACAGGCTTATCTTATTTTAGTTAGCGGGGCGTCCAGCAGAGGGCGCGCCAGGCTTTGCGTGATAGTGTTCTTTATGACATCACATGCGCTTTGAAGATAAAGGTATGATCTCATGTGCTTTGAACTTGTGGGCTTTTGTGGGCTCTTGTGGGCTCTTGTGGGCTTTTGTGGGCTTTTGTGGGCTTTGAACTGAAGAACGAAGGCTCGGGCCATGAAGTCTAAAGAGTGAAGTCCAAACATCAAGTCTAAAACACAAAGTCTAAGATTCAAAACTACGGTAGGTGGCGGTAATGTAACAACTGGATACCAACCCCCGTCTGCCAATGCTGAAAATGCTTGTGAAGCGCTGCTCTCCTGCACTTGTAGGCTGCAAACACAGCACCCACAGGCTCTCTTCCTCGTCTCTGGTGACTTTAACCATGCTTCTCCCTCTTCTGTTCTACCAACATACACCCAGTATGTTACCTGCCCCACCAGGAACAATAGAACATTGGACTTGTTTTTTGCCAACACCAAAGAGGCTTATTCCTCTTCCCCCCTCCCTCCCCTGGACAGTTCGGACCACAACCTTGTACATCTGAGGCCTGTGTATGAACCCATCGTGCGCAGGCAGCCTGTGGTGTCCCGTGAGGTGAGGATGTGGTCTGCTGAGAGCGAGGAGGCTCTGAGGGACTGCTTCAGCACCACTGTCTGGACTGTGCTCTATGGCCCACATGGGAAGGACATCAACACCATCACAGAGTGCATCACGGACTACATCAACTTCTGTTTTGAGAACATTGTTCCCTCCCAGACGGTGCGGTGTTTTCCAAACAACAAGCCATGGATTAACCGTGAACTGAAGGCTCTGCTGAAGGAGAAGAAGAGAGCCTTCAGGTCAGGGAACAAGGAGGAGCTGAGGACTGTGCAGAAGGAGCTGAGGAGGAAGATCAGGCAGGCTGAGGCCGGCTACAAGAGGAGGATGGAGGACCAGCTGCAGGAGAATAACATTCAGGGAGTGTGGAGGAGCCTGAAAACCATCTCGGCCTTCAAAATCCCCCCTGCCCAGACAGAGGGGGATCTACAGTGGGTGAATGATTTAAATGCTCACTTATTGAGGTTTGATCGGTCACCCGCCCCTCCCCCTGCACAGCTGCATGCTCCCTCTTCCACAGCTGGACAATGCCCTGCATCTGTTCCTCTTCGCTTATCTGCCCCGGACCATCAGTTCCCCACTTCGCACGCCCCCAGCACACGGTCCCCCTGCCAACCACTGACTGTCACAGCAGCACAGGTGAGGAGTGAGCTGAAGAGGATTAAAGTGAGGAAGGCAGCAGGACCTGACGGCATCAGCCCCAGGCTCCTTAAGTCCTGCGCAGATGAACTGTGTGGAGTTGTGGAGCATGTCTTCAACATGAGCCTGAAGCTGAGGGTGGTACCACAGTTCTGGAAGACCTCCTGTCTGGTACCTGTGCCTAAGACACCGCGCCCCAAAGACCTCAACAGCTTCAGGCCGGTGGCTCTCACGTCCCACCTGATGAAGACACTGGAGCAGCTAGTCCTGGACCACCTCCGCTCCACCGTGAGCTCAGCCATGGACCCGCTGCAGTTTGCATATCGGTCTGGCATCGGAGTGGAGGACGCCGTCATCTCCCTGCTGCACCGCTCTCTCTCTCACCTGGAAAAGCCTGGCAGCTCTGTGAGGATTCTGTTCTTCGATCTTTCCAGCGCCTTCAACACCATCCAGCCGCTTCTCCTGAGGGACAAGCTGGAGACGGCTGGTGTGGAGTATGACCTGGCAGAGTGGATCCTGGACTACCTCACAGACCGACCCCAGTTTGTGAGAGCCCGGAACTGTGTGTCTGACACTCGGACCTGCAGTGTGGGGGCGCCCCAGGGCACTGTCCTCGCTCCCTTTCTCTTCACCCTTTACACTGCAGACTTCAGACACGACACGGACAGCTGTGTCCTGCAGAAGTTCTCTGATGACTCTGCCATCATCAGACTCATCACGGACGACGATGACGCGGAGTATAGAGGACTGGCGCAGGACTTTGTGGACTGGTGTCAGCGGAACCACCTCCTCATCAACGCGGGGAAGACCAAGGAGATGGTGGTAGATTTCCGCAGACGCCACCCCACTGCCCCCTCACCAGTGAACATCCAGGGACGGGACATTGAGAGAGTGGACTCATACAAGTACCTGGTGTTCATCTGAACCACAAACTGGACTGGACTCATAACACAGACGCACTGTACAGGAAGAGCCAGAGTCGGCTCTACCTCCTGAGGAGACTCAGGTCTTTTGGAGTGACAGGGCCACTCCTGAAGACCTTCTATGACTCTGTGGTGGCATCAGCTCCTGTAGGTGTGGCCTGCTGGAGCAGCAGCATCACAGAGAAGGAGAGGAAGAAGCTGGACAGAGTCATCAAGAAGTCCAGCTCCGTCCTGGGCTGTGCTCTGGACTCGGTGCAGGAGGTGGGGGACAGGAGGGTCCTGGCTAGATTCACATCTATGCTGGACCATGAGTGTCGCCCCCTACAGGACACTCTGTCCGCTCTGGAGAGCAGCTTCAGTGAGAGACTGATCCACCCTCGCTGTGTGAAGGAAAGGTTTCGCAGGTCTTTCCTTCCTGCTGCTGTCAGACTTTATAACAGACACTGTTAGTCCTGAACACTCTCAGTACTGACCTAACCATGTGCAATTCTGTCATATGTGCAATTGCTGTTGGAATTCATGTGCAATTCATGTGCAATTACTGTGAAATTCATGTGCAATCTATGTGCTGTCGTGACACATATTCATGTGCAATTACTGTCGGGATCACATACAATGGTATTTGTTTATTTATATTTCTATGGGAGTTTTTATTTATTTATAGGAGATCTTTTACTGAGAGTGTTTTTCAGACTTCCTATAAGTGATCTGTTCTTCTGTATCTACCTCTGTATCTACCTGCGTTGCACCAATGAAATTTCCCCATGTGGGACAATAAAGGAATATTTCTTAAAACACCAAAAAAGAAGAAGAAGAAGAAGAAGAAGAAGAAGAAGAAGAAGAAGAAGAAGAAGAAGAAGAAGAAGAAGAAGAAGAAGAAGAAGAAGAAGAAGAAGAAGAAGAAGAAGAAGAAGAAGAAGAAGAAGAAAAGATGAACTGAAGAATGAAGTCTAAAGAATAAAGTCTAAAAAATAAAGTCTGAAGAATAAAGTCTGAAGAATAAAGTCTGAAGAATAAAGTCTGAAGAATAAAGTCTGGCGGTAATGTAACGCTTGGATACCAACTGTCATAAATTAACACCACAGAAGAAGAAGTCCACCAGAAACAAAAGAATAAAGTCTAAAGTGTAAGACGCACAACTTCCAGAAGTAGAAGAAGTCTGAAGAAGTAGTAAAAGTCTAAAGAATAAAGTAGGTGGCGGTAATGTAATGCTTGGATACCAACCGCCATAAAACACCAAAGAAGAAGAAGAAGAAAAAGATGTATTTTTATTTATTTATTATTGAATCTGCGCCCTTCAACCGAGCCCTGAAAAAAAATCTCGTGATTGCACCGGGTTGGGGGAGGAAAAGGGTTGGGGATTGCCGGGATAGTTACATCCGTAGTGTACATAATCACCCCATTGGCCTACACTGTCCGCTCCTATAAAAGCCGAGTCACTACTAAGCAATATTCAGTAAATTTACGACCCCGTTTCCCCCGCCCCTCCTCCCTCATAACAACATTTTGACAACAGCCCACTCTTAAAACCGTATTGGACGTTTAGCAGCGGTGTAAATCTCGGGGGAGCACGGCGCTGCATCGGCGGTCGGCGTTTGTCCGTCGTATCCAAAGAGCCCCATTGATATCCCGCGCTATTATTCCACTGATCGATACGACATCACATTAGGCGGTTCAGGGCCCGTCGACTCGTTGGCGTGCAACTCGAAGGCATACGAGAGGTTTTAAAATGAGGAACATTTACTTCATGCGACTGACAACAGCACGTTTTTCAGTTCCGTGCAAGAAGAGTGAGAGCGGCAGTAGAATCAAACCGCGCCCTGGTTCGATGGGCTCCACTGCCAGAACTGTAGCCTCGGAGTTCTTGAGGTGATATTTGACCAGGCCGTGTCAATAAAATCCACTCAGAATGGTAAAAACTCGCTTGTATCCTCCGAAGAATAGCCCCTAGTGCGCAAAAGTGGTTTCAAAGTCTGACATGGCAAAGATTATCCGTGATTTTATTTCATCACAGCTTGATTACTGTCTCTGTTTTTACCTGCTTTAATAAGACCGCTCTCAAATTGTGCAAGTAAATCACAGCTTCCAGTCAAGTCCAGGATTGGTTTAAAAACGCACTTTGTCGTCGTCCAGTCAGAACTAGGGATGTCGATATTTGACAATTACTCACGATTATTGAGACTGCGACCAAATGACACCGAAATCCTTAATTTCCTTTCCTTCTTATTGTCTGACATGTGACTGTTCCTTTAGTTTGTGGCCTGCTTTACGAAATAGAACTTTCTAAGAGACAAAATAAAGTTAAGTATGACAAAAACATCCAGATAAAAAAAAAGTTATTTACATTAGCTCTGTTTTTTGACGATATATTGAACTAAAAAGACTTCCTTTTGTTTTTGAAATTGTCACAATTGTAATATTTTGGTTCTTTTGATTACTTTGTGACCTGAATTATCACTATTATTGATTACCGTATTTTCCGGACTATAAGTCGTACCGGAGTATAAGTCGCACCAGCCAAAAAATGCACAATAGAGAAGAAAAAAACATATATTATAAGTCGCACTGGAGTATGAAATGCGGTTGTAAGTGTGAAAATAACAAATAATATCACATATAAGTCTCTCCGAAGTATAAGTATATAAGTGTAAATATAAGTATAAATCGCAGTAAATATAAGTATAAATTGCACCCTGGCCAAAACTATGAAAAAAGGTGCAACTTATAGTCCGGAAAATAGGGTAAACTAATCATCTTGACAGAACCTGCTTGTGGTCATAAAGATTAGAAACATATTATTTCTACATGTGACCGACTCATTTACATAGATTTGATCCTATTTTGCTGATCGTTGCCTGAAGAAATAGATTTTACTACTAAAACAAACAACTATCCAAAACATGCCATATAAATAACAATAAAAGAATAGACTTAATGACTCTAGCCATTTAAAAGATTCCACATGAACTCAACTATTATTTGATTGTAATTCGTAACGACCGTGGCATCGATCGGGAGTTGGTACGACGCCTATACAGTCTCCTATACCGGCGTTCACGGTGAATTATATGAGTCCATTTTGCCGGGCTGACCCTGAGGGGAGCTCTGTAAATGCAAGTATGTTTACGGCTGATTGAAAATATCGACCCGAGGGTTATTGTAATGGCCGGACCCGAAGTGTGGCCTGGATGAAGAAGAGACTGCGGAGAAAAGGGTTATGACGCCAACGAAGGCTTCATACTGCTCGACCTAAGGGATAAAACCATCAGAGTATGAAAACAACACTGTAATCCCTGAATCGTCCAGCAAAATGAGATTAAATTGTGTCCACACAAGTTTTGCCACTCATCCAAGAAGCTTCTGCTGAGTCTGGGGGAGGAGCTCACTGACACTCAAACACACACTCGTTTACAGAATAAGAGTATAGTGTAATTAAGCCAGTATTTTGCATCATGGTTCTTTGCCTGTTTGCGTACTCTGATTACCCTTTTGTCCCAATCAGAGCGACATCCGGACTGAAGCTGCGAGCGGAAAAACGTATTCGCTCCGGAAACGTTGTCCAGTTTACATAATTCAACGTTCTCCCGCCACTACGCTGTAAATTAACAGTAAAGATATATGTTTATACTTTAAATGTAACTTTTCTTCTAATAAGACGGTGGTGTACACGTGATAGCTTCTTTACCTGACTTCCGCCTTTGTCAGATGTTATTCCCTGGCCTGCCCCCTGCTGGTGTGGTCAGTCCGACAGATCCATCCGACTGACCGCGCCTGCCCCCTGCTGGTGGTCTCTGGAGAAGCGAGTCCCAGGTGTGAGGCAAAGTAAACGCTCCTTCGTCTCCGTTGACGGTCCGTGCGCCGCTCTTCAATAGCCTCTCGTGTCCATCTTTTGTTCTTGTGTTCCTCTGTTCCGACTATATTTGCATTTTCACTTTTGCAGCGGTCACATATTGTAGATTTGAGATTTTCTTGCCTTGCCTTTTCTTTTTCTGAGCTTGTCAATCGTCCTCATGTTCCTTTTTTGCATTCTTTTTTATGTTTTTCCTTTTTCCTTGAGCTAAATGTTCTTCCCGTCTTCCCGATACATGTTTTGTGCCACGTTTTGCACGGGATCTCATAGATGACGGTGCAGTTTTTCTCTGGTTGGATTCTGTCCTTGGGGTGTGAGGATTTATAATGGCATTTATGTTGCGTTTCCATAGTTCTCGTTGTGTCTGTTCCGTATGTATGTCCCTGTGCTCAGTCCCTTTCTGTTTTTGCCATATTCTTTTGTGGTTTTTGTGTGTTTTCTACTTGCTTTTTTCATAATGGCGTTGTGTGCAATCAGGTGTGATGCGTCTTTCTTCTCTCATCCTGTCCTCTTTAGGATGATCGTCTGCTTTTCACACCTCAAACTGAATAAATGAAAGACATCTTGTGGAACATTGCATGCAGAGCAACAAAAAGCGAGTAGCGGACGCTCCACTCGAAAAGTCCCACGCAGTCGTCTTGTGAGCGAACACCCGGTAACAGAAGGTTCCAACCCCTCCGTGGGGTAAACAAACGATTCATTTTAATGTCTAAAAGCCGCTCTTACACCAGCTGTTCAAAAACTACAGGAGGAAATGCCAACAACAGAGACATGGAGGCGAATAAAGCAGTACAACGGCCCAATTTTGTATACCGTATTTTCTATAAGTCGTACCTTTTTTCATAGTTTTGGCCGGGGTGCGACTTACACTTATATTTATACTTATATACTTATTCTCCGGAGCAACTTATATGTGATATTATTTGTTATTTCACACTTGCAACTGCATTTCATACTCCAGTGTGACTTGTATTGTATGTATTTTTCTTCTCTATTATGCTTTTTTTTTAACTTATAGTCCGGAAAATACGGTAAATATCCAAGAACGCCAACAGTAGCAGCACGTTACACGTTAGCGTCGCCGGTCGCATTTTAACAGCAATAAAGCTTAACATTTCTGGGAAAACGTTCAGGCTTTATGACTCGACTGAGGTAAAAACGATTTATCAGCCGCCCCAGGCCACGCCCCCCTTAGGTCTTACATATACACCACAAAAGCAGTGGCTGCAGTCGGAGCTCTAGAGGCTTATTTCAGCTGAACATGAGGCGTCTCTGATGAATCATTACAGACGTGTATCTCCTTGTTCAGAGCGGAGAGGAGTTTCTGTCCTCCCCAGTCATTTGTCTTAGTTTTATCCTGATGGTGACAGCGCCGCGGGCCACGCACAAACGCCCCGTGTGAGCGGCGAGGGGAGCTGCAGGGCGGGCACAAATGATGCATGGGACAGGAAGAAAACTGGAGCTCTGGAAAAAGAGTGGAGCCATGCTTTTATCTGGTATTAAGAGACACGTTATTTCACATGTTGTTCATTATAAATAGCAATATTGATCTGAAATGTCTGATTTTATGGGTCCATTAGAGGAGATGGAATGAGCACTGACACCTAAACCGCATGAAGCACCCAAAACACACCTCTGGGTTATGATGAGAGTCATTATATCCTTATTGAAAGCTTATATAGATTTATTTTGTGTTTGTACAGAAGTTAATTTAACACTTTAGGAATCATGTATTATTTTCCTTCCTCTTCACAATTATGTGTCACTTTGTGTTGCTCTTTCACAAAATAATGCAAATACAATGTATTTAAATTATTTAAATTTGTGGTCGTGATGTGACAAAATGTGGAGGAAAAAAATATTTTGCGAGCCACAATTTAAGAACACATTGTGCAAAATGGAGTCGGAGCTGTATTTGGCTTCATTCACGCTGGTTTGATTAAAATCTCCCCTCCGACCGTCAAAAACACTGAATCTCCTTGAACTGAAGTTTTCTCGATCTGTGACTAATCGTCTCTGCCTGTCATCTCCAGAGACCCGGAAGTGAGAGGCTTGAACTGTGTGTAATTGCCCAGTAGATGGCACCAAAACTCAGCTAGTCCCGTGGGAAACGGCAAACAGCTATTCTTTTTTTTTTAGTAAAACATGAGATGTCAAACTAAAGGTACTCAAAAGCATCTTTAAAGGCTAATAACAGGACAAATAATTCACCATATTAAAAGACAAATGTTGTCCTTTAAGCTAACTTTACAACAGGAAACACATTGTTAAACCAATTTAACTTAATGTTTGATCATTTGGGCAAATCGTTGAAGGTCTTTGGCTACATTCACTCTGCAGCGTATGATGCCCAAATTAGATTGTTTTGTTTAAATCTGGTCGTTCACATTGCAAAAAAATGTGACAAAAGAACACAACGTCACAACATCAGCTCTTTTTATTGTTCTTAGTTTCTTTAAATATCACAAAAAGGCTTTCTATGTCCGCTGGCATTGAAGCCAGGAGCGATTAATCCCTCGCTCGGCCAACTCATTCGCAATTTCCTCAAACACTGCCCGATTACGGTACGAAAACCTTTTTTTTTGCCTGAATTGATTTGTCGCCTCGTATATTGATTATTTCACAAACCTCTTCCACGTCTGCCATTTCTCTCCACTTTCTCTGTTGTTTTCTGCCGCTTTGACTTGAATTGTGACGTTTATCCTGGAAATGTGGCCTATTGATGACGTTTAGGTCGGATGAGCGTGACCAGAGCGTTCACATTGAAGTCACATTTTTTCAGCATGCGATTTCAAATACACATTGGATTTATTGCCACATACAAAAGTGGCCTGGGTCGGATTTGAAAAAAATCTCATTTGTGCTGTTCACGCGGTATACAGGTCACATATGGGCCAAAAAGGTGTAGTGGAGCTGCAGTGTGAACCTCTGTCTCCAGTAGATTGAGCAGAAGGCAGAGCGATGGGTCGATGGAGGCGGGGCGGGGCGGGGGCGGGGCGGGGGGAGAGAGGGAGAGCGAGAGAGGTGCAGTGACACCATTTAAGACATGGCCCATTACCTCACCAATGAGCCGACCGTCCCAGGCCTGTGGGATTCTACGCTCTCTCTTTGCTTTGGCTCAACATAAAGTGCTTAAAATATAACAATGCCGTTCTCAGTTCATATCCTGTATCAATCTCAAAAAGTACAATTTGTATTTACAAGGTGCAAGACGATCAGAGAAACAAACACAATAGAACTTTAGTTTAATTTAAAGGATGCGACGATGGGAGATGATTATTAGGGGAAATGGAGGATGCAGTGAGAGTATGTTTGTTTGAGTAGACTTGGATAAATCGTTAAAACTGGGGTCTAATTACAAGCACATTTCAAGAATTCAGTGCAAAGCTTTAGAACAGATTATCAGACAGAAAGAAGGTGTCACCACAATAATACTAATGAAATAATACAATTAAATCAAATAAATAATAAAAACTAAAAAGAAATGGAATTCAGTGGAACATTAGTATTATTATTAACCATATTGGGCACAAGGCAATGCAGACTATTTTTGATACCGCCATCCCGCTCAATGAATACCTATGGAGTGTACTTATGGCAGCCGGAAAGAAGGTGATCGCAACAGAAAAAAACATGGATGACACAAACTACTGCGACAATTAAGGACCGGAAGGACATGCTAA
Source organism: Eucyclogobius newberryi (assembly GCF_026437365.1). Lineage (NCBI taxonomy): Eukaryota > Metazoa > Chordata > Actinopteri > Gobiiformes > Gobiidae > Eucyclogobius > Eucyclogobius newberryi. The sequence continues at coordinate 35,833,164 of NW_027315945.1, read as the reverse complement.
ACGACATACGCACAATGGGAAAAATGACTCAAAATGGACAATTACAATGAATAATTAACTAAAGATACCGTATTTTCCTTACTATAGGGCAAACTGGACAACAAGGTGCACTGGATGAGGATGATCTATTTTGGCTCACTTTTCATATATAAGGCACCGGACTATAAGGCGCATTAAGCGAAACAAAACGTGTATCACACAAAATCGCTTTGAGGTCAGTGAACACAACCAGAATTAATCCATATATAAGGCGCACTGTTGTTTTTTGAGAAAATGAAAGGCTTAACTCCTCATTGCTTTGGATGATACCACCATACTTTCTAATTATCTAATTAGCTCGCACTGGTCCCATTTTGTATTTGTTTGTGTTAAGTTTGTTCTTGTGGTTTTATGTAAAAAAATAAAAATAAAAAAGTAAAATATAAAAGGAACATTAGTATGATTCTGATTTGTCACCCCAGAGCTCCAGAGATGACAGAGTTCTGTTTTGTCAGAGATTAAAGATAATTTCTACAAATGAATTAAGAGAAATCACTACTACTATGATTGTAAAATAAGTATAGATACAAATAACTCCCCAGTTTTAGTTTGACCATTTAAAATAAATCGTTTAATACATTTTACTGCGTGAGGTACTCGGGAAACACTGCTTAAATGAAGCGATTGGAGCGGGAAAAGTACCACTGGAAAACAAAACCAGCTATTGTTTAAGACCGTGAGTGTTTTCTTTTGATTTCAGATTCATTTGTCAAACATTATACATATAAATAGGCATGAACGACATTATCAATATGTCATCAAATCAGATTGTAGGTCCATCTTGACACATCTCGAATGCTGTAGCTGTTAATTCTCTTTGCAGTTGAAGCTTTATTCTCATCCGAGTCGAGCAGATGTTTTATTGTGCTGAAGAGACAATGCAAAGGTTAAAGAGCCTTTGATTTCACAGAGATAAACACAATCCATTCATAAGCAAAAGAATGGGGTTTGTTATTTGGCGATCGCTCGATAATTAGCTATAAACAACAGCTAATGAGAGAGAGAAACACATCTAGACAAGTCATGCTATTGTCAGAGATCCATTTATGAACTTTTATTTAACAATTTCAGTGTATGCTCAGGAAAATGTGTTCATAACTGCCATGGTTAAAATGTTGGCTCAAATATTCCGATAATGTCCTGCCCTTTACAGTTTTGTACATGGGATTGTTCAGACAATATCGTTATTATCGACACAACTCTTTATTGGACAGGACAGCCGGGCGTGAAATGAGAGAAGTATTTCAACTTGAAAATTGACCAAAATGTAAGAAAAAACATAAACGTGGAGGAATTCACAGCAGTGTTAGATCACATTGTGTGTTAAGAGCCTAGAAAACATGATAAGAGAACTGTTTATTTGTTCTATAGCTTGTTTTTTATCTTACTCATTTAACCTTATTTTTATTCTTATTTTTTAAATTTAAATAGTTGTTTCGTGTGGCACTTTATCGCAGAAGCTTGTAATTTTTAGTTTCTGTTCGCAGACAATGGCAATAAACCTCCCTGCGCGTTCGTTAGCGGAGAATGGAATGAGCCTTTAAGTTTGTTGCTTGTTGCTTCATTTTGTTGCTTGTTTAAAAAAAGGAATACAAAAAAAAAGCTAAATCTTTGACATTTTTACCATTTTGAAGATTAAAACGCGTGTATTTCATTTTGAGTTTGTGCAGGTCGCGGATCAGCAAAGTCAAAAATGTTAAAATGAATCGGGTTCTTTAAAAAACATTGCTATATCGTAGAATATCATGAGCAATATATAAATTATCACATGTTTGACAAAATCCTGATATTATCGTATGGAATTGGTCTTACTTTGTTGAAAAAGCCAGTCATCTCACAGTCTAAAATTGCAGCCTGCTGACTTTATGGAAGCCAGCTGATCAGTGGAGGGTAGAGGACCTCATCTGGAGCGTGTTCCCCAGGATGTGGCCCTCGTGCCAGGCTTGAGCTCTCGCCACACCCCCCTAAAGCCGTCCAAACCCCCGGATTCATGGAGCAGCTTCAACACTGATGACTTTGGCCCTGGAGCAAACATACTCGCACACAACCTGTTCATACAGACCTGAGCGAAGGAAGGGGAGAACAAGAACCGTTATTATGTCCCTTTAATATCTAGTTTAAACTATTTACGCTTTATCACTTTTAAAAATGCTTATGTAAAAATGAAGTGAAACATTGAGTCAAAGACGGCATCAAAAATCAGGACGCGAGGCACAGACACCATCAACCGTGACAAGGGAACCTTCCTCCTCTCGCACATGCGCCGTAATTTCCGATTCCAATTGACTTTTTGGAGATTTTAATAACACAAATTATAACTCTGCTGCTAGTTGTTCAGTAAAGTCATTTATTTGTGACGGGAACAGTGCACAATAAACCTTAACCTTATCAAGAGAGATGCTTTGTTCCTGGCGTAGCTCAAGTGCTAATTGTCCACCTGTGATACTTAAGTCCCGTGCTGTCTGATGGTGGAGTGGTTAAAGCACAGCACACGTACGCCAGGCTCCGAGTGCAGCCGACCGCAGTGTCGCGAGTTCACATCCTGACTCCGACAATGTGCTGCGTGTGCTCCCTTCTCTCTCATCCCCATTTCACGCTGTTTTTCCTGTCTAATAAAGCCCAAAAAATATTGAAAAAAAAACAATAATCAAGTCCCAAATGAGGGGAGGAGCCTATTTTACATGTTTTTAGTGGTAGGGTAAACCGGGAAACCAACGCAGACACAGGACCACAAGACACAGGGAGAACATGCAAAATCAACCCCAGGATCTTGACGTGTGGAAAGAGCACTAACCGCTGTGCCACCATGCAGCTTCATCACTTCCACATAACTTCCAATGCACATTAGGACTTCTCCTTCATCAGCCTCCTCGTTCACCTGCTGTGACCAGACCCTTTATGTCACAATGGAGCGATGGGAGGGACTTGCAAATGCAGAACGGGAAACGTTGAAGCTCGAAATGGCCAGAGCTGTGATGAAATAAACAGCAATAAACTGGAATCGCTCTGTCCAGCAATATCCAGGAATGTGACTAGTTCAACCTTTACAAATGCTCCTTATTATAAAGCGGGCACTCCAGAGCTGAAGGCAATGCAATGAGCGCCTGTGAAGCAGCAGCAGAATTAGAATGAGTTTCGAGAGGAAACCGAACCACAGCGATTAAAGGAGAAAGTGAGTTCAGGTGAAATCGTTCATATTGAGGGAGAAATCAGATCAACAAGAGCGTTATTGAATCGACTGTTTCAGGTTTGTAGAAACGATGGGAAAGTGGTCCGACTATATTATTCGTACAATCATTTCTGGGTTTATTATGAATGTATTTACCGTGTAACATTTTAAAATAACTCACAATTAAAGGTGCACTATGCTACTTTTCTGGTCAAAGAGTTTCCTGAAATGTTCAACTTTAGATTTGAATATATACTGATTCTAAGAGCACCTCTCCGGAGATCTGACCTGTCACATGCTTGTCTCCATGGGGAATAGGTAGTTATTTGTCCCAGTGGTGAAATTCCAGAGTTGCAGTTCAAGAATTTTAGGAGAATAGAAACATTTAATCAAAAAGAAGCTACATAACTCTTAGAATATACTGACGTCTAATCACGTGTCACATTATAGCAAACGGTACTATTTTCACCTATTGTCTTATGTAAACATAAAGACACAGGTTAAAGAATGAAAGTTCTCACAGACTTGGTTTATTCCTGACCACATCAAACTAAATAAATGAATAAAATAACAAAACTAAAAAGATGAATTTTATTCTTATTTTCTGAACATTCTGCCACCAGCTCGTCTCCTCCGACGTGTTATTTCTCTGTGTGCGCAGCATTAAAATCATCTATCTCCATGGAGACAAGCAGGCGATGCTACAAGGCCAAGTTACAGGTCAGATCTGCGATGAGACGACCTGCGATAAGTTCTGCTTTTGAGGTATTTGAGCGACGGAGTCAGAAGTTTCAGGACAAAGTAAGAACGTGACATTTATAACTGAAAAGCGACAAATAATGTGCTTGTATCCAATGTCAGAAAGTCATTTAAAAACACAGTAAACTGCCACGAACATTGATTTGACACACGACATAAAAGTTCAGGCATTTGATCAGACTTTTTTTTTGGACCCCAGTGGCTCTGAGTGAGGTTTCCCCCTTTAGTGACCGTGTCCGACCAAAAGGGGGCAGTCTAACGCTTCTTGTGGATGGCTCAAATGGCATAGGTCCCAGCAGCAAGTAACCCATGCAGTCGATCGCCACACGCTTGGGGAACGCGCCAAGAGCAAGGCGTGTTTGTAGAGCTTCACATGCAGATTTGTGATCAACTTCAGAAAGACGAATAACAAACACAAAATACAGACATACTTTAGAATTGTGTGAATGAAGGAGAAATAACCGCGTTGACCTCGACTCCTTAACCTGACTCAATCCACGTCAAGCAAGTGTAACCGGTCTATATGTCATTGTGTTATAATTACACACACTTGTTATTATTTTTGTGTTGAACATGGTGGTATTTGATTTACTGTCGTGGTCCTCCAGTCACTACTTCTTCTTCTTCGTGGGTTTCCCTTGGCGCACACTCCTCTTCCCTTTTGTTCATTAAATCATTCTTTATTTGTTTCAATTGTGTGTTATTCAAGTTAACATAATTTACCATCACAATCGAAAAGGAGCAGAAAGAAGAACAAAAATCGCATAAATATTTCTTGAAATTTCATACAGCAAAAAAAAGACACAAGATGGTTCTGAACTTGTTTTACATTTACGACATGCTTCACTTCAATGGCTGAGTCTATATATATTTTTTTGAATGATTTGATTGTTATCGCCTCAAACTGTTTCTTAAAAATAAAGAGATTAGTTGATGTTTTTAAAATATAATCCAAAATTGATCCTGTGTTGCGAAGAGGTCGGTCATCCCTTGTAACCCTTTATTTTAAGTGTCCTTTTTTTAGTATTAGTCTTTATTTGTCACTGTTTTAGTATGTTTATTTAAGTTTATGTTGAGTTCTGATGTTGCTCCGATGTATTTTATATTAATGTGAACATATGCAAAGAAGGACGCTAACTCCATTGTCATCTCCTGTAGTTTGGGCTGGACCTGCAGTGTAGTGGCACGTGTTCATTTTTGCCGTTTTACGTTGACCAGATTGAACAGCGAGCGCCTCCAAAGGTTGAACCGTGTGATTACACAACGCAGACGCACTCCGGTCACAGAAGAACGGTTGTTTACAAGAAGACATTTCATTGACAGCCACTCGACCGCACGTGATTAACACCAAAGCCTCGTTAGAGATTTGCGTCCACGTAACAAACGTTTCTCAAAGCTAAAGTTGTGCTGGATAACAACGCACCAAATATGTAGCTGCAATAATAGTTTTACAATGAAAGCTTTGTTTAATTTCAACACGCAAATTCAGCCGCAACGCACTCCCGCATCCTCATGGGGGCGCTAATGCAAGTAGCAGTAACTCCAAATGAGTGAAAACGGCATTGCACTCCGGCGGTTGATGTCCATTACGTATTTTTATTTTAGATTATGTTTTTGGCAAGTAGTGGGACCAGAGAATACAAAATAGTTGCCAGAACAGGAGCTTAAACGCCCCTTAAATCCACATTAGTGAACGTCAGAAAAAAGGAGCTTGAAGCCTGCTTTTACTTGTTGCCCAATGTAACAAACGACCATGTGTCTGTGCAGTCTGCCAACTTGTGAATATAGTAATGGGACGGAACATTTAAAGCAGTACCAGGCCCTGTGCGGAGATGGTATAGCCACAGCTGCCCCGATGTGACGCAGCCAGTCCGTGCCACCGGCGATTCCGATCTCAGTCGCACTTCCTCGTCTCTGACACGTCCGTTTGGTGTTTGAAGCTCGGCGGAGTCTTTGTGCTGCAGATATTGACGCAGACGCGGAGGCGGCAGTGAAGCGCTCGGCCGGACGCAGTGCACGTATGTCGCCACCAGGGTCAAATAGAAACGCGCTCGAGTCGGCGTCAAACAAACGCTAGAGCTTCGAGGTTCGGCGGTTACGTGTGGCACTGCTTCAACGAAATCATTTGTAAAACACATTCGGCGCGTGAAGGTTTCAAAATGTAAAGTCATCGTGGTTCGGAACGAAAGCGGCAATTTACAAGAGCGTTGAGTTGTGTTGAAGTGTTGAGTGCGTTTGTGAGAGCCAATTCCAGGACGGCGGGTGGAAATTTGTCTGAAATCCGGCGTGTGCATCATCAGTTACAATATGTTCAATAATATACACTGTCCCCACCAAATGAAATAATAATAACATTCGCCAGTTTTATGCCGAGTAATTTGCTAATCCAATTATCCTCCTCCTCCTGGCGAAATAACACATCCGTAAAACCAGTTACTTTTACAAAGGGCTTTTGTTTGCCCAACCTTTGCGAATTAAGACGCACCCAGTCCCCGGCAATCAAATATTTATGTCATTAGCATTCACCCAATATGTACCTTTGTTCTTATGATAACACGTGGTAAATCTCCGTATAGCTTTAGTAACTGCTTTCTAACGACTTTGTTCGTTCTTTTAATACTAGACCGGCTCCGTGTAACCGCCAGAAGCCCGCAAAGACGAGTAAAAGCACAAGGCCAGTTACATTGCCCGGATTTCTTTATCTTTTATATAAATGTTTAAATTTTTTTAATTAAAGAACATGTAAAACCAAACACAGAGAGAGAGAGAAACAAGACCAGAGAGAGAGAAAACACAAATTAAAAGCAGCAGATGTTCAACAAATACACAAAAAAATAAAACCATGGCCTAGAGGAGCCTAAAAAATTACTTTCACTTTTACGAAAGTCCAGTATAATGTCAGTCCAGTCCTTAATCATCTTGCATTTTTTGTCATAAACGTTTTTGTGAGGGCTTCTTTTGCACCTTTTGCACCTTTATTTGGACTCCGAAAACACGTTAACCTTTGTGGCTAGGTGTTTTTTATTTTTCATTTAGTTAATTTTCTTGTATTTCTGTTTCTGTAATTTCTTTCTGATTTTAATGCATTTTTCCTGCTGTGTGAAGCATTTTGAATTGCTTTGTGTATGAAATGTGCTCTACAAATAAACTTGCCTTGCCTTGCCTATTTGTCCACACAATGGGACATTTCGGACAAGTAGGAGGATGTACAGGAGAGAGCTGCTGGTTGTGTCCACGGCAGGAGTCCTGAGGCCCAAATACTGATGTCATAAACTGACCGTAAGGCTTTGTTGATCTCAGTCCAAAACTTGTGAAAAACAGGACAATCCCAAAACACATGACAGTGGTTTTCCTCCTGCTGCCACATCCTCTCCAACAGTCTGCAGTTCCCTGTGAGTGATGGGCACTTTGACATGGGCTTATAAAGAAACCAGACAGACTTTTCCAACAGAATTTCCTCCAACCAATTTAAGATTTTAACATATTTGTTTAGTTTGTATGTTTTGATCAGCTCCTTCCATGTTGTAAGAACAGATTTTACCCAGGGATTCTTAACTGCCTCCAAATGACTCAAGCGTCTGTCATCTGCCAGTCAGGCCTGAACAGGAACCCCCGGCACAACATTACTCTCAATATGAGCACCATTGAGCTTCATATTCTGGGTCACACCAGCAACGCTCTGATTTGAGCTGAAATAAAGTAATTTGATAAAGTTTTGAATCAGATACAAGTTTTTTTCCTTGGCATATAAATCTGGAGATTGCTTTATTCCACTCATCAAACAGCCGGTAGGGGATGGAAACTGTGAGAGTCTGGTACAGATAGAGAAATCTGGTTAAAACTTTAATTTGTATAGTTTCAATCCTTTAACTTAGACTTAAGAAGGGGATAAGATTCCATTTTTTTTTATAGTAGTAAAAAGGGTATAATTTTTCCCCAGACTCAGTGGACCTGTCAAATGACCGTTGGTTTTCATTCTTGATGTTGGACCATCGTAAAGAGCCTCAAATATTTCTATGATTTAATCGTCAGTCATCAAACCCAAAACCTGTTCAAGAAAAATATCGTAAAAAGGAGGGAAGTCCAATCCTAATGAAGGGCCCCCAAAAAACTCCCCAGGCGCTCCTGACACCAATCCTCAGAAGGAACTGGATATTTGACCTCATTAGCGATACACACCTGCTGTAATCTGAGAGTATTTTCCAATTGACCACAAATCCAATCTCGCACATTTGGCACATCGATGAGTAGATGTAATTAGTCACAGAGTTTGTGTACTAAAGCAGACAGCCAACATGGAGTGTAATGTCTGATGTTGAAAACAAATAAATCATGTCATCAGTCATCAGTCATTACATTTCTGTTTATCAAATGAACAGAATGTATCCCCATGTGACCACAACCCGCACTCACATGCCCCTCTTTGGTGGCTCCATCTCTTGTACTGTTCAGTTCTGTGTTTTGCATCTTCCTTAAGAGAACCTCTGCTTCTCCTGGTGTTCTGAGCAAGCGTTTTTTACCTTAAAAGTCACCAGAAGAGTCACAGGGAGAGAGAACCCATGTCTCATTTTTCTCTTCCTGAACTTTTACCTTTGTTGACAAACCTGGTGTGGAATATCTGGAGCAAAGAAGACGCGCTTGCCTTTGTACTGGAGGTCTCCTTTAACCCTTTCACTCTTTAAGAAACGTTCCTTCACACGATTGTCAAGAAACCCCATTATCAGGCCTCGTGGTTTATCAGAAGCTGGTCTTGGTTTCCCCAGCGATGTTCTCTTTTAATTGAGATGGGAGGAGCTCAGGAATAATCAGGAACAATCGTCTCCAAAAAACATTCTGTATCCCCTCCCTCTTCTTCAACCCCAACAGCCTCATGTTACGTGATCTGGACTCCAAATCCAAGATTTCCGACTCCAGCATCGCCATCCTGGCCCTCAGCGCCTCCATCTCGGCCCTTACTGTCTGCAGATCGTCCACATTATCGGAAATACGCTGCTCGGCTTCATCCATTTCTATTTGGCTCTGAGAAACTCGATATCATGCTGCATTTTGCGTCATATTTCGGACATCTTGAGCAATAACTGATGACTAGTTATAATTTCTCCCCCTTCCTATGCAAAGAAGTTGAGAGAATCTTTATCTGGGCCAGCGGGAGCCATGTTAGCCCCGTTAGCTTTGTTAGCTTGCAATGCGGGCTGTTTCCCAATGGGGCCGTGGACCGTCAGCTTTGTGTGCTTTGGTCCCATAGTATTGCCGGACTTGTGTCTACCTTGTTTACGCATCCCTTCTTCTTCCACTTTGGGATTTGGTGGGTCAAACGATGATTTCAAAGCCAAATTTTGCGGCAGACGTCAGGATCCGTCAACTCAAAGCGCCGCCATAACCGGAACTAACATTGCCCTCATTCATTTCATTTCATATAAACGTCTGTATTTATTATATGAAAAACAAATAAATACAAAAACATACATATACAAAAAATGCCACCTCTGCTTTTTTAAGACTGAATTTACTGTGGAATATATAGTTAATCATACATAAACTATAATCACTTCTTTACTCATCTCAACCCCTCGCGTTGCTTTATTATTTGCATTATATTTGCCTCATGTCTTTGTCGTTGTAATGTGTCTGTAAATCCAAACCCCATCGCGTTGTGCACTTCCTGTTGAACGGACAGAATTGAATTGGATCCTTGTCAGCTCTGAGCACACTCTGTCCAAACTGGTTTAGTCCCGGTTCAGATCAGGTTCGGTTCATCACACTCTCTACATCCTGTCCGTCCTCGTCCTGGCTCGCTAATAAATTGAATTTCACGAAAAAGGGAAAAAAAAGGAGCCAAACCCATTTCACATCGCTGAATCAATAGGTTTGCTTGCTGATGTAAGTTTGCAAAATGTGTTTCCATACAACACGAGAGCAAGTTCTTTTACCCAGACCAATCTACTCATTTACTCCTAATACGACACCCATTTGTGAGGAGAGACAAGCGCCCAAACTTTGACCTTCTCAGAGCCTCGCGGGTGTTGGTCGTGATGCAGGAGCAAAAATCAATGCATATAAAGGGAAACCTGCTGAATTTCAAACATCCATCACCTCAAGATACTATGAAATCCTAACCACTTTGACCAAATCGATCGACCGACGTGGCCGGCCAAGCGTGTGGGAAAAACCTTCTATCTTCTGCTCTTCCGTTGGGATTTGTAGTTCTTTGCTCTTCATCTTGGTGATAAAATTTGACGCGGCAGGGGAGATCTATTTCCTAAGACAAATCGGATTAAGTTCGGTGAAATGAAATCCGCGCGATGGCTTCATAGCTCAGACTAAACGCCTGATTTGTGGGACTGGTTTATGGTGCTACTGCCGGGGAAACGCACTGTGGAAGCTTTGACTCGCTGTAGTTAAAGTGCCTCTGACAGTTCAGACGACTCGTTAACTAAAACACAGTTAAGATTTATATATTTAAAAAAATTGCACACAAAAATTAAAAAATATAAAAAAAAAAATATTCCAGAATAGCAATTGTTTTTAGGTTCATAATTTCACTTCCTGTTTGTAATTGATGACGTCACACTTGGAAATTACTCGGCAGACACTGGGCAAAAACTCATCTAATGTCCATCCATTCATCCATTTTCTACCGCTAGTTCCCTTTCGGGGTCGCGGGTGACTGGAGCCTATCCCAGTGACTTCGGGCCTTAGGCGGGGTACACCCTGGACAGTGGCCAACTTGTCGCAGGCTTGTCATCTAATGTCACTTTTTTTAAAATTTGACATTTTTATTTTGTTAAACTAATGTTTAAAGCAAAGAAGTTTTTTTTTGTGTGTAATTTATGTATAAACTTTGATTAGAATGAGTGTCCCTGGTGTGATGTCACTTCCTGTCATTTTTATACAGATCTTTCAATGTTTTCTCCACAAATACCGGCTCGATTGGTGTAAAACTATCATTTATATGTACAACAGGTATAAATACACAAAATAAAGTCAATATTAGTCATACGTCACTTTAAAGAGGGTAAAGAGACAGGGAAATGTTCTCTATAGAATTAGATACACTTTTTACCATTCTGAAGATTTAAATATGAATGGTTTGGATTAGCTCCCAATCATAAACCAGATGGTAAATCAAACTTGGTGCAAAGTGAATGCATGTTTTAACGTTTCGAATGAGAATGTTTATTATTCTAAACATTTCCCAAAAATTGTTCAAAGCATAAGACCAAACAAACAGACAAACAGACAAACAGACAAACAGACAAACAGACAAACAGACAAACAGACAAACAGACAAACAGACAAACAAACAAACATGGCTTTCGTGGAATAAATATTACATTTCACGGGATATAAGAGCGTTATAGTCTTTACTGTACAGCTGATTAGTCCTCCCTGGAGTTGAGGCACGATAATGGAGGGCAAAGAGAGTGCATTTTGTTTGTGACTGGATCTGTAATTGGCTGACAAACGATGGTAGACGTGATTGACGGAAGCAGTTAAACTTTTTCTTTACTATTATTAACATTTAAACGTCCCCCATTTCTATACTTTTCAATAAAATGCTAAAACTTAATAAAAAATGCTGCGTTTTTGTCATTCTGTAGTTTTGACCCTGTGTAAATCTTAAAATAAAGACGTGCATAGCTCTCGTTACATTTTCCTCGTGTTGTGCTCTCAGTAAGTCATCATAAACATAAGGCGATGTTGTTTTTTTACATTTTGTATTTGCAGCTTTGGCTTCACAGGAAATGTACTGTATTTTTCACAATTTTAGGCACAGCTTTTTAAGAAACCCTGGTGCACGTTTCCTTGACTGCACAGTATTATTTTGGTATTTAACTGAATGGAAGTGCTCCGTGAGGTGCGGCTCGATCCCTGTGGCGGTTAGCGGTTATGCTAATCCAGTCCTGCCTCTGCAAACGCTCTCCTTCACCTCTGTCTCCTGGTGCGCTTTTCATCTTTTTGGATATTTCGGTTTTATTTATCTCTTTTTTTTTTTTTTTTTAATATATATATACCTGTTTGTGTTTTGCAGTTTTAAAATCAGTTCGAAAAAACAACCCTCAATCTGACTTCTAAAATATTTTTCTAACAAGCAGCACTATTTTTGCTTATTTTTTTACATGCGCTAAATTTGTCTCCATTGAGTTGTTCCGTCATTTGTCCAGGCTTGGTTCGCAGTGGGAAAAAATGGACTTCACTCCTCGTCCTCTGGTTTGTATTTCGCTGTCCAACGTCATCTAAAAGCGACGAATCACACTTTTGAGGACAGGGAAGTTAACATTCAAACATTCGGAGAAAGGATGGTTCTAAAGAGATCCACTGTTTACGACTCAGAGGACCATCGCATTCACCTAATTCCAGAAGCACGATGTAACCTTCTTCCGGTTGTCTTAGTGAACATAGAGCTGAGACCTTCAGAGAAAATACGTTCTACACGGACTAAAAAACGTTTTCAAACTACTTTAGAGCTTGTTTTAGCGGTGAGACTTTTCTCCATTTAAACCAATGGCGCCCCCGCTGGACCGGAAGTGTCATTACATCGAAAGCGCTCATCTGAAGTAAAGAGGCAAAAAAGAGGCAAAAGTGGGCGGGGCGGGATAAGGTGAATAGGCAGTGACAAAACAAGAGCGCACCAGGTCTGGTCCGGCACTCTGGAGAGGGGACGGGGCCATCGGGACATCCGGGACGGCCCTTGAACACCACACACTGCAAACAGAATTAAACTATTCATTTGGAGAAGCGCACACACCGGAAGGCTGGAACGACAGGAATGTTGGTTTTGGTCTGAATGAAGGAATCACAAAATCTCTGGCTTTAGTTCTGAAGTGGTGATTTTAGGGAGATTGTTTGGCATGGGTTCTCCGGGTTCCTCCCACCGTCCAAAGACATGCATGTGTACAATTGGAAACTCTAAATTGGCCCTAGTGAACGAATGTGAGAGTGAATGGTTGTCTGTAATGTCTGTGTCTCTGTGTTAACCCTGTGGCCCTTGTCCAAGGTGAACCCGCCTAAGGCCCAAAGTCACTGTGACAGGCTTTAGTCACCCGCAGCCACAAACGGGAACAAGTGGTAGAAAATGGACTAATGTTTGGCAAAGCTGTGGCCCAAGATGATGTGTGATGTCAGAGATGACACAGAGAACCTCCTTTTACAGGTTCATGTGACACGCTATAGGACCCACTGCCACACGAGGGTAAAGTGCATCATCAGAGTTCAGCCCAATGTGAGGATAAAAGACAGTTTGATACGGCTGGACTTGTATATGGTAAAGTGGAGCCTGAGGTTAGCAGAAGCTGATGGTCTTCCAGGAACTTGGTACACAATATGTCACACTCAAATTTAAAGAGTGGAGTTGCCAGAACAGAATGTCTTCTGCAAATAACTAAATATTTTCTCATTTTTAGAACAATCTTGTTTTACAGGTCGTTCACTTTAGACCTATTCAAACATTCATAGTTTATCAGTTCATATTTCAGTTTCCTCTCAAGTGTTGAAGCTCGTGGAGTTGTTTTCTCTGAACTGAATTTGACTTTTCAAACATAAATTGCAAACCATTATGCAAAATGTCTATATCTTGCCAAAATTGTGCAGCCCTTGTTCAGGATCTGCCTTGGTGCCTTGTTTCACCACTACTGGCTCCACCTGCTTGTCTCCATGGCGATAGATACGTACGTTTAATGCCACAGACAGACTGACGTGTCCATGTACCTGCCGACAGTGCACGTTCCTCAGAAGAACGACACGGTCAACCTTAAAGCCACAAATGCCACCTTTTCTTTAGAAAGTCACATTTGTTTAGGATCCACTCATTTGCAGCTCTTTTCTGAATTAACCTCTCTTTGAATTCACTGCTCATCTTAATCACTTTTTCAGCAGGTCTTTTTTAAGTGTCTTTCTGAGCGATCCAGCAGCGAGGACAGGTCGTTAAACCCACGCAGACTTAATTAAATATTGTGCTTTTCAATTGGGAAACTTATCAGCGCGACTGAAGCCTTCCGCTCAGATGTTCCACATTCCCTCTTGTATCGCGGCGACAGGGGCCGGACATTCGCGGCCGGTCACTCGCGGCTCGGGTGTCATCGCGTTCTGGCGTCGGCGGCGATCGTTATCGTTACGGCCGGCGGAGGCGACGGTGCAGCGGTTACGGAAAGTTGCTCCGCAGGCGACGGGACGGTCAGAAGAATCCGCTCGGACTGCCACGGGCAAATATCAGCGACTATAGAAGACATCGAGAAATAAAATACTGCTGAGCCATGCAGTAAATACTCAACACTGAATATACCGTATTTTCCGGACTATAAGACGCACGGGAGTTTAAGTTGCACCAGCCAAAAAATGCATAATAGAGAAGAAAAAAATGATATATAAGTCGCACTGGAGTATGAAATGCGGTTGAAAATAACAAACAATATCACATATAAGTCGTTCCGAAGTATATGTATAAAAATAAGTATAAGTCGCACCCCGGTCAAAACTATGAAAAAAGGTGCGACTTATAGTCCGGAAAATACGGTATACAAACGGAAGGAAACACGTTTTCTTTCATCCAGGTCTCAAAATACACTGCTTCGTCAACTTTTCCACGACGAGACGTGACCTCACAGTTCCCCAAAGTGCGAGATGCCCACTTAGTTTGCCTCGCTTCTTAAAGTACTTTTTAAACGTCTTGGAGGGAGGATTTTGCCTTTGTGTCCACGCAGGGCTTACGCCGCCGTAAGTGCTCTCGGACCCCTGGAGGAGAGATTAAGACGCCGCCGTCCGCCATCCATTACGACTGGCAAATAAATGCATTCACGGGCTCAAAGCGGTCACTAAAATTAGAACGACGGGAGTTAAGGCGCCGATAATGTCACGTGCGGTCATTTCCGCCGTACACTAAATGGGACAAAAACATATTGAGACTATACTGCAGATTGTTATTGCCGGCGAATGTTGAATGCGTTCTAGATTGCCAGACTCAAATCCCCGACGCGATGCACTTTCTAATGGTGTTATTTTGAAGGAGCTCATTTAAATTCAAATGGGGCAGAAGTGCTGTAGAGTGTAGACAGAGGTGTTTTTTTTGTCACCAGCGTGGGAGGTGAATTAATGCAAATCGTCGTCCCAAGGAAGTCGAGTCGGAGGAGAACGGAGACGAGAGGGATGTCTGAACTGTGGGTCGCGGGTTTAGAGCGCCCCCTGCAGGTCGGACGACTCATTGAACTGAAACGCAGTTGGGTTCAATGAGTGGGAGAAAGATATATTTTGAATTTTGTAAAAAGTTATAAACATGTTATCACGGAATAGCACATTTTTAAGGTTTATCATTTCACTTCCTGTTTGTAATGGATGACATCACACTAGGAAATTACCCGGCAACAACTGAGCAAAAACTAACTTTTACTTGCCCAAAAAAATATATCAGAGTGCCTTTATATTGTTGAATTGATGTTTAGAGTCAAAAAAGTTGTTTCTTTGTGTAAATTCTGCATAAACTTGAATGAGTGTCGCTGGTGTGATGTCACTTCTTGTCATTTTTTACAGCTTTTTCAATATTTTCTCCACAAATACCTGCTCGATTGGTGTAAAATTGTAATTCATATTTAGAGCAGGTATAAATACACCAAATAAAGTCAAAATTAGAAAATAGAAAAACCTGTCATACGTCATTTTAACTTGTAGGGACATTACCGGTGTTACTGGTAGAGACAATGTCCATATCTTGTCTTTAGGGTTAAAAAAATGATTATTTTAAGCCTCAAATAGAGATAAAATCTATGAAGAGACATAAGCGTGACCTAAATTAAAAACAGCAGATGTCCAACAAAGAAAACCCTAAAAAAAACATCCCACTCAGTCCAAAGTCTGTCAAATTAACCCATTTTCAAATTAAGTCTGAATGTAATTTCCAATATAATGTCAGTCCAGTCATTGATTGTTTTTTCCCCCGCTGTCGGGAGGATGCCAAAGACGTTTTTATAATTTTCAATCATCAACGACACAAGTTGATTCTTATATCTACATATTGCATCGCCGTATTGACATAAAAAGCCTCCGTGTTCCTAATGAAGAATGTATTGAATGTATTGAAACCTTAGCCCCAAATTAAGATACATTTCATCTAAAAAAAATTTTTCAAAAAAACAAACTCTGCTGTACCAAAATGTCTTCGGAAACCTGGTCTGTAATTAAAGTGTTCTTCACAATACCAATCAAGATAAGATAAGATATTCCTTTATTGTCCCACAACCAACAGGGACCAACCAAAGTCAATTAATACCAAATGTGTGTGTGATTGCAGTGTTTGTCTGGGATACGTTACATCGCTAACCACTCCGCCACGAGTTTGTCGCTTACATTCTGCACAATTCTTCGCCCACCACAGAATGATTTCCTGGCGTAACCGCAGCGGAGAAGAACAAAAACTGCCGTCACGTGATTTCCCCAATGATTTGTTTGGCTAATGACGGACGGGGCTGACATCGTGCGGATTGTTCCGGGCGTTGAACAAAGAATCAAAGCCTCATTGTGAAAAGCGTCTCCTCTTTCAAACACGTGAAGCTTTGATGTGAAATTCAGCAAATTGCAGAGTTGTATTATGCATCTCAGCAGTGTTTTTCTTCATAATAAACTAATCTTTACTGTTGTATTTGTGTGGCCGGATCTTAAATTGCTCGTACAAAATGAAAAAGAGAATGGAATGAGCCACACGCCGTTTTACCGTGTATTTTGACCATTGCTGCCAATGTGAAAATTGGAGTATTTGTATTAGTAATTTTCAGAGGATTCAAGAAAATATTTGCAAAAAGAAACTCGAGTCTCATTCGGTTGATGAACAAACGTGAACTGTGCTTGCCTGCCTGGACATTGCTTTCCCTGGCATGATTTCCCACAATGTGCCAAACGGAGATGCGTGGGTCGTCTTTTGACCCCCTGAACGTAGATGAAACGTTTTGGTTTTTTTTGGTGATAAAACGTGAATCATCCAACACGAGTCGACTCGACAGCGCTATCTGGGGTGAAAAAATGAAGAAAATAAATAAATAAAAAGAGATGGGAAATGAGATGTAAATTTTGGCCTAGGAACACAAAATTCTGAACAGTGATAGAGCTTGATGAGACAAGTAAAATACAAACAGGCAGCATCCCTCTAAGACAGACAGGAAGTCGTCATGTTGAATTGAAATTTCGTTGCTACTTTGAATTTTAGTACTTGTCCTAGGTTTTGTGTAGTTGACGAGGTCATTCGTTAACTTGGGTTCGGGAGGAGAACCACGCCTCAACCTCTTACTTCTCCAGCAACCACACCTCCACTCTTTAACCACACCTCTAATTACCCAGAAGGCCTTTATATACACAGGCCAATCTCAGCATCTCTTGTTGACTCTGCTCTCTCGACCCCGCCCTCGCACCCCATGTCTCTATCATCTTCACCTTAACACATCACCATCTATGGAGGGAGGGTTCTGAATCGGCCGGGCTGATCACCCGAGACGGAGCCCCCATCCTGAGTCTCCACCCAGCCAACTCTCATCGCTCTATCATCGCTCCTTCATCGCTCCATCATCGCTTCATCATCACTATTATCAATTAAAAAAAAATCGTATTCCATTGTTGTGGCGTGGTCCTTGCTAGTGAATCAAATCAAATCAATTTATTTTTGTAAGGCCCAAAATCACAACAACAGTTGCCTCTGAGGGCCACAGGGAGAAATGAATCAACAATGTCTGTGGTGGCGATGGAGTCAGACAATGTCTGTGGTGGCGATGGAGTCAGACAATGTCTGTGGTGGCGATGAAGTCAGACAATGTCTGTGGTGGCGATGGAGTCAGACAATGTCTGTGGTGGCGATGAAGTCAGACAATGTCTGTGGTGGCGAGGGACGATGTCCCAGGGTCCTCTGTCCTTAGACTCTCCTTCTCGGCCAGGAAAAACTACAAAAAAAACCTCTTTGGGAAAAAAGCGTAGAAACCTGGAGGAGTTCCAGTGAAGGAGAGATCCGACTCTCACAGACGGACAGACGGACACGAGGAGAGAATCGTCCCTGGGCGCTACCTCCTTCTCCCGCCTCAACTGCATCAGTTTTGGTGTGAACCAGGGTTTGTCATTGTTGAAGGTGACTTTGGTGTGTGATGGTATAATGCTCTCCTCACAGAATTGAATGTATTACGTCACATCATCCAACCTCTCTCTGGCAGCTCTGAAAACCTCCCAGTCTGTAATGTCCAAACATGCTCGTAGCTCCTCCACTGCATCGTTGGTCCACCTCTTAGAAGTCCTCACCACAGGTTTGGAGAGCTTCAGCCTCTGTCTGTACGTGGGGATCAGGTGAACCATGACCTTGTCTGAAAAGCCCTGGATGATACACAAGGAGTTAAGGTCCGCTCCACGGTGTTTGGAGATCACTGTCACATCTGAAGAGCAGGCGTTGTTGATGTAGAACTCTTCCGCGCAGTCCAGGACGAAGCACAAAACAGGAGATGAAGAAGTTTGTTGGGTAGTGAGTTCACGTCAGAGAGGAAAATCCCAGGTAAGGGCGTTTGCGTGCAGCGTTTCCACGAGTTTCCCCGCTCGCTTTCCTCTTCTGTGACGTCTCACACAATTAGCCAAAAGAAGGGCTCATTCTGCAGCAGAGGCAAGAAAACTGGAACTACTTTTAACACTTTAACTTGTCCTAAGTCGTTGCTACGGATGAGTTCTAAACAACACTTTCCACATCCAGGGACATTGAAATTAAATAATCAGAAAATATGTGTTTATTTTGTAGCACACCAATAAAAATTCCTTATTTTTCTCTGACTTCTCTGACCCACATGCATCAGGCTAAAAAGCTTGAATTGCCCACGGGAAACTAAACCGAATAGAGTACAAAACACAGGGTAATTTACGACTATAGCGCCCCCTACAGTTCACATTACAGGCAAAGGGAAATGTCATACAAACCGTGAGACTTCTCTTAGTCTCTTAGGTCCTGAGGTCTCTACCAGGACCAGAGACAACCCGGAGTCAGATCCCATCTCTCACAACATAAGATGAAGGAGCTCAAGTCATGACAAATGGGACTACATGTTATCTCTGTGTCGAGAGTTTGCTAAATGTCCTCCCTTCTCTCTTTTCTATTGTACACTGCAACATTGGAATTGTCCTCTCTAAAAACTCTTTGGGGGGGAAATCCTTTAAAAAAGACTCCACAACCCCCGCCCCCCTTCGTCCTGCCTCTGACCTCAACCTCGATCCTACAAATGTGGGAACAGGGCCGCTGCTGGCCATTTGGGTGCCCTAAGCAGAATTGCTCAGTGGCGCCCCCATGCCCCCACTCAAAGGGTTAGATGTCTGTAATACAACCCGTTTTCTAAGATTTTTTTTTATGTTGCATACATAACTATCCTAAGTGGGATCTGGGGGCTCTCAACCAAGACATTTCCAACAAAAGCATTTACTTTTCTGAATTCTGATGCATTTAGCCACCCACAGTCCTAGAAAAAACAGGCTGTACTGAATCTGTGTGGCTAACTTTTCCTCCTTATCGCGTACTGAACTCCGTTAGCAGAGCAGCTATTTAAGTTTATACGTTTTGTAACAAAGATTCAATTAAAATGGGCCAAATGAATGAATGAAACACTATTAGGTTGACTATTGTAACATATTCCCTTGAATGTTTCAGGCATGTTGTGCCGCCAAATGCTTCATGTTTGTATCGTAACAGCTCATTGTTTGGAGTGACTCATCTCTTGTGCTATTGGCGACATTTTGAGCTATAACTTTAATTAATGATTTTTGTTTTGTTTTTTTACAATGGAATTTACTGATTTCAAGTAATGTTTTTCATGTAATGCAGAGCTTTTTGTTGGTAATTTGGATCATTGTTTAGATGACATTTTGACCTGTAACCTGAACTGACATTTTGCTTTTGACCTTTCCAAGTCAGGTTTTTGTATTGACCCCGACTTACTGATGGCGAGCTGATCGGAAAAGCCTTTTCTGATTTATCCTTGGATTATGGATATATATGATTACATAAACACTGAACTATTAAGATAAGATAACCTTTATTTGTCCCACAGTGGGGAAATTCCAAAGTTGCAAGACACTTTTAAAACAAAGCCATTTCTAAATCAAGTATTACATAAACTGGTCTCTTAAAACAAAGACATTTCTAAATCAAGTATTACATAAACTGGTCTCTTAAAACAAAGACATTCCTAAATCAAGTATAAGGGCTGCAGCTATCGATTATTTGAGTAATCGAGTAATCTATAGACTCTTTCTTCGATTAATGGAGAGCAGAGTTGTTGTGTGGGGGAGCGCAGGGGGCCGTGTGTGCGGGACGGGGGGTCCGCGGTGGCAGGGCGATGTTGCTGGGGTGGGCGTCGCGGGGAGCTAGTTGCGGTGGTTGGTGCGGTAGCTCGGGACCCGTGCTCTCTCTCCTGTTGTACTTTAGTTGCTGCAAGTCCGAGCGGAAAAAACTCAGTGTGAAACAAAATTGTTCCATGCGCGCCACAGATTCACATGTTTTTGATTAAATATGTAAATTAAATGAATCATTGAAGCAATAAACTAATAATCTACCCTTTTTGGTGATCTAATTACTCGATTTACTGGAGTAATTGTTGCATCTCTACCAAGGACTGCATGAACTGAAATATAAAGAACATGTGTTATTTCTTTGGTTTGTCAAATATATACATATAATTATTTTTGATGCTCTTTTATGTTTACCATGCGTCCATCTTCGTCCGCTTATCAGAGACCGGGTCACGGGGGCAGCAGTTTAAGCAGGGACTCCCAGACTTCCCTCTCCCCAGACACTTCTTCCTTTTTCCAACTCCTCGGGGGGATTCCGAGGCGTTTCCAGGCCAGCCCAGGCCAGCGTGTCCTGGGTCTTCCCCAGGGCCTCTTCCCGGTGGGACATGCCCGGAACACCTGCCCAGGGAGGCGCCCAGGAGGCATCCGGAACAGATGCACGAGCCACCTCAGCTGGAGGAACAGTGGCTCTACTCTGAGCTCCTCCGTGTGACTGAGCTCCTCACTCTATCTCTAAGGGAGCGCCCAGCCACCCGGCGGAGGAAACTCATTTCGACCACTTGTATCCGTGATTTTGTCCTTTGGGTCATTACCCAAAGCTCATGACCATAGGTGAGGGCAGGAACGTAGACCGACCGGTAAATAGAGAGCTTTGCCTTTTGACTCAGCTCCTTCTAAACAACTACCGGTAGTCAGGTCATACCAGTCAGCAGAATGATTCAGTTGTAATCACGGGGACAATGTTTAAATGAATTCAACTGAATCTTTTTCTACAACGCTTACCCAAATTGCAAATCCATAGAGAGCTTAATACATTATGTATTAATGGGAGCAGGACTTTGTGAAAACATACATCTGGCCCAAGCCCAGTGCTGCATGACCGGGTCAGACCCGTTGATACATGAGGATGTAAGCTGTCTTATTCCGCTTCATGCAGCAGTAATTTCCGGTTGACATTCGCACACTTTCATCATCATAATTCAACCAGTGGTCCCCCGAGGAACAGCCATCCGGGTCAACCCCATCATTGATATAATGTCCTAAACAGACAAAGGTTGAAATTCCTGTCAAAAGATATCCAGTATGTTCATTTCTTGAATATTTGAGAAGGATCAACTGAATAACAAACCCATATCAGCTGATCCCAAATGGGAGATGATGCTGGATAGGTTGAAACAATGGCTATCCTGAAAAAAGTCACAAAATATTGTGCTTATTTCATTATTTCACTATAATGTTTCAGAAAATAGATATGATTGTTGTTACTTGTAGTTCAGTTTTTAGAACAATGTTCCTATCCAGACTGACGCAACATTTTTTCTTCCTCAACCTGTATTTCTCATCATATTTGAATCTCTTCAGATGTAGAAAAAGGATACTGCATGAAGAAAGATTGTGAGTTAAAAAGCTGAGTGCTAATTTGTATAATATATATATATATATATATATATATACGCAACATACTTTTAGGACTATAGCGCGTTCCTGAATAAACGCTGCACACAAAATCTACGAATGAAATAGAATTTGTACATATACGGGCCGGAGTTGTCAAACTGCAGTTGCCGTTGTAACATGAGATACTTACTCCCAAATATAGTACACAATAGTGACACGCCAGTTATCTTTTGAACTGGGGTGCTCATGGGGCGCCCCGGTTAGACTAATTAGACTAATTTCTCTGTGAATATGATTTTGATTGTAGTAAAACACAGTGTTTTGAAGCTTAAAAAATAGAGCACAGGACGTGTCCCCTGGACAGTGCTTCTACTGTCCACTTACGTCTTCTTCTACAGTATGTCAAACGCTTGCGCTTTGTGTGCCCAGCGGCAGCAGCTAGCCAGTAAAATCTATAAATTAAATGCACCGTCCCACAAAGCGTGGGAGCGGCTTCAAGTCCAAAAAGTACTGTGTATCAATAAATAAATAAATACACTTTTTCTCTTCTATATACTTACTTTGGCAGAGTGGAAAAGGTTGTGGTCAGGCCAGAGTCATTTCCTCCACAGTCACACATAAACTCCAGCTCTTTTTCCTGAAAATAAGTCATCGGATTACGTCTGTATTATTGTGCTGTACAAACAGGTGAATAATATGGAGCACATACTTTTAAATAATGTTGCAGAAGGTTTTCAATGGACGAATCTGGAAACACATCCAGTGAGAGGACTGTGAAGGCTTCTGATCTGGGTGAGCCCTGACTACAACTACAACACACGATACATGAAGTTAAAAGCACTCACACCATTTACTGCCGTTTGTGTCTTAAACTTCATGTAAATAGTAAGTCTTAGCATCTGCCATGAAAAACATATGAGCCAAATTTGTGGGAAGCATTTACTTACGTTTTGCAGGTCCTGATGTTCTTCATGTGGAATTCTACATGCGCTCGCACTGGGCAGATGTACGGGACCTCGTGAGAGGCAGGCAAAATGGGTTTCAACCTCTGGATCACCTCCATCAGAGCCACCAGGTACTCATGAGCGTCCTGAGAGTCAAAGGAAAATAAATAAGACAATAATCTAAACAGTTTACTATCTAATTAAAACTTGTTATCTTAATGTAGGATCAAACCAAGACTAAACCGAGTAAATGCTTTCACAATACTGATGTGTGTGAATGAAGTCACCTGTTGCTTAAAGCCTTCAAACACCGGACTAAAGCGAGCCACAGCCTGTTTGATGCAGTGCAGGTGCTCAAAAGTGTTGACAGGCACGCTTGAGTACGGGGCCTGTTTGATGGCATTTATGTGACTATGAAGAAAAACTGGGTTAGTGTGGGCAACAACTTTTATCAGATCAGACTGACAAAATGTTCGTTTCATTTCATCTATTTCTCTCAATCTAGTCTTATGTAGTAAATCATGAATATTGTAAAACTGTACAAAAATGTCTGGTCCTTACTGCAACAGCGCCGCCGCATCACAAGGTTTCCAGACACTCTCCTGACTGCTGATAGTCAACATAAAGAGCGCAGCAGTCTTAAGCATTTGTAGGCAGGCATTCTGGTAACACGTGTTCCCTATGTTTGGGAGTCTGATAATAAAACAGATTCATAATTCTGCCCCTGACAAATTGCAACGTATTAATCCAATGATCAGATTTAAAGTGCCAATACTCACCCGGAGCGAACCAATATATCTTTGTTCCTCATTAAACATTGCTTGGAGAGGGACTGTCCTGGGCATACCGATTCACCATTGTCAGAAAGGATCTGCTCAAGAGACTCCCACACAGACCAATGTTCCTTGCTGGACGTATATAAGTACTTCTGCCAGTACATGGGTTCTCCTTTGGGCAGCTCTTCAGATGCGACTGCCAGAGAAGAGAGGACTGAATAACTTGCTCCCTCATCTTTGGAAAGCTCCTCATCAGAAGACTCCTCCACAGACAAATGTTCCTTGCAGGACGTTTTCAAGTACTTCTGCCAGAACATAGGATCTGCTTTGGGCAGCTCTTCAAGTGGAACCGCCAGAGAAGAAAGGACTGAAGATCTGTCTCCCTCATCGTTGGAAAGCTCCTCCTCAGAAGACTCCTCCCCTGACAAATGTTCCTTGCGGGATGTTTTCAAGTACTTCAGCCAGGACATGGGATCTGCTTTGGGCAGCTCTTCAAGTGGAACCGCCAGAGAAGAGAGGACTGAAGATCTGGCTCCCTCATCGTTGGAAAGCTCCTCAGAAGACTCCTCCACAGACAAATAATTATTGCAGGGCATCTCCAAGTACTGCTGCCAGGACATGGAATCTGCTTTGGGCAGCTCTTCAAGTGGAACCGCCAGAGAATAGAAGACTGAAAATCTGGCTCCCTCATCGTTGGAAATCTCCTCAGAAGACTCCTCCACAGACAAATGTTTATTGCAGGGCATCTCCAAGTACAGCTGCCAGGACATGGGATCTGCTTTGGGCAGCTCTTCAGGTAGAACCGCCAGAGAAGAGAGGACTGAAAATCTGGCTCCCTCATTGTTGGAAAGCTTCTCCTCCGAGGACTCCTCCACGGACAAATGTTTATTGCAGGCCGTCTCCAAGTACTGCTGCCAGGACATGGGTTCTGCTTTGGGCAGCTCTTCAGGTGTAAACACCAGAGAAGAGAGGACTGAAGATATGGCTCCCTCATCCTTGGAACGCTCCTCCTCAGACAAATGTTTATTGCAGGGCGTCTCAGAGAACTGCTGCTTGGTCATGGGTTCTGCTTCAGGCAGCTCTTCAGGTGTAAACACCAGAGAAGAGAGGACTGAAGATCTGGTTCCCTCATCCTTGGAACGCTCCTCCTCAGAAGATTTGTCCATAGACAAAATGTCCATGCAGAATATACCCAAGTACTCCTCCTTGGACATGGGCTTCGCTTTGAGTGAATCTTCAGGTGTAACCATCAGAAAAGAAGCTCTCTTGTTCCACTGTAGAAGATAAGAGAATGGGTTGAAAACGTTCAGATATAGGCTATGTCACTTTACTTTTTTATGTTTAAATGAGAGTCAGAAAGTGGTACTTACTCTGAAGCATCTCGGAAGCCGAACAAAACTTCTCCTCGGCGCCGACTTAGGACCACTGCAAAATAAAACCAAGTTAGTTCTGACACATTGAAATAAAAGCATATTGAACAGTGACAGTGGAGGAACATTCTTACTTGTTGCATGGCTGTGGAGCTCGGCCTTTTTTCTGTAGAGACAAACACAGTCAGGACAGGAATTATCAGCACATTAAGGTCTAAATGTGCACAAGGTTAAAGGGTGTATGACGATTTATTTGGTGTATTTATACCTATTGTGCAAACAAATTATGGTTTTACGCCAATGGAGCAGGTATTTGTGGAGAAAATGTTGAAAAATCTAAAGAAAATGACAGGAAGTGACATCACACCAGGGACATCATTTGCCTTTTCTAAACATTTATTCAACAAAATAAAGTCATTCTCATATAGTTTTATTGGTCCAAAAAATAAAATTAAAATAAATTAGATGAGTGTTTGCCCAGTGTTTGCTGAGTAATTTCCTAGTGTGATTTCATCAATTAAAAACAAGACATTGGCTATTATGGGATACTTTTTTAATATATATTTTAGTCAAATTCAAACACAAATTTTGGAGTAATCCAACCTGCCATGGGCACTTTAAGATATGTTGGGAGACTTACCCGTCTAGCTATCAGACGCCTCAACCAAGAAAAGCAT
The DNA here is from genome assembly GCF_026437365.1 of Eucyclogobius newberryi. Lineage (NCBI taxonomy): Eukaryota > Metazoa > Chordata > Actinopteri > Gobiiformes > Gobiidae > Eucyclogobius > Eucyclogobius newberryi. The sequence continues at coordinate 35,807,529 of NW_027315945.1, read as the reverse complement.
CCCGGCATCTTTGAGGGTTAAGGGGAGCTGCAAACCAAAAAGAAAAAATATATGTTCATACACTTTGCAATATATACTCTTTCAAACAAATAAGGAACACTGTACATTTACTATTATTTTGGCTTGAAATATATACTGATATATGGTCATTTGAAAGGAACTAAACGGTGAAACGCTTCTGATCTGGACTTAGAGTTGAATCAGAATCTCCATTTTACTGCAATATAAAGAAGTCTAAAGAATAAAGTCTAAGGCGTACAACTACAGTAGGTGGCGGTACTGTAACACTCGAGTCAAGGTGGACGATGTACTTTGTGTGCGTAAACATGTGTGTTGTACCTGCGGCTCACAAGGAAGGCGCTCTCAGTGTATCCGATCAGGCACTTCCGGTCCAGCGGGAATTCTATTGGTTTAAATGGAGAACAAGGGAAAAGTCTTTAAGCTAAAACATGCTCTAAAATTGACTGATTTGTGTAAAATATCCAATGTTCAATTGTCCAACAAGTTAACAATGGAACGAATCCCTGGGCCTGAAAACGTTTTTATTCTGTGTAGAACTTAGTCTCTCTTTTTCTTCTTCTCCTTTGGTGTTTTATGGCAGTTGGTACCCAAGTGTTACATTACCGCCACTTACTGCAGTTGTACGTCTTAGACGTTAGACATTGAAGGTCGGCAGCTTTATGTTCACCAACACAACTTCTTACTTCTTCTTCTTCTATTTTATGGCGGCTGGTATCCAAGTGTTACATTACCGCCAGACTTGGAACCTACTTGAGTTGTACTTCAAAGTATATGTTTTACACTCTGGAATGCTGTGAATCCTTCAAAGTTGCGGAATGTTGTTGTTTTATGTCGACTTCTTCTTCTTTGGTGTTTGTCAGTATTGTCGGAGTAATTTTACAGGATATGGCCATGCATTACGCATTAGCCGGTCGACTGACAGCCGCCATTGGGATACCAACTGATGCCAAAGGCGAAGAAGAATTATATAAATGCGGCTCCATTAACGCCCGCTGGGATGTTTGGGGTATACGCTCCAGGGTCCCTGGCCAGCCTGGCGCAGACGAACAAAAAGAAGAGTCGGGTCTGCGCTGTAGGCGGTCTGGAGAGACAGGAGATGGCGGAGGAGAGTGGATTGATGGTCAGTGGCGTTCTGGACGGCGTTCTGGCAGCTGGTGCCCGGAAACGTAAAAAGTCCCTTAGCTCGTCCGAGGGTTCTGGTATTGAGCAGCAGGATGAAGCTGCTGATTTTGGGGATGAGAGATCCCGATGACGGTGACTGTGGATGTCGTAAAGAAAAGTTTAACTGGAGCTAAGGTAGTGGACGCTAGGTGGTTGAAAGTAACCGGGTTTGGAGAAAGATGTGACAGCCTGTCAGTAATGATAGCCTGTCAGTAATTATAACACTTGAAGGGAAATGCCTGCCTAGTAAGGTGTTCATTGGGTACAGGTGCTATGGCGTTAGGCCATATGTTCCACCGCCCCTGCGTTGCTTTAAGTGCCAGCGCTTTGGGCATATTGCAGCGGTCTGCAGAGGGAAGCAAAGATGTGGTAAATGTGGAGATCGCGAGTATGGGAAGTGTGGCAGTTCCAAGTGTGGAGGTTCCAGAATTAATGAGAATACCCTGGTTGTGGATAGAGAGGATTTTGTGCTCTTTATGGTGGATGTTATAGACTGTGCTGCTCAAACTCAGAAGAGAACTGAAAGGATCAGGATCATTGCTAAAGCTGCAGGAAGATTCCTTGGAACAAAAGAACTTGAATGGGCAGAAATAGAAAACAAGCTAAAGGTGCTGAATGGGAGTCGGAGTGATGGAGGTCTACTTATGGGGTGATCAGAGTGATCAGAGTGTTGTTGTTGTTGTTGTTGTTTTATGGCGGTTGGCATCCAATTGTTGCATTACCGCCAGACTTTATTCCTCAGACTTTTCGTAGTCCTCAGAGTGAAGGACTAGAGACGGGGGTGGTCTCCTGTCCTCGCCCAGTCCGGTCGATGGACGGCTGCCAAGCAACGACATCAGTGGAAATATCAAAGCCTAAAGAATAAAGCTGTACGGCGGAAACACCGAAAGTAAAAGAAGGAGAGGAAGATGAAGAAGAGTCAGCCCTGGAATTAAGCCGGTAGGACTCTGGAAAATGAAGTCTGAAGAATAAAGTCTGGCGGTAATGCAACACTTGGATGCTAACCCCCATAAAACAACAACAACAACAACATTAGCCGGTCGGAATCTGAAGAATGAAGTCTAAAGAAAAGAATAAAGTCTAAGGAAGGAAGGAAAGCAACAGCAACAACAATGTCACTGTGATTGTTAAATATGGTAACGTGAAAGATATTTCTGTGGTTCTAGAAAAAAAAAAAATATATATATATATATATTTTCACAAGGAAGCTGTAGGGGGAGCTACTTAATCCTGCTTTAATGAACACTTTATCTAGAATTTTTAAAAGATGATTTACTGAATTTTAGGTGCGCAAATTCAGTATTACAGAACGCCATTCATCGTCATCTAAAGCCACAAACCTTTGAAGAGCGTGAGGTGAAGATTCTTCTCTAATGTAACACTTGGATACCAACCGCCATAAAACGCCAAAGAAAACGATTATAGTGGAATGCGATGGAATGGGCTGAATCTACTTTACAGTGTCACAACATTGTGGTAGGCTCCGACAGCCTCTGCACTGTAAAGCATTAGATCTGGAAAATCTGATTGCATACAGAAATACAGCTATACAGCATCTTCCATCTGATACTCTCTCCAGGAAAGGTGTGAGGGTCTCCTTCATTTGGATTCCTGCCCATGTCGGTGTGGATGGTTACAAAATGGCTCGCTAGAAATTCCCTTAAATCAATTGATGCAATGGTTGAAATAAGTACATAAGTACAAGTCAAACCTATTATCAAGAGTTATGTGTATAAACATTGGCAGGACTATTGGAATCGTTGTGATACTGGACGTCATCTGTATCAAATACAAAGTAGTCTTGGTCCATGCAGATCCATGGGCCGCAACACGGGGGAAGAGAGAGCCTTTGCTCGCATGAGAATGGGCCACACTGGACTCAATATGACAGGAAAACATCCTACCGGCAGTGACGTGCAGTGAGGTTCAGGGCTAGTGAGGCACTGACTCTTTCAGAATCAGATTTACAAATGCAAATAAACCCAAAAGAGCACCATAAACATAATTTAAATGACAACAATGAGTTATATCTATATCTATATATATCAGCATTCTTTACACAAACATGTGACACATATTTTATATCAAGTCAAAATCAATTCCAATTGAGCCTATTTCAAGTTTCTGGTCCTACCTTTACATTTTGAAAAGCCGGATTGTAAATAATCGAGTTGAAGAACGAAGACGCTTCAATAGTCCACGGGCTCAGGAGCGCCCTCTGCCATGAGTCAGGGGTATTGTTTGCCTCACCTAGTGAACTTTTACTTTTAGATTTGAATTTTTAGATTTAGAACGAATCCGAGAGCCTAAAACACGTTGTAGAAAAAAACATTTCATACATTATCCAGACTATGTAGTTACTTCCCATTACAACACAGGATTAAGTGGAAGATTATAGAGTTAGGTGCGTCGTAGTGTTACACTACAACCGCTAATTTCCTGTCCACGCTCAACTGCCGGATGCCATGGCCCTCCATGGCGACAACAGTGGAAGAGACTCCAGGAGACGCAACTACATTGGGTGGTGGTGGTTTAACACTGTGGATGCCAGCTGCCATGAAACACCAAAGAAGAAGAACACCAAAGATGGAGTCTAAAGATTAAAGTCAAAAGAATAAAGTCTAGACAAAAAGTCTAGAGAGTAAAGTCTAGAGAATACATTCTAAATAATAAAGTCTAGAGAATAAAGTCTAAATAATAAAGTCTAGAGAATAAAGTCTAAAGAATAAAGGCTAGAGAATAAAGTATAAAAAATAAAGTCTAGAGAATAAAGTCAAAATAATTCTCTCTTTCTCTCTTCCCCTCTTTCTCTCTTTTTTTCACGGTATAGCGTAAAGCACACACTCTGAAGACGTACAACTACAGTAGGTGGAGGTAAAGGCACATTTTCAGTTTGCTGCCTTTAAAAGTAACAGACGAAGAAGAATAGATGGTTTGAAAGAGGAGTTAAGGAGGCCATTTTTGAAAGAAAATCCTTCAAACAGAAACGGAGGTTTAAGATTCAACCTTACAAAGCAGAGTAGTCTCAAGTGAAAGCAGATCCTACTCAAAGTAGAATGAATATCTGAGTTCCCAGACTCGATACGCAGATTGAGAATGACTCTTGGATGAGAGTCGAAACGTCTTGATTCCAGATGATACAATGGAACACTCCTGGACCAATGAGGGATTACACCGACTTTATAGAGTCAGAAATTGTTTTGTGCGAAGTATCTCAAAATTGGCTCACACATTAGTTGTGAAATGTAAACTTGTATCACACCTTCAAAATATTGTTAAAAAAATGGCTCATTGCAAGCCAGATCTTTCAACACTAACTACACTAACTATTACTGCTGCCCCCTGCACTGCCCCCTGCAGGCCACCTGCCCTGCACTGCCCCCTGCAGCCCACCTGCCCTGCACTGCCCCCTGCAGGCCTCCTGCCCTGCACTGCCCCCTGCAGCCCACCTGCCCTGCACTGCCCCCTGCAGGCCTCCTGCCCTGCACTGCCCCCTGCAGGCCTCCTGCCCTGCACTGCCCCCTGCAGCCCACCTGCCCTGCACTGCCCCCTGCAGGCCTCCTGCCCTGCACTGCCCCCTGCAGCCCACCTGCCCTGCACTGCCCCCTGCAGGCCTCCTGCCCTGCACTGCCCCCTGCAGCCCACCTGCCCTGCACTGCCCCCTGCAGGCCTCCTGCCCTGCACTGCCCCCTGCAGGCCACCTGCCCTGCACTGCCCCCTGCAGGCCACCTGCCCTGCACTGCCCCCTGCAGGCCTCCTGCCCTGCACTGCCCCCTGCAGCCCACCTGCCCTGCACTGCCCCCTGCAGGCCTCCTGCCCTGCACTGCCCCCTGCAGCCCACCTGCCCTGCACTGCCCCCTGCAGGCCTCCTGCCCTGCACTGCCCCCTGCAGCCCACCTGCCCTGCACTGCCCCCTGCAGGCCTCCTGCCCTGCACTGCCCCCTGCAGGCCACCTGCCCTGCACTGCCCCCTGCAGGCCTCCTGCCCTGCACTGCCCCCTGCAGGCCACCTGCCCTGCACTTGTGTGTCTGTCTGTTTTCCATAGGGTGTGTATCTGCTCTCTTGTGTCTGGTGGTCTGTACTTGGAGTACTGATGTTGGTGTTTTATAATGTAAATAGGCAAGTTTATTTGTAGAGCACAATTCGTACACAAGGTAATTCAAAGTGCTTCACACAACATGAAAAAAGCAATAACACCACAAAGACATGACAGAAATCACAAAACAGTTTAAGACCTAAAAGAGAAGAGTGCAAAGTAAATCCTTTCAGTCATATGCACAGCTAAACAAAACTGTTTTTAGCTCAGAGACATGAACCTAGGCCGGTCCATGTTTAGTCCTGACTCTGGCACCAGCAGGAGGCCGGTCCATGTTTAGTCCTGACTCTGGCACCAGCAGGAGGCCGGCCCATGTTTAGTCCTGACTCTGGCACCAGCAGGAGGCCGGTCCATGTTTAGTCCTGACTCTGGCACCAGCAGGAGGACGGTCAATGTTTAGTCCTGACTCTGGCATCAGCAGGAGGACGGTCCATGTTTAGTCCTGACTCTGGCACCAGCAGGAGGACGGTCCATGTTTAGTCCTGACTCTGGCACCAGCAGGAGGACGGTCCATGTTTAGTCCTGACTCTGGCACCAGCAGGAGGCCGGTCCATGTTTAGTCCTGACTCTGGCACCAGCAGGAGGACGGTCCATGTTTAGTCCTGACTCTGGCACCAGCAGCTGGTGACCGCTAACACTTTCTCTTTGTTTGAGTCTTGTCTGAGTTCAGCTGGAGAAAGTTGTTTTGCCTCCACACACTGATCTGTTGGATGCAGTGATACTGTACATATTTCTAGCATCTATGTCAAATCGTTGTTATAATTTTTGTACTGTAGCAGCTGTGATGGAACTACAGATGAAAAAATGCCCTTTCTTCTAATTGTGGCATATTTATAGAAATGTTCATTCAAAAACAAACTGAAATAGAAGAAATGCTAATGCCGTGAATTAATTAAAGGGTTATTGTCATATGTCAGTCCGGAATTTACTAAATTAACTGAAAAAAAATAAGAAAATTACTGACATTTCTTATCCACGCTTCTAAAAAACTCAGACATCTTGCGGTAATTTCAATTTTACAGCTGTCTCCATGTAAAACTAATCCCATCCGAATAGGTGTTTTTTTTGCTCGGATTCTATATATTTAGTCAGGTCGGATAAAGTACATGATGTTTACGATGGTCAAAATCCATATAAAATACAGGTTAATCTTTTGTATTCTTATAGTTCTTATGTACTTTGTAAATGTTGGCAAAGCAATACAATGTCAATACATGAGTGGAACATGTTTACTCAAAGGCGCACTGTATAACTTCACGCAAATACCATATTTTCTGGACTATAAGTCGCACCCTTTTTCATAGTTTTGGCCGGGGAGCGACTTATATGTGATATTATTTGTTATTTTCACACTGACAACCACAAGAGGGCGCTCTAGGCTCTAAGCGACGCAGAAGAAGAATCTGCACTTCCTCTACCTCTGGAGTTTGTGGCGTTGTTTAGAAGTGACACAGAGGAAGAAGAATTCAATGGATTTAGTGATTTGGGGTAAAACTGATGCTTTGGTAAACTTGTTAGCATGTTCTTTATGCTATAGTTATCTGAATAACTGTTCATATGTTACGTTAACATACCAGACACTTACCACAGTTCTGTCTGTGCCTCATGTAGCTGAAGGTGTTAGCGTTAGCATACGTACACCTATTCACCATGTTCTCTCATCTGTTATTATTTATATTGCATTTTAAGATGAAATGTGTGTTCTTGGTCTTGGATTCTATCAAATACATTTCCACAAAAATGCTGCTTATACTCCAGTGCGACTTATATATGTGTTTTTCTTCTCTTTAATGCATTTTTTGGCTGGTGTGACTTATACTCCGAGAAATACGGTTGTGCATGTTGAAGATAAGATGTAGAGAAAAGTTAACCAAAAGAACAGAATAACCAACATATTTGTGGAACTTGACGCTTGCGCCGCATCATTTTAAAACACTTTGTATATTTGAGGCTTTTAAAGCGTGTTCGGTGTGAGAGGACTCGGGCAAAGCTGAAGCAACCCACGGCTTGGCACAAAATACTGAATACAGAAAAGGCAAAGAGGCAATTTACATCATGTCGGCATCTGGAATAAAGCAAACAGCTGAGGTCAAAATATTTATTTTCAAGTAGGACGGTCTTCAAAAATGTAGGAGAAAAGAAACGACTGAGTGGGCTGCTAAGAAAACATAATTCAGAGTAAATATAGATGTAGAACCTTCAGAATGCATTTTGTCCAGCACATCTATAAAAGTCTTGAAGTGAAAAGTTTAGTTTATTGATTTTTGAACCCATCAATGCAAACAAAAAGTAAATATTGCAATCATGTAGATGGAAATAGCTACACATGTGCAAGTGTTCAAAGGGCCGTGCCACCCGTGAGGGGCCCCAAGAGTGACAAGAACAAATAAAAAGACCTAAAAGTGTTGGTTGCTTTTTGTAAATATATCTATCTCACAAGCAGTTTTTGACAATGTTTTAAGGCAAGGCAAGTTTATTTGTAGAGCACATTTCATACACAGAGCAATTCAAAGTGCTTCACACAGCAGGAAAAAATCATTAAAATCACAAAGAAATTACAGAAACAGAAATACAATAAAATTAACTAAATATAAAAATAATACTTAAAAAACACCTAGCCACAAAGGGTAACATGTTTTCGGAGTCCAACTCCTTTTTAAATCCTTTTTAAATCAGTCCAACTGATTGTCTAAACTAATGAAATCACAAACAAAAGAGAGAAGAGTGCAAAGAAAAATTGTTTCAGTCATATGCGCAGCTAAACAAAACTGTTTTTAGCTTAGATTTGAACATTGTCAGAGTAGAAGCCTGTCTCACATCTTCAGGAAGACTGTTCCAGATTTTAGCTGCATAAAACTGAAACGCAGATTCCCCATGTTTAGTCCTGACTCTGGCACCAGCAGGAGGCCGGTCCATGTTTAGTCCTGACTCTGGCACCAGCAGGAGGCCGGTCCCTGAGGTCCTCAGAGTCCGAGATGGTTCATATGGCACTAACATGTCCAAGATGTACTTTGGTGCTAGGCCATGGAGAGACTTGTACACAAGCAGAGCTCCTTTAAAGTCTCTTCTGTGAGCCACAGGAGCCAGTGCAGAGACCTGAGAACAGGACTAATGTGATCATACTTCCTGGTTCTAGTCAGGACCCGAGCAGCAGCGTTCTGGATGTACTGCAGCTGTTTTACAGCTCGTTTGGAGAGACCAGTGAGCAGGCCGTTACAGTAGTCTAATCTACTGGAGACAAACGCATGGATAAGTCTCTCTAAATCTGGTTTTGACACTATATTTTTGATTTTGGCAGTGTTTTTTAGATGGTAAAAAGCTGCTGATGTTATTGATTTGACGTGGCTATTAAAGTTCAAGTCTGTGTCCATTATTACCCCCAGATTTCTAATTTGGTTTGTAGGTTTTAGAGCGAGACTCTGGAGGTGACCGCTAACACTTTCTCTTTGTTTCTGTGGGACAAAAACGATTATTTCAGTCTTGTCTGAGTTCAGCTGGAGAAAGTTGTTTTGCATCCACAAACTGATCTGTTGGATGCAGTGACAGAGTGAATCTACTGGTCCATATTCACCTAGGACACATTTTCACTGCGTATCAACTGACCTAACGGCAGCATGTAGAGGTTGAACAGAAGGGGTCCCAGGACTGACCCTTGGGGCACTCCACAGGTCAGGGTCATGTGGTCTGAGACACAGCTACCAATTTCAACAAAGTACTTCCTGTCTTCCAGATAGGACCTTAACCAGTTTAGGGCAGTGCCAGTGATGCCCACCCAGTCCTCTAGTCTCTGTAAGAGGATCCCATTTAAGATTAAAATGTATATTTAGAATATGGAATAAGCATTTTACACTTTAACAACGTGGTCAGGTCCTCTTACGCTTTACATGTTTTGGCGATTGAAGGACATAAATTATGCATTATTGTTATTCCCTTTTGAATTTGCTTTGAAGTGTCTTTACTTATATTCAATATCTAGAACTTAAAACACACATTACTTTACATCAATCTGGTGTTTCTTCATCAAGGTTGTTGTTAACACGCCATCTACTTGCAGCAGAAGGAATTGCAATGGGGAAACAAACAAAAGCTAGCCGACAAGCTAATGTAAACACGCAGTTGTAATGAATGCAATTTGACGCCAGAAACGCTCAGAGCGAGTCTGGTGATGATTCTTGGATTCTAAATCAAGAGACTTTTGACGCCACAATCTGGGGAAAACTGAAACAGTGTTGTTGTTGCGTGCTCAGGGGGGAGAAGATTGTGTAAACCAGATTAAGAAAAAAAAAAGAAAGAATTAGGCTAAATACAACTCTTGAGTTTACTAAGGGATTGTCAAGTATCTCGCAAACACAACAGCAATAAACCTTTGAACTAAAGTCAAGAAACCTTTTGTACATTTGTCATTTGTGGGCTGCACCTAAAACCCACGGATACAATACAATTGACCTTGTGTGGCGCCCGTACACAGGTGGCGCATGTGTGTTCAGTTCTGCTGGATCTGAGCCCTTTAAAGTTTAATTGAGATTTTTATGAGGCCCAGAGGTGACAGGTTTAACTGCCACACCTGTTCTCTCAAAGTCATCCACAGTACGTAAGGGGGGACCGGCCCACTTCTCATTTACATGCATATAATTAGGCTATAGGGGAAAACGCTATGGCAAAGTTTGTCCTCTGCATTTGACCCATCGTCAGGGACTCTGGGGTCACCGGTCAATAAAGGAAATAAAATACAAGCTCTAGTTAAAACGGTATAAATTAATGCAGCTAAACAAGTCGAAAGCACTCAAATAATAGCATGGATTCAAGTATCATTTTACAACTCTTCTTTCATTTAGAATATTGCTTGTGTTTGAGCTTGTTGAGCACGGTTAACGTTAGAAATAACCACCAAAACCGAGCGCGCTACCACTTCTTTTCCATATTCCAGTCCTAAAATAGATATAAATGAAATGCCCGACTTCGAACGACACACTGGAGATGTTAAAAGTCGGGGCTCGCCGTGTTAAATTGAAACACTTGTTGCTCTCGGGTGGTGTATTTTCCAAACGGCGAAATGAAGTTTGGCCCGCGCTGCATTCCGGTACCGCTGGGAAGATGAAATGCCGTTTGAGTCCATTGAACGTGACATTATTTCTCCCTCTCCTGCTGGCTCACCGGGATGACCTTTTCCGGCGCGCTTCAGGCTTTAGCTCCGGCAAAACGCCCTTCGATATTTCGTAGCGAGGCGGCTAATTGAATCTAAAGGATTGAGAGTGAAGCAGGGCGGTGATGATGAGACCCGAGCTGCCCAAAAGGTCTGTAATTTGATAGAAAAGGTGCTTCTTCTGACAGTTTGACTCCGACAGAGAGTGAAAGGGCAGGAGAGTCTGGTCTGGTGCAGAGGAGGAGCCAAAAGGGCAATGGTGAAGAGGAGGGTTGAACTTTTTTAGTGAGAAGTTTGCACATACTCCCTGTGCGTTAATTATTGTGTTGCACCTTTTAAAGATACTGTAAATATCTGGACAAATTTGTTGAATATTTTTTCCGATTTTTTTTTGTGTCTATTTCTTCTTTTTTGTTATATTTTGGTGCAAGTATTATTAAAAATGAAACCAAAATGGCTTTTTACCTTCCACACCTTGCCTCCGCCCCTCTCAGTAATCTGGTGGTCTGGCCCCGCCCCTGGACGAAGGGCTGGAGAGGCGAATGGTTTGGCTGCTGCGGTGGAGAAACGACGTGAAAACAAAGATACTGCACATGACAAATTTGTAGGAAAAATACCGGATTAACCATTAATAAACGTCTGGTTGCGCGTCTGCACCAGTCGCCTTTCCAATCGCCAACAATCGTTAAAACACAAACGAGGCGTTCGATGAGTCTTGACCAAGGACGTAACAACATTATGAAGTGGAGTTGAACCACCAAACTTCAAGCTACCACACTACCACCTGCAGGAGTAGAAACAACTGGGTGGCACTGTCTCGTTTTTGCTTTTTCTTTTTCAATAGATCAGTGTGTAAAGCCTCAGCACACACATACAGTTATCTAGGACAAACAAGGTCAACACAAATCACAATTAGAACTGTTGCATTTCGAAGTAGCTCCTTTGTCTTTAAAGGGAGTCGCAGCAATCAAGTCTGCTCGTTATGAGTGGATGACGAGCTCCAGGTTTTTGTACAAAAGGATTGGCTTTAATTGAGCAATGGGTCCGAGCTGGAAGAGGCAATTAGGCTGATATGTGTTTTCTCTAAATTCAAGAGGCATAAGGACAGTTTTGGGGGCGGCACCAGGAGCTGCCTCATGGTGAGGCTGGTACTGTATACGGAGAGTCTTTGTACATCGTGTTCTTCGCTCCTCCACAGCTGTCCCCCCCCCCACCACACACACACACATCACTATTACCTGCTAAAAACTGCTATTTTAAATGCATTCGCCACCGGCAGACCTTTGGCATTTGATAGGCGGCCTGTGCGAATGGGGACTGCGGAGAATGTAGAGTCAATTATAGTTTATAGTTATTTATTCTACATCTTCAGCATAAGGGCAGACGGCTTCATATCTGGGTTTGGTATGGGAGAAAATATAATACTCCTGGTTTTGTCCGTGCTTAAGAGAAGAGAATTTTGTACAAATGATACTTAAAGTCATCTTTAATCAGTCATTTTATTAGATGCATCTGAAGTGACATTTAAACCAAAAAATAACAATATAAAGAGATCAGAGAGTGGTTGATTTCAAGTGGTGGACATGCGTTTTGAGCTCTGGGGAGAGAGAGAGAAAAACAAACACGATTAAAAACAGATGTAAGTGAAATACATTACAATTCCCTATAAACTAAACATTTCCCCAACATATTCAACGCTCAGGAAGTGTGAATAAAGCAGTTAAGTCTCACAGCAGCTTGTCTCTACGCATAGACCCACATGATCATCGTTATAAATCACCACCTCGGGCCCTAAACCCATCCAAATCCTCCACTATCGCTTCCCTTTGACATTGAATCCTGCATTAAACGTCTCTGCCTGGAACTGTTTATGGTCGAGCTTGGGCTCCCGTATGGCACCGCATCGGTCCCCACGGTGCGCTAAAGCTAATATCCAAACTCAACTCTGCAGACGCGCCGCACATAAAGGCACAGTTAAAGAACGCCATTGCGGCTCGTACGCAGTAATCGCAGTGAGCGGGAGGAAACCATTGACCATCCGCTGACCCGTGACCAGATCTACTGTCCCGCCAGCTCATAGATCAGCATTACTGTGACTCACACCGGCCATAATGTGTGAAGAGAGACACGATGAGGGAAATGACACTAGCAGAATACGGGCGCAAGCATATAGCGTGGATAAGCAAATGTGGTTAGACGTTTTCAGGTGTTTAAACCAGAACATTGAGACAACGATCCAGTATTTTCAGCCCCACAGTTGATATTAATACTGCGTTATTGAGTATTTGTCAACAACCAATGATTAAAAATGAAATCAAATATATAAATCATACCAGAAAAGAGATGATCCTTAATGGTGAAATGCGTAACCCGTTCTGGCGTTGGATAAGGCCTCTTGATAAACACAATTAAGCGTGTTTTAAGCATGCATATTATTGATTATTTATACCGTATTTTGAAAACCTTTTACATAGTTTTGCCAGGGGTACGACTTATACTCCAGTGCAACTTGTGATATTATTTGTTATTTTCACACTGACGACCACAAGAGGGCGCTCTAGGCTCTAAGTGACGCAGAAGAAGAATCTGCACTTCCTCTTCCTCTGGAGTTTGTGGAGTTGTTTAGAAGTGACACAGAGGAAGAAGAATTCAATGGATTTTGTGATTTGGGGTAAAACTGATGCTTTGGTAAACTTGTTAGCATGTTCTTTATGCTATAGTTATCTGAATAACTGTTCATATGTTACGTTAACATACCAGACACTTACCACAGTTCTGTCTGTGCCTCATGTAGCTGAAGGTGTTAGCGTTAGCATACGTCATGTAGCTGAAGGTGTTAGCGTTAGCATACGTACACCTATTCACCATGTTCTCTCATCTGTTATTATTTTAAACTGCATTTCAAGATGAAATGTCTGTTCTTGGTCTTGGATTTTATCAAAGAAATTTCCCCCAAAAATGCGACTGATACTCCAGTGCGACTTATATGTGTTTTTTTCTTCTTTATTATGCATTTTTGGGCTGGTGCCACTTATACTTTGGAGCGACTTATAGTCCGGAAAATACTTTAGTTTAAGTATGCTCTCGAGTACTTTTGCTTTGTCGTCTCGTGTTTAAGAACTTAAATTAATGTATCTACTTAAAGCACACGTTACTTGGAATCTGGCGTTCCCTCTTCAGGATTTGGTTAGACCTCCATCTACTGGCGGCATAGTCAATTACAACGGGTAAATAAACAAAGGTTAGCCTTCCCCTGACTTGTTGATAAAAGCATGCAGTTGACATGAACATGAGCAGATGCAGAAATGCTCAGTGTTTTTTGAGTGTGAAATATTTTTTTCTGAGCAGGATTCACAGCAGAAAACAAGCGAGATTCAAGCTAGAAACGACTTTGATGAGGGAACAATGTTATGGTAAAAAGTTCCAAAAAGTCCTTTAAGGTTTTCTCAAAATACTTCTTCACGCTGTTTTAAAATACCACCATTTTTGTACTAAAAGGACTGTGCTAAATACAGCCTAATCCTGCACAAAAGAGTTCTCAAACGGTTTAATTGCAATGCAGTCGAAGAGCTATGATCAGAATGAGTCACATGGTGAGTGAGGGCCACAAATGTCTAAATGAATAAAACTCTAGCTATGATTTAGAGCCGTTTAAGCAGTGTTTTCCGATTATCAAACTGTAAAAGGTGGAAGTATTTCAATCTAACTAATTCCTAGCTCTCACAAACTCTTTGGCGCGTCGCTATAGCGTTCACATGTGCGACGTTTTGGGCTCTTGAACCTGATTTACAGCTTAAACGTGATTCACCGACGTATCAGACTATTTCTTCTGGGTTTGCCATTGAGTATTTTTATTTTTTTTATAATAGGAAGTGCACAGCGGTCTGATTTTGTCACAAAGTGTTGCTTTTACAGTGGTTGTTAGGCCGTTCACACCATACATCACCTAAAACAGGATTATAACTGTAAATTGGGGCTAAAAGCAGCTCTAAAATAGAACTACATCATTGCTTGTAGTTCTAACCAAGAACTCATCCAAAACAGAAATTTGAATAAAATGTGGACTATAATTTAAGTAAAGTTTGAGACATTGTGGAAGCTGGAGTACCCAACGCAAAGTGGTATACAATGTCCTACCGCGGTACAAAAGGCAAACTACTTTATTAAAAAGGGACTAGACTAAACTCAAACCAACGCCAAACCTTATCAAACCTATTAAAATATAGAAATACAGTAACACGTCACGTTCGATGCAGCCGATTTCCCAAGGTTTGTGCGGTGACAGATTCGGTCCCGGGGGAATCTCACCGTTGGATATTGATACAGTCTGATGTATTGGTCTTCTGTCAGCGCGGGCCTTATCTCTGCTCCAGGTTCATTCACACTGGCCCAGGACTGACCAGCAGCGGACAGCATCATTACATTAACTCTCCAGATCCTCCATATCAACCGCTCCAGGCATCCAACCCAGCAGAGAGAGAGAGAGAGAGAGAGAGGGTTATCTGCCAAACACACAAGAAATAAGACCCCAGGAAGTACAACTGCATGGGATTGTGTCACTATTTTCTCATAGTCAGGGCTTGACATTAAAGGAGACATATTATGCTTTTTTGTTGTATCTGGTAATAAACTATCACATGCAATATTGATCTGTTCTGATTCTCTGTAGCTGGCCCCGCCTCTTTATTACAGCGTTTCTCAGCTGAAAGTAGCATATTTTCATCTCTTTGTTTTATTTTAACCTGATGTGTCGGACCCAGAGTCTGTTGTTTTTCAAATTATTGCAATTTAGTATTCTGAGCTTCCTCAAGTTCTCAAATAGCCTCAAATATGCATGAATGACCTACTATACAACTCAGGCTGATGATGAGAGAAAACCATTAGAATATAGTTAAATGTTTATTAAAAAATATGTATTTTATTATTGAGCTTTTTTTTTTTTCATCAAAAATAACCTTGAGTTGTTTTAGCTTCTTTCAGAAAAAGAGAGAGAGAAAGCGATGAAAACGTCTTCTTCTTTGGTGTTTTATGGCAGTTGGTATCCAAGTGTGACATTACCGCCACAACTTAAGTTCTAGAACTACAAGTACTAAAACGACAAAGTGCCACCTCTGGAAGTGTAACCGAAATTCCGCCACCACTAAAAAATAGGAACAATTGCAAATGTGATGAGGAAACTACAAGACGGAGGAATACCATAAGCAAACGCAAGAATCCCACAAAAAAAACTACAAAAAAGAACTTTGAATGCCAAAAATTGGACAAGAAATGCAACCTAACAGTCCAAAACACTTGTCACTATAATAATAAAGAACTTGGAGAACAAATAGTGACTGCGTAACACAGTATAATGCATGATATGTGTCCTTTAACTCTAGCTGAATACTCACATTATGAATGATTTGGCCAATAACACATTTAGAGCTAACACACACTGCTCTATGAGTGTGTCCACTTGGGCCAATTGTTTTTCATATACTACGTACAGGCCTTGGAAGTCGGATGAAATACAGTTTTGAAGGTCGTGCCTTTTGACAGATCTGAGCCGCCGTCATGTGATGTGACCGTTTCAAACGCCGGGGTCGATACGACGTGGGAAAACGCACGACTCCAAAACAAAAGCAAATTCAGAGCGGTAAAAGTGGCTCGTATGAAAACGACTGCATGACAAATGGAACCTATTATCGCAGTGTGCAGAAAGGCATGCTGGGAATTCTCTATTGACAGATGCTCGCCGCTGCAGAGTGTTATGAGACTTGCAGTTTGGGCCCCGGGCTGGATTTTAGCGGTGGCCCCCTGCATCACAGCCAAGCACAGATCACATGGCATTGGATCAGAGAGGAGATGAAGGGAAGATCTACAGTAAAGAAGGATTCTGAAGCATTATAGCTCTCTCTCTCTTTCTTTATTGTTCATTGTTTTACGGTAAAGCTTGAAACACAGATTTGAAGATGTACAACTCCAGTAGGTGGCGGTAATGTAACACTTTATGAATACCAACTGCCATAAAACACCAAAGAAGAAGAAGAAGCACCTCTCTTTCTCTCTCTCGTTCTCGCTTTCTCTCTCATTTTTTTAACGATATAGCATGAAACACAGAAGATGTACAACTACAGTAGGTGGCGGTAAATGCACCCTTCAGTTGGCTGCCGACCGCCATTAAAAGTAACAGAAGAAGAAGAAGAGCGACACTATTTTGAGCTTTTGGTGTTAAAACGTGATGAAGTTAGAATCACCGGAATTTGCAGATATTAAAGTATTCTCAGTCTCAAGCGGGTTCCACACCGCCGCGGCCGAAGCGTCCAGTTTACATTCAAAGTCTATAGTAAACGCGCGTCGAGCACCTAGTGCGTTATCCGCGGCGCGATTTCTTCGTTTTTGCGGCGCGATTGGTGCGTTTTTTTACGCTCTCGACGCTTTAAGCGCGCGTATGAGGCGGCCGATGCGACGAAAGCGGCTACGCGACGCGCTCAGATATGTCCAGGTCTCTGCAGCTGAAGCGTAGCAGCCGTCTGCGACACGCTCCCGCAACACGCTCCCGTGATACGCCCCTGTGACACCCCCCTGTGACACGCCCCTGCGACACCCCCTGCGACACGCCCCTGTGACACCCCTCTGCGATACGCTCCTGCGACACGCCCCTGCGACACGCCCCTGTGACACGCCCCTGCGACACGCCCCTGCGACACGCCCCTGTGACACACCCCTGTGACACCCCTCTGCGATACGCTCCTACGACACCCCCCCGCGACACGCTCCTGTGACACGCTCCTGTGACACACCCCTGTGACACACCCCTGCGACATGCCTCTGCGACACGCTCCTGTGACACCCCCCTGTGACACACCCCTGCGACACGCCCCTGTGACATGCCCCTGTGACACGCCTCTGCGACACGCTCCTGTGACACCCCCCTGTGACACACCCCTGCGACACGCCCCTGTGACATGCCCCTGTGACACGCCTCTGCGACACGCTCCTGCGACACCCCCCCGCGACACGCTCCTGCGACACGCTCCTGTGACATGCCCCTGTGACACGCCTCTGCGACACGCTCCTGCGACACCCCCCCGCGACACGCTCCTGCGACACGCTCCTGTGACATCCCCCTGTGACACGCCCCTGTGACACGCCTCTGCGACACGCTCCTGCGACACCCCCCCGCGACACACCCCTGCGACACGCCCCTGTGACATGCCCCTGTGACACGCCTCTGCGACACGCTCCTGCGACACCCCCCCGCGACACACCCCTGCGACACGCCCCTGTGACATGCTCCTGCGACACCCCCCCGCGACACGCTCCTGCGACACGCTCCTGTGACATCCCCCTGTGACACACCCCTGCGACACGCCCCTGCGACATGCCCCTGTGACACGCCTCTGCGACACGCTCCTGCGACACCCCCCCGCGACACGCTCCTGTGACACCCCCCCTTGACACACCCCTGTGACACACCCCTGTGACATGCCCCTGTGACACGCCTCTGCGACACGCTCCTGTGACACCCCCCTGTGACACACCCCTGCGACACGCCCCTGTGACATGCCCCTGTGACACGCCTCTGCGACACGCTCCTGTGACACCCCCCTGTGACACACCCCTGCGACACGCCCCTGTGACATGCCCCTGTGACACGCCTCTGCGACACGCTCCTGCGACACCCCCCCGCGACACGCTCCTGCGACACGCTCCTGTGACATCCCCCTGTGACACACCCCTGCGACACGCCCCTGTGACATGCCCCTGTGACACGCCTCTGCGACACGCTCCTGTGACACCCCCCTGTGACACACCCCTGCGACACGCCCCTGTGACATGCCCCTGTGACACGCCTCTGCGACACGCTCCTGCGACACCCCCCCGCGACACGCTCCTGCGACACGCTCCTGTGACATGCCCCTGTGACACGCCTCTGCGACACGCTCCTGCGACACCCCCCCGCGACACGCTCCTGCGACACGCTCCTGTGACATCCCCCTGTGACACGCCCCTGTGACACGCCTCTGCGACACGCTCCTGCGACACCCCCCCGCGACACACCCCTGCGACACGCCCCTGTGACATGCCCCTGTGACACGCCTCTGCGACACGCTCCTGCGACACCCCCCCGCGACACACCCCTGCGACACGCCCCTGTGACATGCTCCTGCGACACCCCCCCGCGACACGCTCCTGCGACACGCTCCTGTGACATCCCCCTGTGACACACCCCTGCGACACGCCCCTGCGACATGCCCCTGTGACACGCCTCTGCGACACGCTCCTGCGACACCCCCCCGCGACACGCTCCTGTGACACCCCCCCTTGACACACCCCTGTGACACACCCCTGTGACATGCCCCTGTGACACGCCTCTGCGACACGCTCCTGTGACACCCCCCTGTGACACACCCCTGCGACACGCCCCTGTGACATGCCCCTGTGACACGCCTCTGCGACACGCTCCTGTGACACCCCCCTGTGACACACCCCTGCGACACGCCCCTGTGACATGCCCCTGTGACACGCCTCTGCGACACGCTCCTGCGACACCCCCCCGCGACACGCTCCTGCGACACGCTCCTGTGACATCCCCCTGTGACACACCCCTGCGACACGCCCCTGTGACACGCCTCTGCGACACGCTCCTGCGACACGCTCCTGCGACACCCCCCTGCGACACGCCCCTGTGACATGCCCCTGTGACACGCCTCTGCGACACGCTCCTGCGACACCCCCCCGCGACACGCTCCTGCGACACGCTCCTGTGACATCCCCCTGTGACACACCCCTGCGACACGCCCCTGCGACATGCCCCTGTGACACGCCTCTGCGACACGCTCCTGCGACACCCCCCCACGACACGCTCCTGCGACACGCTCCTGCGACACCCCCCTGTGACACGCCCCCTGTGACATGCCCCTGTGACACGCCCCTGCGACACGCTCCTGTGACACCCTCCTGCGACATGCCCCTGTGACACGCCCCTGCGACACGCCCCTGTGACACGCCCCTGTGACACACCCCTGCAACATGCCCCTGTGACATGCCCCTGTGACACGCCCCTGTGACACACCCCTGCAACATGCCCCTGTGACACGCCCCTGTGACACACCCCTGCAACATGCCCCTGTGACACGCCCCTGTGACACGCCCCTGTGACAGGCTCAGTGACGCCGGATCGGACGGAGCGTTCCCAGCGGTCTTGTTCGGTCTCACCTGCTGCGACGGGCTGATAACACGTTTTAATTGCGCCCCCCTCCGCACTGCTCTCTGATGCTGCGGACAAATTGACTCAGGGCTAAAAGTCAGATTCTATCACGGATTCATCGCGGTCGCGGCAAAACGGGCTTTGTACATGTGATCCGAGGGACATGAAAACAGGTGGAACAAACACGCCAGGAAATTGACCTTCCAATGTATGATGTGATAAATATGGTGGTATGTAAATCAATAAAAGACCTGTTTCTTTCGCTGGCATTTAGAATGTGTGTGTGGTTGTGTGAATCGTGTTAAGGGACGGCACGTGATTAGCTTCATAATCTGTTTTCCGTATTTATAATGAATAATAATGATGGTAGCTTTACAGGTAGGAGAAGGATATTGGCGTTACTAATGTATCCACAGGTAAAAAAAGGAGGTCCCCGTGAGAAAAGCATTGGAAAACACAAATTAGAGACGTTTGGTCACTCACCAGAGGGTTGCCGGTTCAATATCCTCTATTTGCAATGCGGCATCAAGTGTATGAACGTGGACGGATACCATAGCTACCATCGAGTACAGAGAATGAATAAAGAAGAGAGGTTTGTCGAGATTGTAAAGTGGGTTGTTTTCTCAGTGCGGGCCATTGTTTGGAGAAATGTACAAAAATGCATATGGGAAAAATGGATTCTGTTAAACGGGTCTTTGATTTCTGTCATGTCTTTGTGACTTTAATGCAGTTTTTCTTGTGTGAAGCACTTTGAATTGCGCTACAAATAAACATGCCTTGCCTTATACGTTTATGTCGCTTGACCAACAACACTCTCTGTAACACTTCCCATCGCATACATTCACTCGAGTCAGAAAATGTCCATAAACATGCAATTAACTCTCCTTTTTTCCTTTCAAAATAAAATGCCAATCTGAAAAAAGCCCTGGAAAAACGCAGCGACAGTCAAAGCCCGCGCTATCCTTCAGCACCTTTCAGCCGCGGCATGATTAGCATGTTTTATTACTCAGAGAAAATGGCCTTCTCCTCATGACTCTGAGCTTTTGTTTCACTGCCTTTTGTTCAAAGCCGTTCGCTCCATGGTTCGGGGTTGTTTTGTGAAGTGTTTTTTTTTTCGTGTGTGTGTCAGCGCTCACTGCACACGTTTAAAACTCTGTCGCCTCCCGATCGGACTCATAATAGAAACACGGCGGCGATCATGGAAGCGTGTGAAGACTCGTCGTGTTGTCGTGAGGATGTGGGAGGTAATAGTTTGTAGTTATACAGCCTTGTTTTGTCTGGGAGTGACAGCCGCAGATGGGCAAAGAGATGAGAACATAAAAGGGACGTGTTGGAAGTTTTGACGGATGCCGGACACAAGTATATTTCTTTTGTCGATAACGGAATAGCACAGATACTTGATTTACAGACTCGCGTATCGACACAATAACTGGCAATAAAAATGTTATGTTACGGCCAATGATGCATTTTTGTGGTTGGTTTGAAAGTATAATCTGTTTGAATACAGCTATTATTGTGACTCAAAAGCCTGTTTTTTGCTCATTTCACTCCAGCCTTCTGCTGAGAGAAACACTCACTATTGTTGTCCTGTTTTTGACGATTCAGTCGGAACAATGGGAGCAGACGGAGCTGAGCAGTTTGACTTTTGCAGCACTTTCTCTGACTCACGCTGACAAAGAATCCACTCAAATGGATTATTGACGACTTTGCGCCGTGAAACAGCGTGTCTCTGTGAATAAATCTGAGGCCCGTTGCCATGTGTGTGAGAGAGAGAAACACGTGGGACATGTTGACATGTCAGAGCACTTGTTTACCACGTCCTGTCGTTGTGTCCTTAGGCAAGACGCCACGCCCACCTCTCCTAGATATGCGGTGTTGTGGATGTGGTGTTTCCCTGTGCTCTGAAAAAAAGGAGCTCATTGGTCATCCTCATTTAGAACAAAATCCAACTTCTCTCACCTCAGATTTACAGAGATTTGTGCTTTGGTTTTTGATTTTGCAGAAATCCACAATGTTTTTCATCTTCACTCCATAGCCACAGCACCGACACAGACAACAGAACACTGACAAAAAGACCAGATGAATAAAGTAGCAGAGGTAATGTTCGATTTCTCTGCTGCTTTTGACATTATTAATCATCAAATACTTCTGGATAAACTAAAATGTTGTGCTTTTGAAATATCATATTGTCTTTTTTAACAGTAGTTACTCTCAGGTCAGTGGAGTACCTCAGGGCAGCTGCTTTGGTCCATTATTATACAGTATTTTCACAAATGATCAGCTTTTTGTGTTGGACAGAGCTACAGCTGAATAAAGGAGATCCAGACTGTGGTTCCGTGACACGCCCCTGTGACACGCTCCTGTGACACGCTCCTGTGACACGCCCCCGCGACACGCCCCTGTGACACACCCCTGCGACACGCCCCTGCTGCTTTTGATATTATTAATCATCGAAAACTTCTGGATGAAGTAAAATGTTGTGCTTTTGAAATGTCATATTGTCTTTTTTAACAGTAGTTACTCTCAGGTCAGTGG
This sequence comes from Eucyclogobius newberryi, assembly GCF_026437365.1. Lineage (NCBI taxonomy): Eukaryota > Metazoa > Chordata > Actinopteri > Gobiiformes > Gobiidae > Eucyclogobius > Eucyclogobius newberryi. Next base: position 35,785,380 of record NW_027315945.1, on the reverse strand, counting down.
AGTACCTCAGGGCAGCTGCTTTGGTCCATTATTATACAGTATTTTCACAAATGATCAGCTTTTTGTGTTGGACAGAGCTACAGCTGAATAAAGGAGATCCAGACTGTGGTTCCGTGACACGCCCCTGTGACACGCTCCTGTGACACGCTCCTGTGACACGCCCCCGCGACACGCCCCTGTGACACACCCCTGCGACACGCCCCTGCTGCTTTTGATATTATTAATCATCGAAAACTTCTGGATGAAGTAAAATGTTGTGCTTTTGAAATGTCATATTGTCTTTTCTTAACAGTAGTTACTCTCAGGTCAGTGGAGTACCAACTAATATCTGTTTAGTGGACAGTGGATATGCTTTAGTGGAAAAGTGTTAGTGATACTGACATTGTATTGAAAAATCATTATTTCTATTGTCATTTGACAGATGCAGCCATTAAATGAACAAAAATTAACTAAATCGTAAGCAGACATTTTTTGTTTTGATACAGACGGACCATGCGTGTCCCTAATTGGCTAATCCTCCTGTCAATCACAGCCAGGTGTAGGGGGCAGGTGAAAACAGAGATTTTTTGAGCACTCAAGTCCCAGATGCACGATCAATCTAAAGACAACTCTGACTACGCTAATGATGAGAAAACACTCTTATAACATGTCTGAAATATTATAAAGGTTTATTTCGTCTGATATGTCCCCTTTAAGTTGGCCAAACTGTTTCGAACAAAGTCAAACTGATTATGCAGATTGGCCCGTCCATTTATCGCTTGAGTGATTCCCTGCTTTGCACATGCCACGGCCCGCAGACACACACCTGACACTGAACCTAATGGATGTTCATGATTTATCTTCTTTTTCTTCACACAGGAACAAATTGCAGTGTCACCGCTGCAGGGATCCGGACCAGGGGGACATCTTCTCCAAGCGACCCAGCGAGAGGCTCCTATCAGCGGGGAAGAGGTACACAAAAACAGCCTCTGGGGACAGGGGGGGACACTTTCTTCACATTATCTCCTCCACTGGACGGCTGCCGCATGGGTGCTGACCTGTGCAGAGCCTCCCCGGGGAGAAGGGTGTCACGGATATACTGTCGCAGCGGGAGGAGGGAGGAGAGACGGAGAAAGGGAGGCGAGGGAGGCGAGGGAGGCGAGGGAGGCGAGGGAGGCGAGGGATGAGCTGGGGAGGAGGGACAGAAGATCAATACTCTACAGTTATCTGCCTCACACTGATACCGGGGGCGGTTTAAGCTCGGGACATCGACACTGCTGGAGTAGATTGGTTTCAGGGCGTTGCTCTTGGTCCACTGTGGTCATAGATTAAATACAACTCACAATTCTGGTTGTCTCTCTTCAGAATGGAGTCTTTTTAATTATGTTGTATGTGGTCTATGATTTGTATATGTATTTATTGCATTTTTTAATCACTTAAAGGCACAGAATGTGACTTTTTAGCCAAATAAAAAGGTTATTCTGCTTGTTTACTGCTTGTTTAATGTTCCTTTAGCTATAATATTCCACAGTATGGCATAAAACATGGATGGAGTGTCTTGAAGTGTGCTTTTAACTTTCTAGTTCCTTGGAATTATGCAGGTGACTTTCCACATCCAGAAAGTGACATACTGCACCTTTAAATGAGACATCTGATGCTTTTTCAGGTACATATTTAAACTGTAACACAAGGAGATCTTCATTTTACATTTCGTTTGTTGTAAGCCGGAATATTGATTTAACTGCTTAGTATTAGATGTAGATCCATCAACTTCCTGTTCAAAACTCTGATAAATGAAAGATACATACATGTTTCTACCATACTGAACATTGTAGGCAAAGCAATGACAATTTCATGAGATGAGCAGGTGAAGAACCTCCACCAGCAAATCTACAAAAAAGATCTGCAGAAAATCCGACTGGCCCAAGTTATTACGGAGCGTGATACTCCAGTGTTAAGCCCTGATCGGGGACGTTGACAGAGGGCAGGTCATGAACGCAGAGACTGGCCTCGGAACACACGGAGAGCACAGATGTCGTCCTAAACTCCTCCCAGAAACACCATTTAGCCTTTTCTGGCTTTAAAAATGTTGGTGATGATAATGTTAGGTATTTTAGGCAAGGCAAGTTTATTTGTAGAGCACAATTCAGGAAAAAAAATCAAAGACATGACAGAAATCACAAAACCTGCATTTCTTTTTATTCAATATAACAGTTTAGCTGACATGAATCATACATTTTGTCAGTGCTTAGTGATCCATCAGATGGAAAACAATATTGGCCCTCACTGTCAGACACTCTTTCCCATATTTATTTGAGATTACCAGCATGACAGGCGTCTCTGGGATGGGCACATCGCTTTTAGATTGATTCTTCCCCATGTTTGACCGTCCCTGGACGTCAACGCGCTATCTGCCTCTGTCCACAAAGGGAAATCTGTCAGTTGCATTTTCACATCTTCAGCCAGGATTGGTCAGGAATATTTTACACAGCGGATTTTACTTGTCGTGCACGTTTAGGGTTAATGGAGAAACCCAAGTACCTGGATGAATGGAGACACATGCAAAGGACCCGGGACCCTTGCTGTGAGGCGAGAGTGCTTCCAGTCGCATAAGTGTTGTCATTATTCCATAATGACAGTTGCCAATATGAGGACTTTTCCATACTGAATGTAGGGCTAAGAGGATGCCAGTGCAAAAAGGGCTTTGAGACACCACAAGACAGTTTCCACCTTGACATGGAGTCCCCTGAAACCATTATCTAAGTCAAAATACCCACACGCCCATTCATTTTAACTTCAAAACCATCCATCTCGGCCATTCAGACGCGTCAACGGCATCCTGACAAAAAACACTTGCGCAATTACGTGACTAAATCGGAGTCATAAGCATTCATTTGTCACAACACATCACGTACGACGACCCCTCTTCCCGTTGTATGCCAGGATGCGGGCTCCGCTCGGGGCCCCGCGCCGAAATGCAGAGAGCCCGACGCGCCGACGGCAGTTAGAATAAACACCCGAGTCCAAAAGCTGTTATTGCTGTCCGCCGCTCTTTGCACGCGCGCCGACATGCTCACGGGAAATGATATTTTTCGAATGACGAGTGAGTGACAGGGCGAGAAGAGAGAGGCGCCGCGCTCCTCCATATTAAACACGGGGATGGACGGACAGAGGAAGGAGGGTGAGGGAGGGAGGCAAAGAGAGAGGCGAAAGGGGAGAAGTCGAGGAACAGAGAAAGAGAGACGAAGAAAGAAAGAAAGACAGACAGAATAGATACATAATAATACAATTGGTTCAATGTTTGGTGGTTTCAGAGGGAGAAGGTAAAGCTAACAACAACCCTCAGGAAGTCACATTTTACCTTCAAATGTTTGTTAAGAAAGGTAATCACAAACTGTGGAGCGGTTTTACCTCCGCAGATCCGAGCTGCTCTATCACTAGAGTCTTTTAAATCTGCTCGTATGACACATTTTCTTTACATTGCCTTTACAGTCCACCGTATTTTTAAGTTGTTTGTACTTTCTTTTGTGTTCATCTGTGTTTTTACCATGGATCGTTCGTTTGAAGCACTTTGGGCAGCGAGTGTTCTTCTAAATGTGCCATACAAATAAAGCTGACATTGACATTGACTAACGCCCAATACAACGACCTTCTAAAAGTCTAGTGCAAGCAGTTTTGGTTATGTCTCAATCCCAGAGCCAAGTTTGCTTCCGCAGAGAAAGAGAGACGTGGCACCGAACATCTCACTGTGAGCCGAAGCCACGAGTGAGTCTTATCCTCACGCCAACGTTTTGAAAAACTCCTTTTCCTTCGTTACAACCACTATCTCGGAGCAATAATAGGGTAGAATCTAACATTACACATTGAGTAAAATCAGAATGGAGTGTTTCTGAGGCTTAGAAAGGACGAGAGGACTTTCTAAACACGATTCATCAGCCACGTATGTTTTTGTTGAGAAACAATGTTATAACATGGATAAAAGCTCAATGTTGTGTAATATGTGTCCTTTAAGAGGGTCAAGGTAAACACACAGGATCAAATCGATGAATGTGGTGAACAAAAGGTACTTTTTTTTTTCATACCGCGAGGGTTTAGTTGATAAAAACAGATTTATTGTATTTTATTCTAACTTCTATTTAATGTATAGAATATTTTACTGGTCAGTTGCATGTCTGTAATGAAAATAATTTAACCTTGGGCATGAACAAAAGTCATTCTGAGTCTGAAAATACCATCTTTACATAATCATGACTAAAAACAAAGAATAGTTAATTTTCTACCACAACTTGCTATACCGGAGCAGGAGCTGTGTTCGCATCGCCGGCAGTAAGTCAGACCTGTTCCCAGTGCAGGTTGGACTCTTCCAGGGCTGCCCTTTGTCACCGGTTCTGTTCATAGTTTTTATGGACAGGATTTCTAGGCGCAGTCAGGGGTCGGAGGGTGTGGTCAGGGGTCGGAGGGTGTCCGGTTTGGGGACCACAGGGTCTCATCTCTGCTGTTTGCAGATGATGTTGTCCTGATGGCTCCATCAAACCCGGACCTGCAACATGCTCTGGGACGGTTTACAGCCGAGTGTGAAGCGGCTGGGATGAGAATCAGCACCTCCAAATCCGAGGCCATGGTTCTCGACCGGAAAAAGGTGGCTTGCCCTCTCCAGGTGGGTGGGGAGTCCTTGCCCCAAGTGGAGGAGTTCAAGTATCTCGGGGTCTTGTTCACGAGTGAGGGAAGGATGGAGCGTGAGATCGACAGGCGGATCGGTGCAGCGGCTGCAGTGATGCAGTCGCTGCATCGGACCGTTGTGGTGAAGAAGGAGCTGAGTCGAAAGGCAAAGCTCTTGATTTACCGGTCGGTCTACGTTCCTACCCTCACCTATGGTCATGAGCTTTGGGTAGTGACCGAAAGAACAAGATCGCGGATACAAGCGCTCAAAATGAGTTTCCTCCGCCGTGTGGCTGGGCGCTCCCTTAGAGATAAGGTGAGGAGCTCGGCCACACGGGGGGAGCTCGGAGTAGAGCCGCTGCTCCTCCACGTCGAGAGGAGCCAGCTGAGGTGGCTCGGGCAACTGTTCCGGATGCCTCCTGGGCGCCTCCCTCGGGAGGTGTTTCAGGCATGTCCCACCGGGAAGAGGCCCCGGGGAAGACCCAGGACACGCTGAAGGGACTGTGTCACTCGGCTGGCCTGGGAACGCCTCGGGATCCCCCCGGAGGAGTTAGAGGAAGTGTCTGGGGAGGAGGAAGTCTGGGAGTCCCTGCTCAGACTGCTGCCCCCGCGACCCGGCCCCGGATAAAGCGGCAGAAAATGGATGGATGGATGGATGGAACTTGCTATACATAACTGCAGAATACAGTTACAGGTATATGATATTTACTCGTTTGTTTGCATTGCTCAAACGACACACAGCCATGACTTACCCCGCGACATAAGCCACTGTTCCCTTTGAATCACAGCAACCTTTACGCGACCGCACATTCCTTTGACATCGGGGGTCCAGGCGGGGCCGTTACGGGCTGGACTGTTACGACTGTGGTCACTGGAACGGAACACAGCGGTGAGTTGGTCTCACGGCGAACCCCATCGACTCTGACCCTTTGTGCGCTTCATAATCAGCGCTGTTACCGTGAGATGAGCGGCGTATTCCAGGAGCGTCGGAGAGAGATACAAGTGCGTTCCGATATCAGTAAAATAACTTTGCCCGTTTCCTCTTGTCCTCCTTTAAGACGAGCGAAAATGCATTTGTCAAAAACGACATGGATACAAATTGATTCACTCATTCACTAATTCAATATGAAAACTTGCTTGCAATAAAGTAGTTTTAAGAGGTTAGGTTTCTTTGCAGTTGTACGTACATGAGTATTAAAAGGGAAATACTGTATTTGAACTGCTCTTCTTCAAATTTAAGTCAGATCTTGAAAATGACAAGTTTCTGAAAAGGTATTGAATTTGATTTGGTTTTGTTCAGGAAAAACTCATACCACGGATGTCCAGATGATCAGGTTAATATCAAATCGTCTTTCCAATATCGTCTTTTTTTAGTTAAATCTATCGTACAACTTTTTTAATCTGGTTGTTTTTGTCGCATTTCACTTAATTTTGTCTTTCAGAAAGTGGAGTCTTGTAAAGCTGGTCACAAACTTTAGGAACAATAACACTGGAATTAAAGATGTGGTCACAATCTCAATAATCGTGAAAAATCCCTAAATTTTGATGTTTTTTCTCACAATAATTGTAACACTAAAATCTGTAACATTCCTGACTTAGATTGGCCAAGAACCAATACTGAATCATTTACGCGTGAAGGGAATAACAGATGTCATCAAATGTTTAAGAAAGTGCATATATATGTTGAAAATACGATGTGGAAGTGGAAGTGATCGACCATCTTACTCAGGTAACGTATATTTCTCTGATTAATTCACTAAAAGCAGCAGTATTTAAAGAAAACAAAGATGAATGCAAAGGTAAAAGCTAAAACCGGCTGCACGCTAAAGGATTTCCAGCCACACTTTAAACCTCATTTGCCTCTCACGACCCAAATAACCCTCAAGTCCGTGAGATCAGTGCAATTCAAACTCAAAATTCAAATATCTCGATCCGACGTGGAGTTCCTTCTTTTTGCAGCGTTCGTTTGGAGTGCGCGGTGAAACAAATGCCCTTAGTTTAAACTATACGTGCTCGTTACCCAAGCGCGGACGGAGAATGGTTTATTTCATGCAGCCGCAGTACCCTTTAATGCCAACGCTTAAACGGAAGCGATATTTTTTTACCGTTTCCACGTGAGGATTGTAAGGCATATATTTTTTTACCGCCGCAGCGTCTCAAATGAACAGTCAACTTATGGCGGGGCTTATTATGTGTGTGAGCTAAGCACTGCTGTTGATTTACTTTTAATGGCTTTTGTAATTACGCAAGCTGTAATAGTCATTAGGAGTTATCCAAAGGAGGCGGTTCGTCTCCCGCTCGGCTCTCGGGGGCCTCGCTCCGAAACAACGAACCGGTCCCGGACCAACACAGGTGTCTGCCGAGTGGGCGGGGCTATCGTTCAGCCGCAATGCAACGCCAATGACCTCGTGTTACCTTTCAATTAGACGCTGGTAAGAGCATGATTGACGAACTGAGGTGATTTAAACAAGCACGTGAAATAAGAGGGAAAACACAAGGTTCGTTTTGGGATTCCCCTGTTACATTTATTCAGATTTTCTATATTCAAATTTGATATAGACATTCTGAATAAATATAACAGGATGTAATGTGTAACTTTATGGTTGGGGCTCCGTGTGATTATCTCCATGGATTTGTATTGCTTTGTCAAGATGTTTTCACTTCAAGCCATGATACTTTTAATTCAATCATTCATTCATTATGTTCATAGAAATAACTGTTAATGACATTGTTTACAGGTTTTCCTCTCTCCACAGAGACACGCAAAAGACGCATCTAAGAGAAGAGTGCAAAAAAAAATCCCTTCAGTCTCATGCACAGCTAAACAAGAGACTAGATTTGAACATTGTCAGAGGAGAACCTGTCTCACGTCTTCAAGAAGATTCCCCATGTTCAGTCCTGACTCTGGCACCAGCAGGAGGCCGGTCCATGTTCAGTCCTGAGTCTGGCACCAGCAGGAGGCCGGTCCATGTTTAGTCCTGACTCTGGGCACGAGCAGGAGGCCGGCCCATGTTTAGTCCTGACTCTGGGCACCAGCCGGAGGCCGGTCCATGTTTAGTCCTGACTCTGGCACCAGCAGGAGGTCGGTCCATGTTTAGTCCTGACTCTGGCACCAGCAGGAGGCCGGTCCATGTTCAGTCCTGACTCTGGCACCAGCAGGAGGCCGGTCCATGTTCAGTCCTGAGTCTGGCACCAGCAGGAGGCCGGTCCATGTTTAGTCCTGACTCTGGGCACGAGCAGGAGGCCGGCCCATGTTTAGTCCTGACTCTGGGCACCAGCCGGAGGCCGGTCCATGTTTAGTCCTGACTCTGGCACCAGCAGGAGGTCGGTCCATGTTTAGTCCTGACTCTGGCACCAGCAGGAGGCCGGTCCATGTTTAGTCCTGACTCTGGCACCAGCAGGAGGCCGGTCCATGTTTAGTCCTGACTCTGGGCACCAGCCGGAGGCCGGTCCATGTTTAGTCCTGACTCTGGCACCAGCAGGAGGCCGGTCCATGTTTAGTCCTGACTCTGGCACCAGCAGGAGGCCGGTCCATGTTTAGTCCTGACTCTGGCACCAGCAGGAGGCCGGTCCCTGACCTGTAATTAGCCTGGTGGCGTCACCCACTTTTCTTCACGGAGATAGAGACGTTTCAGGCCGTGTACTGTGGAAAACTCTAGGTAAAAGAATAACGTGTCCTTAAAGACAGTGCACATTAAAACACAGTGTTGAAACAAACACAGGATTTGCTCTCGGGACTTGACTCTCGCTCACTGTCTCTGCACTACGCCCCCTGCTGGCCAAGTGGAGCCTCACTCCCTCATCGTCGGGCGCATCCCTTCTCAGCGCAGCAGCAGTTGTTTACGCTCGAGGGGACACGTGCTCCTCTCAGGGCAGGTCTAACATTTGTGAGAGCTGCGGGTGCCATGGCGACACCACATTAATCACAGTCTGAAGCCGACCAGATCAATGTACAAGGCCCTTCACCGCTCCGTCAAAGTGTCCCCGTGACAGGCACTAAATCAGCTCTGTTTTGGTGACAGCGGCAGCTTCAGCGCGAGTCTGAGGCAAAGCTTGTCATAAACGCTTCACGGTTTACTATTCAAATGTGCAGAAACAACATGCGACGATAACAATAACTGGGGAATGAAGATGGAGACATTGAGAATCGGACAGATGTTCAAGTGTAATTTCAAACCATCCAACAAAATAATTCAAACTTTAATTTTGAACTTATTAACGTTGAAATAAACCAAAATGTAACTCTGTTCCCCAGAAGGCTCTAGTGACTCAAAACATGAATGTATTCTCGATAGTAGCATACCGTATTTTCCGGACTATAAGTCACACCTTTTTTCATAGTTTTTATCCGGGGTGCGACTTATACTATATTTATACTTATACACTTGTACTCCGGAGCGAATTATATGTGATATTGTTTATGATTTTCACACTTGCAACCGCATTTCATACTCCAGTGCGACTTTCTTCTCTATTATGCATTTTTTGGCTGGTGCGACTTATAGTCCGGAAAATATTGTAATCGAACAATTGCCCTATTACGAATACCTGTGCATCTGGATCGACGATAACCTCTCTTTCCACAAACTCGTGAGAGAGAGCGGACAAACAACATGAATCCTTCGCTCAACAGAATCCGCCATAATCCTTTTCTACGTCGTTTTTTCATATGGGTTTGTCTTTCTGCCTTACACTTACCCGATCGGTTGAAACTCATGATATTCCTAGAGGCGAATGTCGAGTAACGCCACGTGTCGTACACAGCGCCGCTTCGCTGACACGCACGTACACTTCTGTAATATCAAACCCGTGCGTGTCCCATTGGCTCAGGTCACATTTCTGTGCAGATTCCTGGCAGCTTTCCTCATGATTTTAGCTCAAGTTACATTCACCGCGAAAGCCACGACGTCTGACTCCAGGCTAGTCTCCCCGCGCCGGCTTTACGACTATTATTATTATTTATCGTCGTGTCGTTTGCATGAAGACCAGCTCCTGTGGCTATTTATAATCCCTGTATTGATTGTCTTGTTGAGGTTGAGGGAGAAGATTGCACACGATGATTGCACACGTTGATTGCACACGATGATTGCACACGATAGTTGCACACGATGATTGCACATGAAGATTGCACACGGTGATTGCACGTGATGATTGAACACGATGATTGCAAACGATGATTGCACACGTTGATTGCACGTGATGATTGCACGTGATGATTGCACACGATGATTGCACACAATGATTTCACACGATGATTGCACACGATGATTGCACACGAAGATTGCACACGATGATTGCACACGATGAATGCATACGATGATTGCACACGATGATTGCACACGATGAATGCATACGATGATTGCACACGATGATTGCACACGGTGATTGCACACGAAGATTGCACACAATGAATGCACACGATGATTGCACACGAAGATTGCACACGTTGATTGCACACGATGATTGCACACGATAGTTGCACACGATGATTGCACATGAAGATTGCACACGGTGATTGCACGTGATGATTGAACACGATGATTGCAAACGATGATTGCACACGTTGATTGCACGTGATGATTGCACGTGATGATTGCACACGATGATTGCACACAATGATTTCACACGATGATTCCACACGATGATTGCACACGAAGATTGCACACGATGATTGCACACGATGAATGCATACGGTGATTGCACACGATGATTGCACACGATGAATGCATACGATGATTGCACACGATGATTGCACACGGTGATTGCACACGAAGATTGCACACAATGAATGCACACGATGATTGCACACGAAGATTGCACACGTTGATTGCACACGAAGATTGCACATGATGATTGCACACGATGATTGCACACGAAGATTGCACACGGTGTGAAACGGGAGAGGAGATCATCACAGTACTGTTATCCATACCACACGAGTAGCATGTACGGCTCATTATTGATGGGCGGAGCTAGACCAGGAATATTGATTTGTCGTTTAAGATAAGATAAGATAAGATAAGATATTCCTTTATTGTCCCACATGGGGAAATTTCATTGGTGCAACACAGGTAGATACAGAGGTAGATACAGAAGAACAGATCACTTATAGGAAGTCTGAAAAACACTCCCAGCAGAAGATCTCCTATAAATAAACAAAAACTCCCATAGACAAATAAATAAACAAATAAATACATAAATACCATTGCATGTGATCACGACAGTAATTGCACATGAACATGTGTCACGACAGCACATGAATTTCACAGTAATTGCACATGAATTCCAACAGCAATTGCACTTATGACAGAATTGCACATCAGTATTAGGTTAGGTCAGTATTGCGAGTGTTCAGTACTAACAGTTTTTGTTATAAAGTCTGACAGCAGCAGGAAGGAAAGACCTACGGAACCTTTCCTTCACACATCGAGGGTGGATCAGTTTGTGAAAAGACATCCACAAATATCGCCTCTGATGCAGAAGATGATGAAGGGGAATCTAAATTATGTTAACCATTACTATATTGTATAACCAACGATATTCATTTTACGAAACTGTATTAAAAATATAACCAACTATATTCATTTTAGACTGTGTTACACTTAGGTTAACTCCTTATACGCACAACACATTTCATTTCATGCTATCTTTGTTGTTTTTCTGTTTCACGTCAGGCGAGCGACAGGACGTTGATGGTGGGTCAAGTCACCTCCGGTTGAGGGTCAGGTCACCTCTGAAACCTCCAATCTTTGCACCCGTGATGGTTGTTCTCTCTCTTTCGGAGCTGACTTGATTATGATGATGTGCGTACGTGTCAGTTTGTGTCACTGCCTTTAAAAGATGTGCTTTGTAATCGTCCTGGAGGTAGGGACAGATTCCTCTGTCAGGGAAAGCGATGGTTCACTCTGCACGAGTGAATAAACTTCCACCTTTTGAGAAAGACAAACTCTGTCTTCTCTTTCATCCTTTCTTGGTGATTGTTTGTAGAAATTCCTCCACAAATGCAACTTTTCAGGTGTTGCTTGTCTCCGATGAAAAGTTCCGCGGTTGCATTAAATATATAAAGTATGTGTGTTATTTTTTTTCAATCCTGGCTGTTTTTAATACTCTGAATATCATTTATCTGCTATAATTTGACTTGGAGGGGACTTGCTTGTTTCCTTACAGATAGTAGATACGTTTACACTGTGGAACATTCCAGGCAAATCAAAAACTACTCCGGAGTGACCAGCAGGTGTCAGACCCTCCACCAAAAAAAAACTGTTATGTATAATGAACTCAAAAATGACACTAAATACACTATATACACTTTTTTCTGCTCTTACATTTCATTGTTGGATCAGTTCAAGCAGGTTTGGAGTGCAAATAAAATGTAGCATGTTTACTCCAAAATCATTTGTGATAATTGTATACAGAGCTCATTGCCATCGGTGTACAGAAGGCCCTGTAACTCCTTTGTTTCCATGCGCTTGTAGTTAGTGGGGCGTCCAGTAGGGGGCGCTCCAGCCTTTGCATGATAGTGTGCTTTATGATGTCACCTGCATGTGCTTTATGACATCACCGGTGATAAAGGTATAGGAGCGGTGGTACGTCGTTTACGATGACAATTACGATTATCAGATAGCAATCTGTGTGTACCTGTGAGGTCCTAGAAAGCTCCTGAACGCGTCGTCGTGCCTCCTCATCGTTTCCACCTGTCCGAGTGTCCATCCTGGCCCGCACTCCAGAGCAGTGACCGCTACACACCTGAATTAGCGCCTTTGATTCTCACCCCCTGCAGGACACTCTGTCTGCTCTGGAGAGCAGCTTCAGTGAGAGACTGATCCACCCTCGCTGTGTGAAGGAAAGGTTTTGCAGGTCTTTCCTTTCTGCTGCTGTTAGACTTTATAACAAACACTGTTAGTACTGAACACTCGCAATGCTGACCTAACCTAATACTGATGTGCAATTCCGTCATATGTGCAATTTCTGTTGTGATTCATGTACAATTACTGTGAAATTCATGTGCAATCCATGTGCCATTACTGTTGTGATCACATGCAATGGTATTTATGTATTTATTTTGATCTTTATTATTTTTCCCCTCCATCCCTTGTTGGGAAATGGGAGGTTTTGTCCATGGGAGTTTTTATTTATAGGAGATCTTCTACTGAGAGTGTTTTTCAAACTTCCTATAAGTGATCTGATCTGTTCTTCTGTATCTACCTCTGTATCTACCTGCGTTGCATCAATGAAATTTCCCCATGTGGGACAATAAAGGAATATCTTATCTTATCTTATTTGTGGTTCTCTGTGTCGAATTGAAAAGTGCATCGAATCGTCCGTCAACAGTGACCAATGACGCGTCTACTGATCGTAGCTTAAGCACAAAACGGTGTCGCTTCTATCACGCACAGAGTATCCCTCCCTTTCCATACTGCAGCGTGCTTTGGCCAGAGTCAGACGCGGCGCTGCCCACAGGTGACGCGGCGCTGCAGATTAAAACGCTCCGCTGTCCAATAAAGGCTGCGTGCTCTGTGACCGCGAGCGCTGCGGAGATAAGCTTGTGTCCATTCCACGGTGTCTTATCTCGGTAATAACCAGGCGCAGCGTCCAGACAGAATGCAGAGCTACAGACGACGGGCAGCGGCTGAGAAACCACATATGTGTGTGCCGGCTCTTTAGTGGTTATAAAGGTGGATATTTTGCATTATTCTGTGGTTTCACTTTAAGACAACCTTTGCCTTGGGGTTTCAGGGGGTATAATTAAACTGATGGAAAACGTGTATGGATGTGTGTGTGGAGAACAAACACAGAAGAGTCCACTTGCTAGCACACTGACCAATGAGTTCAGTTATGCTAAAGCTAATAGCTAACACGAACTGAGGAAAAACGATTTGAGCAGGTTTAAAGCTTTAAGTTCACCCACAAGTTTACTGTGCACGGCTAGAAAAAGGAGAAAAGAGACTCGACTGTTTTCTGTCTGTGTCCGTTGGCCTTTACTTGTTTACTCCCATATGATCGAAGCAAGTGTTTTAAGAAGACAGGCGGGTTGATCTGTATCTGCCATGTGTACCATGTGAGCCAATGAAACGGAACATGAACACAAACCAAATGCTTTCAAAGAGACGACAGTTATGAAAAGAGACCACATCTTTACGCATGTTCTAACATTGTTCCCTCATCAAGAACTTACCTGGAGTTGTGTTTTGCGTCTTTCATGCTTGTTTCATTAATCCTGATTACAAGGGCGTCTTACTCTCAGAAAGCTTTCCGTTTCAATTTACCCCGGATTGTGAAACATCATCTGCAAACTGTTTCTGAGCGGTTCTAGCATCAGATCGCTTTAAATTAACTTGTTTTGACTTTATTCGGCTGGATTGAGTGTTTTCGTCGTGTCGTTGCGATGTGTCTTGGCTCTGAGTCCCCCGGCTCCGGCCCCGCCCCCCGGCTCCGGCCCCGCCCCCCGGCCGGTGCCGTACCGCGTTTCCACAAAGGAGGAACTCATGAAACTGCGGAGAACAGTCGTCTTACCCGGAGATCGTCACGTTATCCCGGCGCAATACTGACCTAACCTAATACTGATGTGCAATTCTGTCGTATGTGCAATTGCTGTTGGAATTCATGTGCAATTCATGTGCAATTACTGTGAAATTCATGTGCAATTCATGTGCTGTCGTGACACATATTCATGTGCAATTACTGTCGTGATCACATGCAATGGTATTTATGTATTTATTTGTCTATGGGAGTTTTTGTTTATTTATAGGAGATCTTCTACTGAAAGTGTTTTTCAGACTTCCTATAAGTGATCTGTTCTTCTGTATCTACCTCTGTATCTACCTGCGTTGCACCAATGAAATTTCCCCATGTGGGACAATAAAGGAATATCTTAGATCAAAGTCACAGCTGCATGGGTCAGCACTAGCTCATAGACGGAATCAGGACATAAGCCAACATGGCAGCGACCAGACCGGTCCTGCTGTTACAGCTCAGGCAATCATTTTCTTTCTTGGGTCTGGGTTAATCCTAACCCGTAACCCTAAGTTTTTGTAGTAGTTAGGAGACATTTTGTTTTAACGTTCACCTTTGAGACTGCAATCTATACATTTAAAAAGTTTAATCTCAAAATAAAATTATCTCCATGAGGGGTTCGATCTCCAGCCATGTCCTTAACCACCAGGCCAACACATCTGGAGATTTTATGCTGCAAGACAGAAAATGTACCCCCTCACCTACCAGGTGTCGCAAAATGGTGAAGACGCCTTGTCTATAACCGCAAGTGATTTGGGCCGCCACAAGGGCCGCCATATTGGACTCTGTAACTTCCGTTCCGATTCTGTCTATGAGCTAGTGCTAACCAAGCTGCATGCTCACTTTATCATTTCAGATAAAGTTAGCTCCGTAATTCACTGTACTGCCAGTAGATGGAGCGCTAACGCCAAACCCAAATGACGGAACACCCGAGTAATGTGCGCTTTTCAACACATGAAATGCCACGAAAAGTGAAGTTGCTGAAGAGCTTGTTTTAAAGGCCAATAACAGTACAAATCATGCATAATATGTGTCTTTTAAAAGTAAGTTTTTCAAAGTTTTGGAGCTTTAAGCTTCAGCACTAATAGTTTTTGTGTCACTGCTGTGTCGGCACGGTTACGCATGGTTGTTTGGATGGACATCAGCCAACCACAACACCGCCATAATGTCTAAATCCAGTTGAAATCTCCAGAGACTTTTAACAGCAACAGCCGGACATATGCCCGTGTGTGTGTGATTGTGTGTGATTGTGTGTGATTGTGTGTGTGTGTTTGTGTGTGATTGTGTGTGATTGTGTGTGTGTGTGTTTGTGTGTGTTTGTGTGTGTTTGGCGCGCCTTCACTGTTGCATTTGTCCTTGTATCAAAAATCCCTCTAATCAGTCTGCAGCTGGAGCCTCTCGTAACAGCTTTACCACGGGACTTGTAAAAACTCAGCGCCAAAAACAGATGTCTGCATAAATTAGCGTTCCATTCTGAAATATTAACAGAGGAGCGGGGACACTGGGCCTGGGGGGGCGCTGTGCTCGTCTTCTGCAATGCGGCTCCTCCGGTCGGGGCTGGCCCACTGCAGCTGTCCCACGCCTCTTCAGAGAGGACACGTCAACCCGCGACCGAAGGCGGGTCCGATACGAACGACGGGCGAGTTCAGACGGGGCAAGTACTGTAGGTAAAGTAGAGGGATCTTACTTAAGTTCACTGTCGGACTCAAAGGTTAAAAGGGTCTGATCACACAAGGTTTCACCAAAGAACCTCCTGAGCACCACCCACTAACCCTGTCCCATGAACGCCTTGGTGGAAACGTGGTCCAGCTCGCGTCTAGTGAGTGTTATTATGGACTTTTGAGTGTTATTATGGACTTTTGTGTGTAATTATGGACGTTTGAGTGTTATTATGGACTTTTGAGTGTTATTATGGACTTTTGAGTGTTATTATGGACGTTTGAGTGTTATTGTGGACTTTTGAATGTTATTATGGACTTTTGAGTGTTATTATGGACTTTTGAGTGTTATTATGGACTTTTGAGTGTTTTTGTGGACTTTTGTGTGTTATTGTGGACTTTTGAATGTTATTATGGACTTTTGAGTGTTATTATGGACTTTTGAATGTTATTATGGACTTTTGAATGTGATTGTGGACTTTTGTGTGTTATTATGGACGTTTGAGTGTTATTATGGACTTTTGAGTGTTATTATGGACGTTTGAGTGTTATTATGGACGTTTGAGTGTTATTATGGACTTTTGAGTGTTATTATGGACGTCTGAGTGTTATTATGGACGTTTGAGTGTTATTATGGACTTTTGTGTTATTATGGACGTTTGAGTGTTATTGTGGACTTTTGAATGTTATTATGGACTTTTGAGTGTCATTATGGACTTTTGAGCGTTATTATGGACTTTTGAGGGTCATTATGGACTTTTGAGCGTTATTATGGACTTTTGAGTGTCATTATGGACTTTTGAGAGCCGAGTTTACCACTGCTGCTTTGTTCAGTCCTTAAACTTGCCTTTTGTTTGCATTTTAAAATTGGTTAAATACCTCAGCTCCAAATATTCTCTACCATGTCACTTTGATCTCTTCTTAATAGTTTTATACATTTGGTCTCAATTAGTAACAAACCAAACATTCCATACACATTCTAATATAATAAAACATCGTTATTCACATCCCTGGTCATGTAAAACCACATCTTTTTAGTCTGGGGGGCTTCATACTTGTACTACAACTGAGCAGGCCACTGTGCACCGCCACGAGAGGCTCCGACATGATGAGCTCAACAGAAGACGTAAAACTAGAGACTGTGAACGTCAGGTACAGGCCCTCGAGGGATTTACTGCACAGGGAAAGTCTCTGTCCCAAAGAGAACCCAGCTGGAGGAGGTCTTACTGACTCGTGCAGGTTGTACGTTGATGGGCTTAAAATTTAAACCAAAAGAACAGTCAAAGAACAAATGAGATGTTTTCATCCCGTGACATGTTTCCACTCCTTGTTTCCAGCAGAATCAGGTGGAAGAGGGATGAAATCTTCCGTACATTAAACCGAGACAATGGGGCATTGTCACTTTCTCATGCTTGGGATAAGTATTCGGACTGCAGAGGGCGCTAGTGTCCTTCCTCTCCTGGAAGACTGCGCTGAAGACTGTGTAAATCGGCCGCTGACGTCATGTGACTTCAGCGTGGCCCTGTTCTCCAAATAAACCCTTATTAAATGTAACGGGTTGTGAACACAGAGTGGGCCTGATTAAGCGCGTGGCATTACACAATATGTCCGCTGTCAGTCGGCGTTTGTCAGTGTCGTGTTGTCACTGACCTCACTGACTCTGGAAGTGTGAGAACGGCTGAAAACTGTTGGAAAAAGACTCAAACGTCACTCAGGAGTCACTCGCATCTCCTCACAAATATGAGTCACTGTATTAATTCTTGTTTGGTGCGGATGTGTCATTCCCCAAAGGGAAAACTAGGATTATTATTTTAGTTTTAAAAAGTTTGTTGGATTTATTAGTAAACATTTCCAAAATTGGGTTAAATAAGAAGAATGTAGTAATAAAAGTTTTTTTTTTCAAAGCGAACATTTTAGAACATTATATTTAATGTAATATAAAATATAATTTATAATTCTTTAGTTGCAATGTCTTTTCTAAATGTTTGCCTCTTTTTCAACACTAGTTGTTGCCATTTGATTTTTTTAAAATTGAAGATTGAATCTGAAAATCTCACACTGCCACAGCTGCGTTTGCAAAACTACTAATTGAGCATCTTAATGCCAGTTTGAAATTAAGGATATTATTTTAGGAACTTTTAGTGCTTTTGCCATAATTTGTACTTGTGTGTTGGTGTTTGTGTGTAATTTTAACATGTAGTTAGTCTTTAACATATTGAAAATATAACACACTTTGAGGAGACTGGAGGTGTGGCCTTGACCTGTGGGGCGCCCCAAGGGTCAAATACTCAAATCTAGGCTCAGAGCAGTGACTGAAAGGATTTATCTTCATTTCACTCTTTCAAAAAAATATTATCTATGCCTACATGTTTGTATTGTGATTTAAAACCTGTTACCACCCACCTATTTTCGCCCTGTGCACAATGGTTGGACATACCCAAATGGCATTGCTTATTAAAAGAGGATCTTATGTTCCACATGCAAGTGTGATGCATCATTAGAAAGCTTAGGCCTTCTAGTTTCTGCAGATGTGCACATGAACACTGTCAGGGCTTCAGAACTTACACTACAGAGGCCCAAACATAAACAAAACATCCTTTTTTAGTCTCGCCTGAATATTGTCAATTTGTAATGGTCCTGAGCATGACATACTTCATTGTGTGTTTATGCTGTTCACTGTACATGATGTTTATCTTGTTGACAACAACTGTGTAAAGTTTCAGATCTCTAGGAACAGGCATTTTGGTGCTGTTGACCTTTTTGTATCAAAAAGTATATTCAGAACAAGTGATCCAAATATGTGCCAACTGTGCCAAACTGTTTTATTACAATTTCAGCTCCTCTATGATCATAAAACATACATTTTGATGTTTTGTAGGCCACTAATAGCAATTATAACCGCTAAAAAAAAAAAATGTGAAAATGTGTAAATATGAGTTTACCCATGAATTTCCCATATAGAGGTTAAAATATATATATATATATATATATATAATATTTTGTATATATTGGTATAATAATACATATATCTAACAAAATGCACGTCCAAAAGGCTAATAAACTCAGAAAACGTTATGCGCAAAATCCTGCCGAGAAATCTGGCTCTTTACAGCCTTCCCGGAGCATTACGCACGAGAATACAGAAGATTCTGTGTCAATAAGGCCTTTGTCCCGCCTATCAGGAAAAAGGTCTCCTCATTGGCTAGAATAATATGTCACTCAAAGTCTCCTGCGTGCCTGTTAGCAGAAGCTAAGGGCTAAAAACAAAGATGGACGCGCGCTTCGGAAGCGCCAAATTTTTTTCCTCCGGAGGCTGTAGCAAACAAATCCGGTGACAGAAAAATTCGTGGATGGTCTCATTCTGTAGGTAACAGTCTAAGGAAGAGATCGATGTCAAACACTATCGTATAAGTCAAACAGGTAATTTGTTATGGACGGAGAAATGCGCCGGACAAGCGCATTCTCGTCCGGCGAGAAACTAAGAAAAGTTTGTTTACTTGACAATATCTCGAAATCGGATAACTTCAGGAAAAATACAAGTGGATATTGTTTTTCAATGATTCCTTACGGACAGACTGAGTACAAGGATGTACAGAATTAAAGCCGTTTCATCCATCATAAACAGCAAACAGGTAGGACATGCGTTTGTAAAAGTTGAGACTTTCTCACAAACTATTGGCAATTGCTTCTTGGGGCATATTATTCAATGTAAATCAATGACATATTCGTTTTGCTGAGAAAATAAGCTTTAAAATGATGTATGGCTTGCTGGTATTGACCACGGAAATAAAAGTGATGATGTAAGAGAATATTTGAGATATAGAAAATGTTCGCCGGCGGACAGGTGGGTGGTAACAGGTTAAATGTAGTTGGTACGGCTTTGAGCCTTGCCTTTGTGACTTGTGCTGTACACATACAATTTGATTTCTAAAAGTTCTCCCAGCTCTCCCAGTCCCAAATGTACTCTTTCCACTTCTCAGTTTGGCTCGGGCGATCTCACACCCGTTTGCAGAAGTTACTAAGGTTAAAAAGAAGCTAATGTCCCTCTAAACGGCGTCAGTGTCGGGGGCGGGAACACATCTGCTCAGGTTATGCACACAGAGCCTTATAATCTGCCCCTCCGCCACATAAGCTCACGCGGGGCCATTAGCGGCGGCGGTCCGGTCACGCCAGGACACGGCCACAGAGCGGCTAATGTTAGCTGATGGTCAAATTAACGACATGCGGTTAATGCGTTTGGACGGACGCTGATGACGCGCACTACGGCGGCCCGGGTGGGACAAAACGAGCTGAAGCGATGGCAATTGGCAGCTCAGAAGGACGCCGCGTTAGTACAGCGGTTGACTGGAAGAGTAAAGGTGCGCGGGCAGGTCGAGACGCAGTTGACGCAGAGAAAATATCAACTAAAGGTTAATTAGCATTGTTAACGAGGACTTTGAGTTATTGTGACATTAGAGAAGTGTGAGGATGTTCGTAAACAGCTCGTTGACTTTCACAGGGAACGTAACGGCGAAGAAATCAGGCGAGACCGGAAAATATGGTGAATTCACACTCTTTTTTCAAATTAATTTATATGAGGTTTTTGTGAGAAATGTATTTAGGGAGAGGTGATGCACAATAATAACGTACTATGTTTGTCTGGCAGTACATTTTCAGTCTTAAAAAAAAATATTCTCCACATCTACTATAATGAATCATATTTTTAATTTAATACGTTAATCTGAAAGTTTCACATCATTAATTGAACATATTATGCTGTGTTCTTTTCCCTTTTCTTATCATCTTTCTTTGGAAACCATCAGGGGGCAGTAGAGTATAGTTCTGATGTGATATTTACAGTATGATAAAAATCTTGTATGATTTAATGTCATTGTAAAATGAAACACAAATGACAGATTATAGAAGCATCAAAGCAGCGACTTAAAGTGCCTCTGACGGGTTTTTACGATGTTCTAATTATGACTTTATTTGGTGTATTTATACCTGTTGTACTTATAAATTATACTTTTACACCAATCGAGCAGGTATTTGTGGAGAAAACGTTGAAAAATTGGTAGAAAATTACAGGAAGTGACATCACACCAGGGACACTCATTCCAGACAAAGTTTAGGCAGAATTTACAGAAAGAAACACGTTTTTTGACTCTCTAAACATTAATTCAACAAAATAAAGTCGCTCGCATATATTTTTATTTGTCAAATAAAATGAAAGTGACATTAGATGAGTTTTGGCCCAGTGTTTTGCTGGGAAATTTCCTAATGTGATGTCATCAATTACAAACAGGAAGTGCAATTATAAACCTAAATAATTTGCTATTCTGGGATAAAATGTTAAGAATCTGTTTGCAAAATTCAAAATATATTTACCTTAACTGCATTTTAGATCAACGAGCCGTCCGGCCTGTAGGGGGCGCTTTAAATGACTCCTAAACACAACTCCTAACGTGTTTTTGAAGACTTTGTTGGATGAATACGTTTCGCTGGAGCTCGTGGCGGTCCGTGCTCCCTGCGTGACCTTTAACCTGAGAGGAGCAGACGGGAGGGGCGGGAGCAAGGGCGTGTCACAGGAGACCACACGTGTCGTCGAGGTGTCCAGAGGCAGAGCACGGAGACACCATGACGCTTTCAAGATCTTTGGGTGTTTGTGTACTACTGTATTGTACTTACACAAAAGTACATACCTGGTGTACTTTACTAGTACCTTACTGTGCTGTCTCGGTCCTCCGGTCACGTCTTCTGTATTTCATGTCTTCTTCGTGTGTTCCCCTTGGTGCACTTGTATACATTCGAGGGTCAGAGGTCAGTCATCTATCGTAATCCTTTATTTTAAGTGTCCTTTTGGGATTATTTTGCCCTTACTCTTCACTGTTGTAACATTATAGTTTTATGTAAGTGTATATTGAGAAAAAACAGAACGATGAACGTAGAACGGCCCAGGAACCTTCAGGGTCTTCAGGAGTAACCAGGCAGAAGATCAGACTGTTTAATGTGTTAAAGGGGCTTTTCCAAATTTAATTCTTGCAGTAAAGTCAAATCTGTTTCATTCAGGTACAGATGTATTGTAAAAGAATCTTAGGGTGAAAATGAGTCCATTGTGCGCTGTCTGCGTCTAATTATACAGCGTTTAATTCTCTGCTAGTCGTACAAAGTGCTTGTAAACTCATTAAGGTGAATAATTGGGATGATGTTGCTCACTTACACACCGCATGTGTAAGTGAGCAATACTAAAGAAAGAGCTGAGCAGTTATGTAGTGTCAAAGTGCGTATGACGTTGTAATTTTGACTTTGTTTGGTGTATTTATACCTGTTGTATGTATAAATGATAGTTTTTCACCAATCGAGCAGGTATTTGTGGTGAAAACGTTAAAAAATCTGTAGAAAATTACAGGAAGTGACTTGTTCCAGTCAAATAATAAGCATAATTTACACAAAGAAACAACTTTTTTGACTTTCTAAACATTAATTCAGTAAAATAAAGCTGCTCTCATATATTTTTATTTGTCAGAAAAAAAAGGGGACATTATAAGAGTGAAGGGAAATTAAAAAACCTAAAGAAATGTGCTATTCTGTGATAAAAAAAAAAAAATCCAGTATTTTTTTTTGCAAAATTCAAAATAATTGAAATAAGCAAAGATATATCTTAATTGCATTTTAGTTCAATGAGTCGCCCAACCTGTAGGGGGCACTTTGAGTAAAGGTGTATGCCAGCGGGGAACTAACCACGGGCCAGTTAATCAGCAAAGATATTTCTGATTAAATTGTCTTAAATGCCTGTTGTTACAAGGAAAAGACAGTTTTTTCTTTTGTTCAGTGCAAAATGAAAGAGTTGGATGGGTCTGCTGAGCTAGCTTAAGGCTCATGCGCAAATAGTCATTCAAAAACAGGAAAATTCCAACTTGGAGACACTTTCTATGAACCTTTGCTACACTGCCAGAGTCAGACTTCCTGCTTGAACCCGGGTCTCCCCTCGCTCCCGTTCAGGTCCAGCTTGAGTGACGGGCTAAAGTCCTTGTTATGTTGCTGCGGCGCCTGTGCAAATGTAGAGGGCGTGGCTGTGGCCCGACAAGAAAAGCATGACCATTAGACCGCTTTAATTATAGAGATATGCTTTTTATTAGAAATAAGACACATTCATTTTGTGCTCTGAAAACTGTACATTAACAAAGAGTCGACCCCGGGAAAATAAAAAGAGGTGGGCGGGTTACTGCTGGGGTCAAAGTTCATGAGAGGTACGTCGTTTTATTTTTATTTTTAGACAAATACGCTTCTGGACGGGGGGGAAGTAGTGGTGGAGGTGATATCAAAACACACACGGTTTACATTGCGATACATAACATCCCGGATATGGGACGGTGGGCGGGGTGTGAGGGTGGGGCCGCAAGAAGGGGGGCCGCGATGTGGGGTCAGTACCAGAATAAACATGGGTCATATTCATAATAATGATAACAGCTATCCCCAAGCACGGTAAGAAAGATATTTATAGGCTAAAATCCATTCTGTAGAACTCTGTTGAATTAATTACATTGCTGTACATTGGGACTCCGTCGAGAGCCTTGTGCTTTCTCCTCGATCGCGTTCCCGCCGTTTTTCCCCCGTAAAGATATTTATAGATCTAGATTCAGCCGCTCTTCCAGTTTCGACGTTCCCGGCTCCCGTGGACGCGCTTCGTACTGTCCGCGGTCCAATCGGTGAGCGGAGTTCTTCTTCTTCTTCTTCTTCTTCTTCTTCTTCTTCTTCTTCTTCTTCTTCTTCTTCTTCTTCTTCTTCTTCTTCTTCTTCTTCTTCTTCTTCTTCTTCTTCTTCTTCTTCTTCTTCTTCTTCTTCTTCTTCTTCTTCTTCTTCTTCTTCTTCTTCTTCTTCTTCTTCTTCTTCTTCTTCTTCTTCTTCACAGAGGCCCTGTTTGAGCATCTCTTTTGGGGGAGGGGTCGGTCAGCTCTAGTGCCTCTAGTGTTCGGTGTGGAGAAGGCAGCCTGCAAAAACGTTTATCTCCCTTCGGCAAACGAGAGTCGCGACTTTGTCCCAAAAAAAGAGAGTTTTCCTCAGCGAGAGCGCCAACGGGAGAACTTGTTTGTAGCGTCGGTACGTCACAGACAGATTCTTCAGTTTTCGAGAACGATTCGTCGGAAAGAGAGAGCGGAAACACAGCGCGACTTCGCCAAAACGAATGAGCTCAACGGCGGCAGGTGAGTTTATACGAGGGGTAAAACGCTGCGTGGATTCAATCGTGGATTCGGTTTGAGTCGTACGCATCCGTCCACTTTTCCAAAGGACAAAGCAGCGAGCGAATTTCCCGCGACGCCGTGTTCGCGATCTCTCTTTTCCCGAAATGTTTCCTCCCCGCGCCGCGCCTCCTTCCCCCGCGGCGCCGGGGCAAGCGTACCTTTTATGCAACCTGCTTCGTCCGTCTTTCGTTTGTGGTGGATTGTTATGTCGGGAGGTTTTCGGGGCCCGTTTTACACCTCGGTTTGCAGGTCCATTATCTCCTGTCCCACGAGAGGAATGGTGGCGCTGTTCTTCTCCCACTCCACGGCCTGGAGCTCCAGGGGCGACGCCGCCACCGTCTCCAGGTCCTTGCGCACCCAGGACGGGGGCGAGTGGGGCTTCCGGATGCCCTCCCAGGCCCTCTTACTCGGGGTCTGCTGCTTGTCCTACACACACACAACAACACGTCAGAACGGTTTGGGGACCGCGGCGATCTCTTCGGGGGTTCGATGACTGACCGCGCGGTATTTGATGCTAAGTTCGCTAACGTTAGGTAAAGCGGCGAGCTAACGATGATTGTTATTGCAGTTTTATCTTTTCAAACGTACAATTAACATTAGCAGTACAGTAGACTATTAAACAAGCTGCATAATAGGTTATAATAGACATAAGTATGTTAAGTAAATGTAAGTAAAGCTATATAAAGCTGTATAAATGCAATTGTCAACAGTGGTGGAATAAAGCGCTCCATTTTGCAGTAAAAGTACAGCTATACAAGTATAAGTAGCACATTCAAAATCTACATTAGTGTAAGTTTTGAAGAGCTTATTCAAAAATGTACTTAAAGGGTCAAAAAGTTGTTAAAGTATGAAACAGATTTGGAGATCTGTTTAAGCATTGAATGTAGCAGTTTTGCTCTTGTGTTGTGCTGATCTTTGGTCAACAAAAGCGATTCTATTCAACTTCCATTTTTTCAACTGTAAAGTTTATATCTCTGTTTGGTCAACGCTGGGGCTCGATCTCAAAAGCTTTAGGCAGTTGATTGTCATGAAGGTGCCAGAAAAGACGTACAGAGAGTACTTTTTACTTTTGAGTTCAGTTCAGTGGAGTAGAAAGTACAGAGACCTGCTCTCAAATGTAGCAAGGTAAAAATAAAACAAAATAACTTTTTTTTACTCTGTTAAATTCCACCACTGATTGTCAATATCCTTTGCCTTTTAAATGTTGCCTTTAGACCATAACTGCTGCACGTTTTACGATAGCATTACTTTTAAGAGTGCAAAACTAAACTCACTTTTACACACAATATTTGGCATACAAAAGGAGGCGTACTACTAACATACTAAATGTACTAATGACTCATTATCTTTGACGGCGTCTGTGAGAACCCGTTTACTGAAAGTCGCCGAGGTAACACCGCCTCCGTTCAGTAGTTTTGCCTGCGACGCCGAGCAAAGGCCGGCGGACGCGCTAGAGAGTCCAAAACTGTGGGATGAATGGAGCCCGAGAGCGAGATGGATCATGTCTGAAGAAATCAACTGGTGCCATGGAGATGCAGCTACAGGCCAACATGGAGCCAGCTCTGTGGAGGCCGGCGACCCCAAAGAAGACGCCCGCACGAGCGCTAAACTGTGCGCGCTAAAACTGTGTGCGCTAAAACTCTGCACGCTGAAACTGTGCACGCTAAAACTGTACACGCTAAACTATGTGCGCTAAGCTAAGTGCGCTAAACTGTCTGCGCTACAGTGTGTGCTAAGCTAAGTGTGTAAAAGGACGTTTCGAATGCCCTACATCTGCAGATACTGTACTCACTCTGAATTATGCGATATTTGTCTAATATTTGGAATATTTTAATTATTTGGAATAGTTTGATTTGGTGCAATTATCAAATCCAAATGACTGCAGTTATCTAATGTGCTAAAGCTAAAGCTATAAAGATCCTGTATTTAATAGGGAAAATCTGGTTTAAACATCTACAAATGTATTCTAGTTTATTATGAGTCCATATTTCAGTCTCTCAAACGTTCAATCTCCTGGAGTCGTTGACAATGTGCAAACTGAACTCAATCCCACTTATTGAACATAAATCGCAATTATCTGATCACACGCAATTCCATTTTCCCCCCAGACTCGTGCAGCCCTACAAGCGCAAAAGTTATATCTCTCGGCGCAACTGAGACAGTTTAGTTGCTTTTTGAGTCTTAAAAAAATGTAGATTGTAGACGTTTTACACTCTGAAAATGCTGGTCCAGTTATAATTACGATGATTATTCAGATTAAGCGCTGCAGCTCTTTTTAATAAACTGTTTGTTAAGAATCACGTCTTTGTTCATGCTAAACTGAGTATATTTGTTATAAAGTGTCACCAGTTGGACCGTACCGCAGAAACGTTACTAAAAATCGAACTCTATATATAAGGGGGTGGGGGGAAAGGGGGCGGGGCAGGAGGCGTGGTTTATTTACACTCATGTTGGTCTTGTCACTGCTGGCTGAGGACACACTCCATCTTTTGGCCGCTTTGCCTTCAGGAGGAGAGTCTCTATCAGTGTGCGTCCTCCTGTTGAGCTCCTGAAACATGTCCTGGTGCCGTTTCCTCGTGTGCATTATCTTCTACGGCACAGAACACCACCGGGTTTACTCAAAAAAGGCTAAGAACTCGCCCAAAATAAAGAGCTTGTTTTGATCTGGACACGTTTTAAACAAAAAAAACAAAAAAAAGAGAGACTAGATTTACCTCAAAGTCAAGCTCTGCATAGCGTGATTTTCGTCTCTGGGGGAAGATGAGACACAGATTAAAGGTTTGGGTTTGTGTGTACAGTTTGTCTTAAAGGGCTCGTACTCTTCTGTTTCATAGACAAAAGAAGAAAATAGCTGAGAGATTTGTTAATAAATAAAATAAACAAGACAAGACTGGTGTTAAACAGGTTTATATATTGGAGGGTATTAATAAATGTGAATGTTCAGGCTTTGACGAAACAGTTTTTGATCCATGTTGTCTTTTGTTTGCCCTGTTTTAACTTCAGATTATTACGGCTAGAACACGGAGAGCCAGGTGGATTTTTGAGGTGCTTCTTATTAGAGTGAAAAATAAAGAAATATAATCTAATGTGAAAATATACAGGTAAATCAAATAAAAAAGTCAGGTTTTTGATTTTTGCTGGTTCGCAGAAAGCTAAATATTTTTCAGGTGTTTTTCCTATTAAACGTGGACATATATTTTTCAGGAATTTTGAATTATAAACCAGGGCTAAACCGGGTCTGCAAATCAGGACTAAACTAGGACTAACCCAGATCTTTAAATTATGACAATACAAAGTCTATAAACAAGACTACAACAACAAAAATACAGGCAAATTTGAGGGTTTTTTGGAGGAAAAACGAAAAACGTTTACTTTGTTTTATTTTGTTTATTTGTTTGAGACCAACTGATGGAAAAAAAAAAAAAAGAAAACCAATTTAAATGTGAACATAACATTTTGAGATTTTTTCATTTGTGAAAAAAAAATCTAAAAAAAATAAATAAAAAATAACAAGAACAACAAGATTTTGTTTTATTTCTTGGAGCAAAAAAAAGGATCAACTGGTTAAAAATAAAAATAAAATACATTTAAAGCCAACACATATTTTTGAGAATTCTAGTTTGGTTCATACACTTTAGCAGCTGTTTTGGCCTGAGTTTGCCGTTAACAGATTGCGAGCGTGCCCTTTAAGTTCTCCCGGCGCGG
The DNA here is from genome assembly GCF_026437365.1 of Eucyclogobius newberryi. Taxonomy (NCBI): domain Eukaryota; kingdom Metazoa; phylum Chordata; class Actinopteri; order Gobiiformes; family Gobiidae; genus Eucyclogobius; species Eucyclogobius newberryi. The sequence goes on along the minus strand of NW_027315945.1, from coordinate 35,757,644 downwards.
CGGAGGACAGCCTGACCCGCGGCGGCTCGGCGGACGTGGCAGCTGCCGGATCGCATGGCGTTACCGTGGTGACTCTGCCCTCCAGTGAAGAGACACCAACGGGCGCGCATCCAGATCCCTTTAACGTCTAACGCTGCTGCTGCTGCTGCTGCTGCTGCTGCTGCTGCTGCTGCTGCTGCTGCTGCTGCTGCTGCTGCTGCTGCTGCTGCTGCTGCTGCTGCTGCTGCTGCTGCTGCCTCAGTGAAGACTAACCTTTGGTGTGAACTTTACATTTAACAACTGGAGAGCACTTCAGAGGAAGAGTTTAGGTCTTTTGTTCTGGAGTGCTCCACGGAAGATGTCCAAATGCTCAATTGTTTTAAAATAAATATATTAATACATGATTTACTATATTTCTGTTTAGAATTATACATTTGTTGTTTTAATTTATTAAATCAGAGTAAAATAGCTTGATGCAGATTAAAAATATAGTTTAGTCCTGGTTTAGTCTTGGTTTAGTCTTGGTTTAGTCTTGGTTTAGCCCAGTTCAGTCCTGGCTAAGAATTAGTTTAGTCCGGGTTAAGGTCCTGGTTTAGTCCTGGTCTAGTCCTGGTTTAGTCCTGGTTTAGTCCTGGTTTAGTCCTAGTTTAGACCTGGTTAAGGTCCTGGTTAAGGTCTGGGTTAAGGTCCTGGTTTAGTCCTGGTTTAGCCCTGGTTTAGTCCATTAAACCTGACAGTTGAAGCGTGAAGGCGGAGCCTGGTTTAGTCCTGGTTTAGACCTGGTTTGGTCCTAGTTTAGTCCTGGTTTAGTCCTGGTCTATTCCTGGTTTAGTCCTGGTTTAGATCTGGTTTAGTCTTGGTTTAGTCATGGTTTAGTTCTGGTTTAGTCCTAGTTTAGTCCTGGTTTAGTCCTGGTTTAGTCCTGGTGTAGTCCTAGTTTAGTCCTGGTTTAGTCCTTGTTTAGACCTGGTTGAGTACTAGTTTAGTCCTGGTTTAGTCCTGGTCTAGTCCTGGTTTAGTCCGGGTTTAGACCTGGTTTAGTGCTGGTTTAGACCTGGTTTAGTCCTGGTTTAGACCTGGTTTAGTCCTGGTTTAGTCCTGGTTTAGACTTGGTTTAGTCCTGGTTTAGTCCTGGTTTAGTGCTGGTTTAGACCTGGTTTAGTGCTGGTTTAGACCTAGTTTAGTCCTGGTTTAGACCTGGTTTAGTCCTGGTTTATTCCAGGTTTAGCCCTGGTTTAGTCCTGGTTTAGCCCTGGTTTAGTCCATTAAGCCTGACAGTTGAAGCGTGAAGGCGGAGCCTGGTTTAGTCCTGGTTTAGACCTGGTTTAGTCCTGGTTTAGACCTGGTTTAGTCCTGGTTTAGTTCTGGTTTAGCCCTGGTTTAGACCTGGTTTAGTCCTGGTTTAGACCTGGTTTAGTCCTGGTTTAGACCTGGTTTAGTCCTGGTTTAGTCCAGGTTTAGCCCTGGTTTAGTCCTGGTTTAGCCCTGGTTTAGTCCTGGTTTAGTCCTGGTTTAGCCCTGGTTTAGTCCATTAAGCCTGACAGTTGAAGCGTGAAGGCGGAGCCTGGTTTAGTCCTGGTTTAGACCTGGTTTAGTCCTGGTTTAGTCCTGGTTTAGTCCTGGTTTAGTCCTGGTTTAGCCCTGGTTTAGTCCATTAAGCCTGACAGTTGAAGCGTGAAGGCGGAGCCTGGTTTAGTCCTGGTTTAGACCTGGTTTAGCCCTGGTTTAGTGCTGGTTTAGACCTGGTTTAGTCCTGGTTTAGACCTGGTTTAGTCCTGGTTTAGTCCAGGTTTAGTCCTGGTTTAGTCCTGGTTTAGTCCTGGTTTAGTCCTGGTTTAGCCCTGGTTTAGTCCATTAAGCCTGACAGTTGAAGCGTGAAGGCGGAGCCTGGTTTAGTCCTGGTTTAGACCTGGTTTAGTCCTGGTTTAGTCCTGGTTTAGCCCTGGTTTAGTCCATTAAGCCTGACAGTTGAAGCGTGAAGGTGGAGCCTGGTTTAGTCCTGGTTTAGACCTGGTTTAGTCCTGGTTTAGCCCTGGTTTAGTCCTGGTTTAGTCCTGGTTTAGTCCTGGTTTAGCCCTGGTTTAGTCCTGGTTTAGTCCTGGTTTAGCCCTGGTTTAGTCCATTAAGCCTGACAGTTGAAGCGTGAAGGCGGAGCCTGCTTTAAACAGAGAATGTCACATCTCAGGGACTTTAATCATGAGTAAGATCCGGGCTTGAAAGGGCCGTCGTTCAGAGCTCTCCTCGGACACCTTTTTATTTTGTGGTATTAACTTTACGTGGTAGAACTAATTGCTGTATGCCTCCCTCGTCGCTCATCTCAGTTCACTAAAGCCGTGATGGCCAAACATAGCACGCTTTCATATTCTGTTCCATGTTTGAGTTGATGGATGGCTGTATGTCTGTGCAAACCAAACAAAAGGTGATGAAACGTGAACATCGGGCATCATTCACATTGATAAATGAAGAGATATAAAAAACAAAGGTTTGACTGATACAAAATAAACAGGAGGTGTGGAGGTCATAGCTGATGCCAAACTGACAGATATGTTTTTGAATAATATCACGCTGACAAAGACGAAGAAACAGAGGATTTATTCACTAAATTACTCCCAATCAAAGCGACTTCTTCTGTGATTTACGAAGGCTGAACTGTGTAACTCCTCTGGTGAAGGCGGCTCGTCACCATGGGGATGTTTCACAGTATGGCATTATAAAGCACAGCGGGTAGAGCCAGTGTGTGTGAAACAGAGAGAAGAAACAAGCGGGAATGAAGCTTTCAGTTGCACTCCGGGTCAGATCTGTGGAGAGGCGAGCCCGCTCACACGATGAAAGTGTGTCTTTCAAAGCAATAAAAACGCCTCTAATTGAACAATCAGATTGATAGAAGCCAGCGTAATGCCATGCTGTGGAACATTCAGGCAAAGCAACAGCCAGCCCTTCCCCAGAAAGGTCCCATAGCACGCCTTTAACTCGGACCGCGACGTCATCAAACATTTAGACATGCAAGAGCGGAGACAGCAGCTGCTCTTACCTCCAGCGAGCTCATGGACAACGTGGACACCATCTCGCTCTTCGTCATGACGCCGCAGTTGTTCCCGGAATCCCCGCCTCCGTTCATGGCGGCCATCGTGGGGTCCCGGGAGAGGCCCTGGTGCAGGTTATGGGCCGGCGAGTCCCGCTCCGAGCAGGACACGCTGACCTGATCCGCGGGCAAAGTCTTCAGACCGAACCCCGGCTCTCCGGTCGCCGGGTTCGCCAAGTGGATCAGCCGAGTTTGTGGCAGCTGGTCTATGTTAATGTTGTACTTGTCGTCCTTGCTTTTCGACGGCTTTAGCGTCCCCGTGTTGTTGGGCGGCATGATGACGTAGCCTTTGCCGTCGCCGCTGCTGCCCTCTCCGTTCCCTCGGGGCATTTCGCCGTCGAGCTGCTTGAAAAGTTCGCCGTCGCAGATGTAGATGGACTTGGCGCCCGGGAGCTCGGTGCTGATGCCCTTGGCGGCGCCCTTCTCCCGCCGCATGGTGAGGGTGTGGCTGGTGTAGTCGGCCACGTTCTGCAGGTGCACTTTGGCCATGCTGGCGGGCATCGTGTTGAAGTTGGAGCCCTTCTGCAGAGTCAGAGTGCCGGTGGAGGCTTTGTCGTCGCCCTGCAGAGACGAGCGCTTGCCTGAAGGAAGAAGAATAAGAAGACGAGAGTGGGTTAGGGATATCTGTGGGTGAGCCAAAGGGGGGAATGTGAAGGGAAAGCAATGAGACGTCATTTGCAGTCGTTTTAGTTTATGTCAAAGCGATCACAAGTCTACAGTGGATGAGGATGAATAAAGCAATATAACATGAATTTGAGCGTCCAACGAGACACTGATGAAGCACGTGAACTGTGATGAAAGGGTCGATGATTTAAACTGAGGTAGAGGACAGGTTAATTGAATGCAATTTACTGAAAATGTGGATGTTTTGACCAGGGTTATGTCATATAATTATATACCCGCATCGATCTAAAACTGGCAGCGCCTTTTAATAAGAAGTTATTTACTGGAATAAAAGCGAACATTAATACAAACACACAGACATACAATAAACAACATGTCTGATTAGGTTGATTGGCGGTACACCTCACATCAAGAAGGTCGTAGTATCAACTCCCGCGTTCAGAGAAGTCGGACAGCAGATGGCGCTCAAGAGTGCAGTCAAAACTGTCAAGGTATATCTCTAAAATATACGTCTGACTGGAAGAATCTTTGAATTGGCATTATATCTCTAATTTTCTTACGCTGCAAGCAACCGGAAATCTCTATCTTATCATTATCCTTTTGAAACCTCTATCTTCACATTATCCTTTTGAAACCTCTATCTTATCATTGTCCTTTTGAAACCTCTATCTTCAAATTATCCTTTTGAAACCTCTATCTTAACATTATCCTTTTGAAACCTCTATCTTATCATTGTCCTTTTGAAACCTCTATCTTCACATTATCCTTTTGAAACCTCTATCTTATCATTATCCTTTTGAAACCTCTATCTTATCATTATCCTTTTGAAACCTCTCTTATCATTGTCCCTTTGAAACCTCTATCTTCACATTATCCTTTTGAAACCTCTATCTTAACATTATCCTTTTGAAACCTCTATCTTATCATTGTCCTTTTGAAACCTCTATCTTCACATTATCCTTTTGAAACCTCTATCTTATCATTATCCTTTTGAAACCTCTATCTTAACATTATCCTTTTGAAACCTCTATCTTATCATTGTCCTTTTGAAACCTCTATCTTCACATTATCCTTTTGAAACCTCTATCTTATCATTATCCTTTTGAAACCTCTATCTTATCATTATCCTTTTGAAACCTCTCTTATCATTGTCCCTTTGAGACCTCTATCTTCACATTATCCTTTTGAAACCTCTATCTTAACATTATCCTTTTGAAACCTCTATCTTATCATTGTCCTTTTGAAACCTCTATCTTCACATTATCCTTTTGAAATCTCTATCTTATCATTATCCTTTTGAAACCTCTATCTTAACATTATCCTTTTGAAACCTTTATCTTATCATTATCCTTTTGAAACCTCTATCTTATCATTATCCTTTTGAAACCTCTATCTTCACATTGTCCTTTTGAAACCTCTATCTTATCATTGTCCTTTTGAAACCTCTATCTTAACATTGTCCTTTTGAAACCTCTATCTTAACATTATCCTTTTGAAACCTCTATCTTATCATTATCCTTTTGAAACCTCTATCTTCACATTATACTTTTGAAACCTCTATCTTCACATTATCCTTTTGAAACCTCTATCTTAACATTGTCCTTTTGAAACCTCTATCTTAACATTGTCCTTTTGGAACCTCTATCTTAACATTGTCCTTTTGAAACCTCTATCTTCACATTATCCTTTTGAAATCTCTATCTTATCATTATCCTTTTGAAACCTCTATCTTAACATTATCCTTTTGAAACCTTTATCTTATCATTATCCTTTTGAAACCTCTATCTTATCATTATCCTTTTGAAACCTCTATCTTCACATTGTCCTTTTGAAACCTCTATCTTATCATTGTCCTTTTGAAACCTCTATCTTAACATTGTCCTTTTGAAACCTCTATCTTAACATTATCCTTTTGAAACCTCTATCTTATCATTATCCTTTTGAAACCTCTATCTTCACATTATACTTTTGAAACCTCTATCTTCACATTATCCTTTTGAAACCTTTATCTTATCATTATCCTTTTGAAACCTCTATCTTATCATTATCCTTTTGAAACCTCTATCTTCACATTGTCCTTTTGAAACCTCTATCTTATCATTGTCCTTTTGAAACCTCTATCTTAACATTGTCCTTTTGAAACCTCTATCTTAACATTATCCTTTTGAAACCTCTATCTTATCATTATCCTTTTGAAACCTCTATCTTCACATTATACTTTTGAAACCTCTATCTTCACATTATCCTTTTGAAACCTCTATCTTAACATTGTCCTTTTGAAACCTCTATCTTCTCATTGTCCTTTTGAAACCTCTATCTTAACATTGTCCTTTTGGAACCTCTATCTTAACATTGTCCTTTTGAAACCTCTATCTTCACATTATCCTTTTGAAATCTCTATCTTATCATTATCCTTTTGAAACCTCTATCTTAACATTATCCTTTTGAAACCTTTATCTTATCATTATCCTTTTGAAACCTCTATCTTATCATTATCCTTTTGAAAACTCTATCTTCACATTGTCCTTTTGAAACCTCTATCTTATCATTGTCCTTTTGAAACCTCTATCTTAACATTGTCCTTTTGAAACCTCTATCTTAACATTATCCTTTTGAAACCTCTATCTTATCATTATCCTTTTGAAACCTCTATCTTCACATTATCCTTTTGAAACCTCTATCTTAACATTGTCCTTTTGAAACCTCTATCTTCTCATTGTCCTTTTGAAACCTCTATCTTAACATTGTCCTTTTGGAACCTCTATCTTATCATTATCCTTTTGAAACCTCTATCTTCTCATTGTCCTTTTGAAACCTCTATCTTATCATTGTCCTTTTGAAACCTCTATCTTATCATTGTCCTTTTGAAACCTCTATCTTATCATTATCCTTTTGAAACCTCTATCTTATCATTATCCTTTTGAAACCTCTATCTTATCATTATCCTTTTGAAACCTCTATCTTCACATTATACTTTTGAAACCTCTATCTTATCATTGTCCTTTTGAAACCTCTATCTTAACATTATCCTTTTGAAACCTCTATCTTATCATTGTCCTTTTGAAACCTCTATCTTCACATTATCCTTTTGAAACCTCTATCTTAACATTATCATTTTGAAACCTCTATCTTATCATTGTCCTTTTGAAATCTCTATCTTCACATTATCCTTTTGAAACCTCTATCTTATCATTATCCTTTTGAAACCTCTATCTTATCATTATCCCTTTGAAACCTGTATCTTATCATTATCCTTTTGAAACCTTTATCTTATCATTATCCTTTTTAAACCTCTATCTTATCATTGTCCTTTTGAAACCTCTATCTTCACATTGTCCTTTTGAAACCTCTATCTTATCATTGTCCTTTTGAAACTTCTATCTTAACATTGTCCTTTTGAAACCTCTATCTTAACATTATCCTTTTGAAACCTCTATCTTATCATTGTCCTTTTGAAACCTCTATCTTCACATTATCCTTTTGAAACCTCTATCTTTACATTATCCTTTTGAAACCTCTATCTTTACATTATCCTTTTGAAACCTCTATCTTATCATTATCCTTTTGAAACCTCTATCTAATCATTGTCCTTTTGAAACCTCTATCTTATCATTGTCCTTTTGAAACCTCTATCTTACATTGTCCTTTTGAAACCGCTATCTTAACATTGTCCTTTTGAAACCTCTATCTTAACATTATCCTTTTGAAACCTCTATCTTCTCATTGTCCTTTTGAAACCTCTATCTTATCATTATCCTTTTGAAACCTCTATCTTATCATTGTCCTTTTGAAACCTCTATCTTCACATTATCCTTTTGAAACCTCTATCTTATCATTATCCTTTTTAAACCTCTATCTTATCATTATCCTTTTGAAACCTCTATCTTATCATTATCCTTTTTAAACCTCTATCTTCACATTATACTTTTGAAACCTCTATCTTCACATTATCCTTTTGAAACCTCTATCTTAACATTGTCCTTTTGAAACCTCTATCTTCTCATTGTCCTTTTGAAACCTCTATCTTAACATTGTCCTTTTGGAACCTCTATCTTAACATTGTCCTTTTGAAACCTCTATCTTAACAATATCCTTTTGAAACCTCTATCTTATCATTATCCTTTTGAAACCTCTATCTTAACATTGTCCTTTTGAAACCTCTATCTTCTCATTGTCCTTTTGAAACCTCTATCTTAACATTGTCCTTTTGGAACCTCTATCTTATCATTATCCTTTTGAAACCTCTATCTTCTCATTGTCCTTTTGAAACCTCTATCTTATCATTGTCCTTTTGAAACCTCTATCTTATCATTGTCCTTTTGAAACCTCTATCTTATCATTATCCTTTTGAAACCTCTATCTTATCATTATCCTTTTGAAACCTCTATCTTATCATTATCCTTTTGAAACCTCTATCTTCACATTATACTTTTGAAACCTCTATCTTATCATTGTCCTTTTGAAACCTCTATCTTAACATTGTCCTTTTGGAACCTCTATCTTATCATTATCCTTTTGAAACCTCTATCTTAACAATATCCTTTTGAAACCTCTATCTTATCATTGTCCTTTTGAAATCTCTATCTTCACATTATCCTTTTGAAACCTCTATCTTATCATTATCCTTTTGAAACCTCTATCTTATCATTATCCTTTTGAAACCTGTATCTTATCATTATCCTTTTGAAACCTTTATCTTATCATTATCCTTTTTAAACCTCTATCTTATCATTGTCCTTTTGAAACCTCTATCTTCACATTGTCCTTTTGAAACCTCTATCTTATCATTGTCCTTTTGAAACCTCTATCTTCACATTGTCCTTTTGAAACCTCTATCTTATCATTGTCCTTTTGAAACTTCTATCTTAACATTGTCCTTTTGAAACCTCTATCTTAACATTATCCTTTTGAAACCTCTATCTTATCATTGTCCTTTTGAAACCTCTATCTTCACATTATCCTTTTGAAACCTCTATCTTTACATTATCCTTTTGAAACCTCTATCTTATCATTATCCTTTTGAAACCTCTATCTAATCATTGTCCTTTTGAAACCTCTATCTTATCATTGTCCTTTTGAAACCTCTATCTTACATTGTCCTTTTGAAACCGCTATCTTAACATTGTCCTTTTGAAACCTCTATCTTAACATTATCATTTTGAAACCTCTATCTTCTCATTGTCCTTTTGAAACCTCTATCTTAACATTATCCTTTTGAAACCTTTATCTTATCATTATCCTTTTGAAACCTCTATCTTATCATTATCCTTTTGAAACCTCTATCTTCACATTGTCCTTTTGAAACCTCTATCTTATCATTGTCCTTTTGAAACCTCTATCTTAACATTGTCCTTTTGAAACCTCTATCTTAACATTATCCTTTTGAAACCTCTATCTTATCATTATCCTTTTGAAACCTCTATCTTCACATTATACTTTTGAAACCTCTATCTTCACATTATCCTTTTGAAACCTCTATCTTAACATTGTCCTTTTGAAACCTCTATCTTCTCATTGTCCTTTTGAAACCTCTATCTTAACATTGTCCTTTTGGAACCTCTATCTTATCATTATCCTTTTGAAACCTCTATCTTCTCATTGTCCTTTTGAAACCTCTATCTTATCATTGTCCTTTTGAAACCTCGATCTTATCATTGTCCTTTTGAAACCTCTATCTTATCATTATCCTTTTGAAACCTCGATCTTATCATTATCCTTTTGAAACCTCTATCTTATCATTATCCTTTTGAAACCTCTATCTTCACATTATACTTTTGAAACCTCTATCTTATCATTGTCCTTTTGAAACCTCTATCTTAACATTATCCTTTTGAAACCTCTATCTTATCATTGTCCTTTTGAAACCTCTATCTTCACATTATCCTTTTGAAACCTCTATCTTAACATTATCCTTTTGAAACCTCTATCTTATCATTGTCCTTTTGAAATCTCTATCTTCACATTATCCTTTTGAAACCTCTATCTTATCATTATCCTTTTGAAACCTCTATCTTATCATTATCCCTTTGAAACCTGTATCTTATCATTATCCTTTTGAAACCTTTATCTTATCATTATCCTTTTTAAACCTCTATCTTATCATTGTCCTTTTGAAACCTCTATCTTCACATTGTCCTTTTGAAACCTCTATCTTATCATTGTCCTTTTGAAACTTCTATCTTAACATTGTCCTTTTGAAACCTCTATCTTAACATTATCCTTTTGAAACCTCTATCTTATCATTGTCCTTTTGAAACCTCTATCTTCACATTATCCTTTTGAAACCTCTATCTTTACATTATCCTTTTGAAACCTCTATCTTATCATTGTCCTTTTGAAACCTCTATCTTATCATTGTCCTTTTGAAACCTCTATCTTACATTGTCCTTTTGAAACCGCTATCTTAACATTGTCCTTTTGAAACCTCTATCTTAACATTATCCTTTTGAAACCTCTATCTTCTCATTGTCCTTTTGAAACCTCTATCTTATCATTATCCTTTTGAAACCTCTATCTTATCATTGTCCTTTTGAAACCTCTATCTTCACATTATCCTTTTGAAACCTCTATCTTATCATTATCCTTTTTAAACCTCTATCTTATCATTATCCTTTTGAAACCTCTATCTTATCATTATCCTTTTTAAACCTCTATCTTCACATTATACTTTTGAAACCTCTATCTTCACATTATCCTTTTGAAACCTCTATCTTAACATTGTCCTTTTGAAACCTCTATCTTCTCATTGTCCTTTTGAAACCTCTATCTTAACATTGTCCTTTTGGAACCTCTATCTTAACATTGTCCTTTTGAAACCTCTATCTTAACTATATCCTTTTGAAACCTCTATCTTATCATTATCCTTTTGAAACCTCTATCTTAACATTGTCCTTTTGAAACCTCTATCTTCTCATTGTCCTTTTGAAACCTCTATCTTAACATTGTCCTTTTGGAACCTCTATCTTATCATTATCCTTTTGAAACCTCTATCTTCTCATTGTCCTTTTGAAACCTCTATCTTATCATTGTCCTTTTGAAACCTCTATCTTATCATTGTCCTTTTGAAACCTCTATCTTATCATTATCCTTTTGAAACCTCTATCTTATCATTATCCTTTTGAAACCTCTATCTTATCATTATCCTTTTGAAACCTCTATCTTCACATTATACTTTTGAAACCTCTATCTTATCATTGTCCTTTTGAAACCTCTATCTTAACATTATCCTTTTGAAACCTCTATCTTATCATTGTCCTTTTGAAACCTCTATCTTCACATTATCCTTTTGAAACCTCTATCTTAACAATATCCTTTGAAACCTCTATCTTATCATTGTCCTTTTGAAATCTCTATCTTCACATTATCCTTTTGAAACCTCTATCTTATCATTATCCTTTTGAAACCTCTATCTTATCATTATCCTTTTGAAACCTGTATCTTATCATTATCCTTTTGAAACCTTTATCTTATCATTATCCTTTTTAAACCTCTATCTTATCATTGTCCTTTTGAAACCTCTATCTTCACATTGTCCTTTTGAAACCTCTATCTTATCATTGTCCTTTTGAAACCTCTATCTTCACATTGTCCTTTTGAAACCTCTATCTTATCATTGTCCTTTTGAAACTTCTATCTTAACATTGTCCTTTTGAAACCTCTATCTTAACATTATCCTTTTGAAACCTCTATCTTATCATTGTCCTTTTGAAACCTCTATCTTCACATTATCCTTTTGAAACCTCTATCTTTACATTATCCTTTTGAAACCTCTATCTTATCATTATCCTTTTGAAACCTCTATCTAATCATTGTCCTTTTGAAACCTCTATCTTATCATTGTCCTTTTGAAACCTCTATCTTACATTGTCCTTTTGAAACCGCTATCTTAACATTGTCCTTTTGAAACCTCTATCTTAACATTATCCTTTTGAAACCTCTATCTTCTCATTGTCCTTTTGAAACCTCTATCTTATCATTATCCTTTTGAAACCTCTATCTTATCATTGTCCTTTTGAAACCTCTATCTTCACATTATCCTTTTGAAACCTCTATCTTATCATTATCCTTTTTAAACCTCTATCTTATCATTATCCTTTTGAAACCTCTATCTTATCATTATCCTTTTTAAACCTCTATCTTCACATTATACTTTTGAAACCTCTATCTTCACATTATCCTTTTGAAACCTCTATCTTAACATTGTCCTTTTGAAACCTCTATCTTCTCATTGTCCTTTTGAAACCTCTATCTTAACATTGTCCTTTTGGAACCTCTATCTTAACATTGTCCTTTTGAAACCTCTATCTTAACATTATCCTTTTGAAACCTCTATCTTATCATTATCCTTTTGAAACCTCTATCTTAACATTGTCCTTTTGAAACCTCTATCTTCTCATTGTCCTTTTGAAACCTCTATCTTAACATTGTCCTTTTGGAACCTCTATCTTATCATTATCCTTTTGAAACCTCTATCTTCTCATTGTCCTTTTGAAACCTCTATCTTATCATTGTCCTTTTGAAACCTCTATCTTATCATTGTCCTTTTGAAACCTCTATCTTATCATTATCCTTTTGAAACCTCTATCTTATCATTATCCTTTTGAAACCTCTATCTTATCATTATCCTTTTGAAACCTCTATCTTCCCATTATACTTTTGAAACCTCTATCTTATCATTGTCCTTTTGAAACCTCTATCTTATCATTGTCCTTTTGAAACCTCTATCTTATCATTGTCCTTTTGAAACCTCTATCTTATCATTATCCTTTTGAAACCTCTATCTTATCATTATCCTTTTGAAACCTCTATCTTATCATTATCCTTTTGAAACCTCTATCTTCACATTATACTTTTGAAACCTCTATCTTATCATTGTCCTTTTGAAACCTCTATCTTAACATTATCCTTTTGAAACCTCTATCTTATCATTGTCCTTTTGAAACCTCTATCTTCACATTATCCTTTTGAAACCTCTATCTTAACAATATCCTTTTGAAACCTCTATCTTATCATTGTCCTTTTGAAATCTCTATCTTCACATTATCCTTTTGAAACCTCTATCTTATCATTATCCTTTTGAAACCTCTATCTTATCATTATCCTTTTGAAACCTGTATCTTATCATTATCCTTTTGAAACCTTTATCTTATCATTATCCTTTTTAAACCTCTATCTTATCATTGTCCTTTTGAAACCTCTATCTTCACATTGTCCTTTTGAAACCTCTATCTTATCATTGTCCTTTTGAAACCTCTATCTTCACATTGTCCTTTTGAAACCTCTATCTTATCATTGTCCTTTTGAAACTTCTATCTTAACATTGTCCTTTTGAAACCTCTATCTTAACATTATCCTTTTGAAACCTCTATCTTATCATTGTCCTTTTGAAACCTCTATCTTCACATTATCCTTTTGAAACCTCTATCTTTACATTATCCTTTTGAAACCTCTATCTTATCATTATCCTTTTGAAACCTTTATCTAATCATTGTCCTTTTGAAACCTCTATCTTATCATTGTCCTTTTGAAACCTCTATCTTACATTGTCCTTTTGAAACCGCTATCTTAACATTGTCCTTTTGAAACCTCTATCTTAACATTATCCTTTTGAAACCTCTATCTTCTCATTGTCCTTTTGAAACCTCTATCTTATCATTATCCTTTTGAAACCTCTATCTTATCATTGTCCTTTTGAAACCTCTATCTTCACATTATCCTTTTGAAACCTCTATCTTATCATTATCCTTTTTAAACCTCTATCTTATCATTATCCTTTTGAAACCTCTATCTTATCATTATCCTTTTTAAACCTCTATCTTCACATTATACTTTTGAAACCTCTATCTTCACATTATCCTTTTGAAACCTCTATCTTAACATTGTCCTTTTGAAACCTCTATCTTCTCATTGTCCTTTTGAAACCTCTATCTTAACATTGTCCTTTTGGAACCTCTATCTTAACATTGTCCTTTTGAAACCTCTATCTTAACATTATCCTTTTGAAACCTCTATCTTATCATTATCCTTTTGAAACCTCTATCTTAACATTGTCCTTTTGAAACCTCTATCTTCTCATTGTCCTTTTGAAACCTCTATCTTAACATTGTCCTTTTGGAACCTCTATCTTATCATTATCCTTTTGAAACCTCTATCTTCTCATTGTCCTTTTGAAACCTCTATCTTATCATTGTCCTTTTGAAACCTCTATCTTATCATTGTCCTTTTGAAACCTCTATCTTATCATTATCCTTTTGAAACCTCTATCTTATCATTATCCTTTTGAAACCTCTATCTTATCATTATCCTTTTGAAACCTCTATCTTCCCATTATACTTTTGAAACCTCTATCTTATCATTGTCCTTTTGAAACCTCTATCTTCACATTATCCTTTTGAAACCTTTATCTTAACATTATCCTTTTGAAACCTCTATCTTATCATTGTCCTTTTGAAATCTCTATCTTCACATTATCCTTTTGAAACCTCTATCTTAGCATTATCCTTTTGAAACCTCTATCTTATCATTATCCTTTTGAAACCTGTATCTTATCATTATCCTTTTGAAACCTGTATCTTATCATTATCCTTTTGAAACCTCTATCTTATCATTATCCTTTTGAAACCTCTATCTTATCATTATCCTTTTGAAACCTCTATCTTATCATTATCCTTTTGAAACCTCTATCTTCCCATTATACTTTTGAAACCTCTATCTTATCATTGTCCTTTTGAAACCTCTATCTTAACATTATCCTTTTGAAACCTCTATCTCATCATTGTCCTTTTGAAACCTCTATCTTCACATTATCCTTTTGAAACCTTTATCTTAACATTATCCTTTTGAAACCTCTATCTTATCATTGTCCTTTTGAAATCTCTATCTTCACATTATCCTTTTGAAACCTCTATCTTAGCATTATCCTTTTGAAACCTCTATCTTATCATTATCCTTTTGAAACCTCTATCTTATCATTATCCTTTTGAAACCTCTATCTTATCATTATCCTTTTGAAACCTCTATCTTCACATTATACTTTTGAAACCTCTATCTTATCATTGTCCTTTTGAAACCTCTATCTTAACATTATCCTTTTGAAACCTCTATCTTATCATTGTCCTTTTGAAACCTCTATCTTCACATTATCCTTTTGAAACCTCTATCTTAACAATATCCTTTTGAAACCTCTATCTTATCATTGTCCTTTTGAAATCTCTATCTTCACATTATCCTTTTGAAACCTCTATCTTATCATTATCCTTTTGAAACCTCTATCTTATCATTATCCTTTTGAAACCTGTATCTTATCATTATCCTTTTGAAACCTTTATCTTATCATTATCCTTTTTAAACCTCTATCTTATCATTGTCCTTTTGAAACCTCTATCTTCACATTGTCCTTTTGAAACCTCTATCTTATCATTGTCCTTTTGAAACCTCTATCTTCACATTGTCCTTTTGAAACCTCTATCTTATCATTGTCCTTTTGAAACTTCTATCTTAACATTGTCCTTTTGAAACCTCTATCTTAACATTATCCTTTTGAAACCTCTATCTTATCATTGTCCTTTTGAAACCTCTATCTTCACATTATCCTTTTGAAACCTCTATCTTTACATTATCCTTTTGAAACCTCTATCTTATCATTATCCTTTTGAAACCTCTATCTAATCATTGTCCTTTTGAAACCTCTATCTTATCATTGTCCTTTTGAAACCTCTATCTTACATTGTCCTTTTGAAACCGCTATCTTAACATTGTCCTTTTGAAACCTCTATCTTAACATTATCCTTTTGAAACCTCTATCTTCTCATTGTCCTTTTGAAACCTCTATCTTATCATTATCCTTTTGAAACCTCTATCTTATCATTGTCCTTTTGAAACCTCTATCTTCACATTATCCTTTTGAAACCTCTATCTTATCATTATCCTTTTTAAACCTCTATCTTATCATTATCCTTTTGAAACCTCTATCTTATCATTATCCTTTTTAAACCTCTATCTTCACATTATACTTTTGAAACCTCTATCTTCACATTATCCTTTTGAAACCTCTATCTTAACATTGTCCTTTTGAAACCTCTATCTTCTCATTGTCCTTTTGAAACCTCTATCTTAACATTGTCCTTTTGAAACCTCTATCTTCTCATTGTCCTTTTGAAACCTCTATCTTAACATTGTCCTTTTGGAACCTCTATCTTATCATTATCCTTTTGAAACCTCTATCTTCTCATTGTCCTTTTGAAACCTCTATCTTATCATTGTCCTTTTGAAACCTCTATCTTATCATTGTCCTTTTGAAACCTCTATCTTATCATTATCCTTTTGAAACCTCTATCTTATCATTATCCTTTTGAAACCTCTATCTTATCATTATCCTTTTGAAACCTCTATCTTCCCATTATACTTTTGAAACCTCTATCTTATCATTGTCCTTTTGAAACCTCTATCTTATCATTGTCCTTTTGAAACCTCTATCTTATCATTGTCCTTTTGAAACCTCTATCTTATCATTATCCTTTTGAAACCTCTATCTTATCATTATCCTTTTGAAACCTCTATCTTATCATTATCCTTTTGAAACCTCTATCTTCACATTATACTTTTGAAACCTCTATCTTATCATTGTCCTTTTGAAACCTCTATCTTAACATTATCCTTTTGAAACCTCTATCTTATCATTGTCCTTTTGAAACCTCTATCTTCACATTATCCTTTTGAAACCTCTATCTTAACAATATCCTTTTGAAACCTCTATCTTATCATTGTCCTTTTGAAATCTCTATCTTCACATTATCCTTTTGAAACCTCTATCTTATCATTATCCTTTTGAAACCTCTATCTTATCATTATCCTTTTGAAACCTGTATCTTATCATTATCCTTTTGAAACCTTTATCTTATCATTATCCTTTTTAAACCTCTATCTTATCATTGTCCTTTTGAAACCTCTATCTTCACATTGTCCTTTTGAAACCTCTATCTTATCATTGTCCTTTTGAAACCTCTATCTTCACATTGTCCTTTTGAAACCTCTATCTTATCATTGTCCTTTTGAAACTTCTATCTTAACATTGTCCTTTTGAAACCTCTATCTTAACATTATCCTTTTGAAACCTCTATCTTATCATTGTCCTTTTGAAACCTCTATCTTCACATTATCCTTTTGAAACCTCTATCTTTACATTATCCTTTTGAAACCTCTATCTTATCATTATCCTTTTGAAACCTTTATCTAATCATTGTCCTTTTGAAACCTCTATCTTATCATTGTCCTTTTGAAACCTCTATCTTACATTGTCCTTTTGAAACCGCTATCTTAACATTGTCCTTTTGAAACCTCTATCTTAACATTATCCTTTTGAAACCTCTATCTTCTCATTGTCCTTTTGAAACCTCTATCTTATCATTATCCTTTTGAAACCTCTATCTTATCATTGTCCTTTTGAAACCTCTATCTTCACATTATCCTTTTGAAACCTCTATCTTATCATTATCCTTTTTAAACCTCTATCTTATCATTATCCTTTTGAAACCTCTATCTTATCATTATCCTTTTTAAACCTCTATCTTCACATTATACTTTTGAAACCTCTATCTTCACATTATCCTTTTGAAACCTCTATCTTAACATTGTCCTTTTGAAACCTCTATCTTCTCATTGTCCTTTTGAAACCTCTATCTTAACATTGTCCTTTTGGAACCTCTATCTTAACATTGTCCTTTTGAAACCTCTATCTTAACATTATCCTTTTGAAACCTCTATCTTATCATTATCCTTTTGAAACCTCTATCTTAACATTGTCCTTTTGAAACCTCTATCTTCTCATTGTCCTTTTGAAACCTCTATCTTAACATTGTCCTTTTGGAACCTCTATCTTATCATTATCCTTTTGAAACCTCTATCTTCTCATTGTCCTTTTGAAACCTCTATCTTATCATTGTCCTTTTGAAACCTCTATCTTATCATTGTCCTTTTGAAACCTCTATCTTATCATTATCCTTTTGAAACCTCTATCTTATCATTATCCTTTTGAAACCTCTATCTTATCATTATCCTTTTGAAACCTCTATCTTCCCATTATACTTTTGAAACCTCTATCTTATCATTGTCCTTTTGAAACCTCTATCTTAACATTATCCTTTTGAAACCTCTATCTCATCATTGTCCTTTTGAAACCTCTATCTTCACATTATCCTTTTGAAACCTTTATCTTAACATTATCCTTTTGAAACCTCTATCTTATCATTGTCCTTTTGAAATCTCTATCTTCACATTATCCTTTTGAAACCTCTATCTTAGCATTATCCTTTTGAAACCTCTATCTTATCATTATCCTTTTGAAACCTGTATCTTATCATTATCCTTTTGAAACCTTTATCTTATCATTATCCTTTTTAAACCTCTATCTTATCATTGTCCTTTTGAAACCTCTATCTTCACATTGTCCTTTTGAAACCTCTATCTTATCATTGTCCTTTTGAAACTTCTATCTTAACATTGTCCTTTTGAAACCTCTATCTTAACATTATCCTTTTGAAACCTCTATCTTATCATTGTCCTTTTGAAACCTCTATCTTCACATTATCCTTTTGAAACCTCTATCTTTACATTATCCTTTTGAAACCTCTATCTTATCATCATCCTTTTGAAACCTCTATCTAATCATTGTCCTTTTGAAACCTCTATCTTATCATTGTCCCTTTGAAACCTCTATCTTACATTGTCCTTTTGAAACCGCTATCTTAACATTGTCCTTTTGAAACCTCCATCTTAACATTATCCTTTTGAAACCTCTATCTTCTCATTGTCCTTTTGAAACCTCTATCTTATCATTATCCTTTTGAAAACTCTATCTTATCATTGTCCTTTTGAAACCTCTATCTTCACATTATCCTTTTGAAACCTCTATCTTATCATTATCCTTTTTAAACCTCTATCTTATCATTATCCTTTTGAAACCTCTATCTTATCATTATCCTTTTGAAACCTCTATCTTCACATTATACTTTTGAAACCTCTATCTTCACATTATCCTTTTGAAACCTCTATCTTAACATTGTCCTTTTGAAACCTCTATCTTCTCATTGTCCTTTTGAAACCTCTATCTTAACATTGTCCTTTTGGAACCTCTATCTTATCATTATCCTTTTGAAACCTCTATCTTCTCATTGTCCTTTTGAAACCTCTATCTTATCATTGTCCTTTTGAAACCTCTATCTTATCATTATCCTTTTGAAACCTCTATCTTATCATTATCCTTTTGAAACCTCTATCTTATCATTATCCTTTTGAAACCTCTATCTTCACATTATACTTTTGAAACCTCTATCTTATCATTGTCCTTTTGAAACCTCTATCTTAACATTATCCTTTTGAAACCTCTATCTTATCATTGTCCTTTTGAAACCTCTATCTTCACATTATCCTTTTGAAACCTCTATCTTAACATTATCCTTTTGAAACCTCTATCTTATCATTGTCCTTTTGAAATCTCTATTTTCACATTATCCTTTTGAAACCTCTATCTTATCATTATCATTTTGAAACCTCTATCTTATCATTATCCTTTTGAAACCTGTATCTTATCATTATCCTTTTGAAACCTTTATCTTATCATTATCCTTTTTAAACCTCTATCTTATCATTGTCCTTTTGAAACCTCTATCTTCACATTGTCCTTTTGAAACCTCTATCTTATCATTGTCCTTTTGAAACTTCTATCTTAACATTATCCTTTTGAAACCTCTATCTTCACATTGTCCTTTTGAAACCTCTATCTTATCATTGTCCTTTTGAAACTTCTATCTTAACATTGTCCTTTTGAAACCTCTATCTTACATTGTCCTTTTGAAACCTCTATCTTATCATTGTCCTTTTGAAACCTCTATCTTCACATTATCCTTTTGAAACCTCTATCTTTACATTATCCTTTTGAAACCTCTATCTTATCATTATCCTTTTGAAACCTCTATCTAATCATTGTCCTTTTGAAACCTCTATCTTATCATTGTCCTTTTGAAACCTCTATCTTACATTGTCCTTTTGAAACCGCTATCTTAACATTGTCCTTTTGAAACCTCTATCTTAACATTATCCTTTTGAAACCTCTATCTTCTCATTGTCCTTTTGAAACCTCTATCTTATCATTATCCTTTTGAAACCTCTATCTTATCATTGTCCTTTTGAAACCTCTATCTTCACATTATCCTTTTGAATCCTCTATCTTATCATTATCCTTTTTAAACCTCTATCTTATCATTATCCTTTTGAAACCTCTATCTTATCATTATCCTTTTTAAACCTCTATCTTCACATTATACTTTTGAAACCTCTATCTTCACATTATCCTTTTGAAACCTCTATCTTATCATTGTCCTTTTGAAACCTCTATCTTCACATTATCCTTTTGAAACCTCTATCTTAACAATATCCTTTTGAAACCTCTATCTTATCATTGTCCTTTTGAAATCTCTATCTTCACATTATCCTTTTGAAACCTCTATCTTATCATTATCCTTTTGAAACCTCTATCTTATCATTATCCTTTTGAAACCTGTATCTTATCATTACCCTTTTGAAACCTTTATCTTATCATTATCCTTTTTAAACCTCTATCTTATCATTGTCCTTTTGAAACCTCTATCTTCACATTGTCCTTTTGAAACCTCTATCTTATCATTGTCCTTTTGAAACCTCTATCTTCACATTGTCCTTTTGAAACCTCTATCTTATCATTGTCCTTTTGAAACTTCTATCTTAACATTGTCCTTTTGAAACCTCTATCTTAACATTATCCTTTTGAAACCTCTATCTTATCATTGTCCTTTTGAAACCTCTGTCTTCACATTATCCTTTTGAAACCTCTATCTTTACATTATCCTTTTGAAACCTCTATCTTATCATTATCCTTTTGAAACCTCTATCTAATCATTGTCCTTTTGAAACCTCTATCTTATCATTGTCCTTTTGAAACCTCTATCTTACATTGTCCTTTTGAAACCGCTATCTTAACATTGTCCTTTTGAAACCTCTATCTTAACATTATCCTTTTGAAACCTCTATCTTCTCATTGTCCTTTTGAAACCTCTATCTTATCATTATCCTTTTGAAACCTCTATCTTATCATTGTCCTTTTGAAACCTCTATCTTCACATTATCCTTTTGAAACCTCTATCTTATCATTATCCTTTTTAAACCTCTATCTTATCATTATCCTTTTGAAACCTCTATCTTATCATTATCCTTTTTAAACCTCTATCTTCACATTATACTTTTGAAACCTCTATCTTCACATTATCCTTTTGAAACCTCTATCTTAACATTGTCCTTTTGAAACCTCTATCTTCTCATTGTCCTTTTGAAACCTCTATCTTAACATTGTCCTTTTGGAACCTCTATCTTAACATTGTCCTTTTGAAACCTCTATCTTAACATTATCCTTTTGAAACCTCTATCTTATCATTATCCTTTTGAAACCTCTATCTTAACATTGTCCTTTTGAAACCTCTATCTTCTCATTGTCCTTTTGAAACCTCTATCTTAACATTGTCCTTTTGGAACCTCTATCTTATCATTATCCTTTTGAAACCTCTATCTTCTCATTGTCCTTTTGAAACCTCTATCTTATCATTGTCCTTTTGAAACCTCTATCTTATCATTGTCCTTTTGAAACCTCTATCTTATCATTATCCTTTTGAAACCTCTATCTTATCATTATCCTTTTGAAACCTCTATCTTATCATTATCCTTTTGAAACCTCTATCTTCCCATTATACTTTTGAAACCTCTATCTTATCATTGTCCTTTTGAAACCTCTATCTTATCATTGTCCTTTTGAAACCTCTATCTTATCATTGTCCTTTTGAAACCTCTATCTTATCATTATCCTTTTGAAACCTCTATCTTATCATTATCCTTTTGAAACCTCTATCTTATCATTATCCTTTTGAAACCTCTATCTTCACATTATACTTTTGAAACCTCTATCTTATCATTGTCCTTTTGAAACCTCTATCTTAACATTATCCTTTTGAAACCTCTATCTTATCATTGTCCTTTTGAAACCTCTATCTTCACATTATCCTTTTGAAACCTCTATCTTTACATTATCCTTTTGAAACCTCTATCTTATCATTATCCTTTTGAAACCTCTATCTAATCATTGTCCTTTTGAAACCTCTATCTTATCATTGTCCTTTTGAAACCTCTATCTTACATTGTCCTTTTGAAACCGCTATCTTAACATTGTCCTTTTGAAACCTCCATCTTAACATTATCCTTTTGAAACCTCTATCTTCTCATTGTCCTTTTGAAACCTCTATCTTATCATTATCCTTTTGAAAACTCTATCTTATCATTGTCCTTTTGAAACCTCTATCTTCACATTATCCTTTTGAAACCTCTATCTTATCATTATCCTTTTTAAACCTCTATCTTATCATTATCCTTTTGAAACCTCTATCTTATCATTATCCTTTTGAAACCTCTATCTTCACATTATACTTTTGAAACCTCTATCTTCACATTATCCTTTTGAAACCTCTATCTTAACATTGTCCTTTTGAAACCTCTATCTTCTCATTGTCCTTTTGAAACCTCTATCTTAACATTGTCCTTTTGGAACCTCTATCTTATCATTATCCTTTTGAAACCTCTATCTTCTCATTGTCCTTTTGAAACCTCTATCTTATCATTGTCCTTTTGAAACCTCTATCTTATCATTATCCTTTTGAAACCTCTATCTTATCATTATCCTTTTGAAACCTCTATCTTATCATTATCCTTTTGAAACCTCTATCTTCACATTGTCCTTTTGAAACCTCTATCTTATCATTGTCCTTTTGAAACTTCTATCTTAACATTGTCCTTTTGAAACCTCTATCTTAACATTATCCTTTTGAAACCTCTATCTTATCATTGTCCTTTTGAAACCTCTATCTTCACATTATCCTTTTGAAACCTCTATCTTTACATTATCCTTTTGAAACCTCTATCTTATCATTGTCCTTTTGAAACCTCTATCTTCACATTATCCTTTTGAAACCTCTATCTTATCATTATCCTTTTGAAACCTCTATCTTCTTCACATTATGCCATCTCCAGTTGTATGAGATCTTTTCAGACCAAAGTGCCACAAGGTCAGCGTTTCTCGTCTCCAAACTTGTTCTGATGTTTTGACCCAAAACTCGCGTCAACATAACAGCTTTTGGCTCATGAGACGCTGCGTGTCCCAAACCAGAGTCACACTCTTGAACTCATGAGACAACATCTGCTGGGCTCAATATCTCACATACATTTACTCAAACGTAAAGAGAAGAAGACTGTTTACTGTGGGACATCGCCTTATCTTTCTCACTTTTTGATGATTTTGTTGATTAAATTGTATTGTTGAAAGCAAATTAAATCCTTGACTAACACATGCCAAACCCAAAACGCCCCTAAAGTCCAAACCAGGGCTAAACCAGGACTAAACTGGGACCAAAGAAGGACAATATCACAGACTTGAGCCAGGATTAAGTCAGGACAACTCCAGCTCTATAAACCCGAGCTAACTAACCCAGAGCTAACTATTAACCAGGACTAAACTAAGACTAAACCAGGACTAAACAAGGACTAAACTAGGACTAAACCAGGATTAACCCAGGACTAAACCAGGACTAAACAAGGACTAAACCAGGACTAAACAAGGACTAAACCAGGACTAAACCAGGACTAAACCAGTACTAAACTAGGACTAAACCAGGACTAAACAAGGACTAAACCAGGACTAAACCAGGACTAAACAAGGACTAAACCAGGACTAAACCAGGACTAAACCAGTACTAAACTAGTAAAGTAAGTAAGTAAGTAAATTTTATTTATATAGCACCTTTCACAGACAGAGGTCACAAAGTGCTTCACAAAACACAGAATAAAACAATAAAAACACAAAAAACTTACAGTGAGCAATACATATACAACAATATACAGTAAAATCAGTCCGTAAAACAGGTGCATTTAAAAGGCTTGACTAAATAAAAAGGTTTTAATCTGACCCTTAAAAGCAGTAACTGAGTCCAGTGACCGTAAGGAGAACGGAAGATCGTTCCAGAGTCTGGGGGCAACAGCCTTGAAGGATCTGTCTCCTCTGGTCCGAAAACGGGTGCGAGGAACCAACAACAGTTTCTGGTCCAAGGACCTTAGTGAGCGAGAGGGAGCGTACGGTTTAATCAGATCGATAATGTACGATGGGACCTGACCATTTAAAGCTCTAAAAGTTAAAACAACAACAACAATACAACAAACTAGGACTAAACCAGGACTAAACCAGGACTAAACAAGGACTGAACAAGGACTAAACCAGGACTAAACCAGGACTAAACCAGGACTAAACAAGGACTAAACCAGGACTAAACCAGGACTAAACAAGGACTAAACCAGGACTAAACCAGGACTAAACAAGGACTGAACAAGGACTAAACCAGGACTAAACCAGGACTAAACAAGGACTAAACCAGGACTAAACCAGGACTAAACCAGGACTAAACCAGGACTGAACAAGGACTAAACCAGGACTAAACCAGGACTAAACAATGATTAAACCAGGACTAAACCAGGACTAAACCAGGATTAAACCAGGACTAAACAAGGACTAAACCAGGACTAAACAAGGACTAAACAAGGACTAAACCAGGACTAAACCAGGACTAAACAAGGACTGAACAAGGACTAAACCAGGACTAAACCAGGACTAAACAAGGATTAAACCAGGACTAAACCAGGACTAAACTAGGACTAAACCAGGACTAAACAAGGACTAAACAAGGACTAAACCAGGACTAAACCAGGACTAAACAAGGACTAAACCAGGACTAAACCAGGACTAAATCTGGGCCTATAAAACAGGACCAACACGGGTCAATAAACCAGGACCAAGCAACGTCTATAAACCAGATCTGCAAAAGGGACTAAACCAGTACTAACCAAGGTCTTTAAACCAGGAGTAACAAGGGTCTACAAACCAAGACCAACCCAGGACTAAACCAGGTCAGAACTGTATACAAGGATTAAACCAGGACAAACCACGGTCTATAAACCAGGGCTAAACCAGGTCTGCAAATCAGGACTAAACTAGGACTAACCCAGATCTTTAAACTAGGACAATACGAAGTCTATAAACAAGACTAAAACTGTTGTACTTGACAAATTTTAGCTTCAAGAATAAACTGCCTCAGCGTTTACCTGAATTGCGGCTTGAACGGCAAAACATCCAAAGCGCCAACAAAAGATTTACTACACAATTCTATTCCAAGATAAACACTTCACTTTCGTCAAACACAATCTCAAGTGTCAATAGAGTTCCAGATTTGCTCCTTGATTTCCCGTCTCCAGAGATAATCAGATCTCAGTCCCGGCGGATATCAGCACCGAGCCACCATCAGATCTACAAGCACCAGGAGCGGCACCGGGAGCGGCAAAGGGAGCAGGACCAGGAGCAGCACCAGGAGCAGCACCAGGAGCCGCTTCATTATCCACTGGCACCGAGCACGAGGCGGCATCTGCAAATGTCCGCTCTTCTTCATCACTTCGCACTATGAACGCTGAACGCAACGCCGCTAAAGGTGTCAGCGCAGATTAGCGATGTTGTTGCTATGTGTGAGGAATTATTTTTACTTCAGTGTCAGAGTTGCTTTTTAGTTGTTTTTGAGCGGTTGAGGATTTAAAAGAAAAAAACTTAAAGTGCTCCCTACAGGTCAAACGACTCAGTTAAAAAATATATATATTTAAACATTTTCAAAACATTTAAAAAAAAGTATCACAGAGTAGCACATTTTTTAGGTTATAATTGCCACTTCCTGTTTGTAATTTATGACATCGCACTTGGAAATGACCCAGCAAACACTGGGGAAAAGCTAATGTCACAATTTTTTTTATTTGACAAATACACATACTAAAAAATGAGAGTGACTTTGTTGAATTAATGTTTAGAGAGTCAGAAATGTTTCTTTGTGTGAATTTTGCATAAACTTTGACTTTGTCCCTGGTGTGATGTCACTTCCTGTCATTTTCAACAGATTTTTCAACATTTTCTCCACAAATACCTGCTCGATTGGTGCAAAACAAATACACCAAATAAAGTTAAAATTAGAACATCGTAAAAACCTGTCATGGGCAAACAAGTCGACTGATTTCCGATTTAAAAAAAACAATTAACAATTCTTGACATCTCAACCAAACAACAATGAAATCTTCCATTTCACATGCCACAATTCCTCTAGTTTGTGATTTTTTAGTGAGCAATGGCTTATTCTCAAATCAAATTTAAAAAAATGAGCAAGTAGGTGTTTTTTTCTCCAAATAATTTAACATTAACACGTCTACAAATCCTCCATCTCACTACATTACACTCTCAAGTTCTATGGTTTCTTTCAGAACAAAAAAGGCAAGAAATGACGCCATAATTAACAACAATGACTTCCTCTCCATGGAGACTGCGGAGTGCCTCTTGCATCAGAACAAGCTCCTCGGTGAAAAGAGGAGGGCGTGTGGTGAGAGGAGGAGGTGGGCCCGCCGCGGCTTCGGGAACGCCCCCAACGCCAAACGCAGTGACGATATAAAGCGTGCGAACAAACAGCAGAGAAAAGAGACGTACCTGATCTGCAGGCCATGTCCACGTCTTTCTCAAAGTCGGTCTGAAAAGAGACATCGTGCATAATATGGTTAAAGTGGGCCATTCACGCTGTAGTTCACACAGTTTCTTATAAATTACAATCGATTCGCTCCTAAATTGAGCCCATTTTATTCCCTATGTGGACTTAGACCCGTTCTAGTCCTTGTTTAGTCCTGATCTAGTTACAGGTTTAGATTTAGTCCCTAAGTTGTGGTGAATTTTCAAGAGTAAAACACCCATGGGCGGGAGGTTAGGGGATAAGGACATAACATGAACCGCAAAAGTGTAAAAATATTACTTGGCACTTGCGATTTTTTTACGTTTTTTTAATCTCTATTTGAAGTCATTTTAATATTTTTAACTATAGACAATTATTTGATATACCAATCTAAAACAGCAATAGCAATTGTTCTGTTATGCATTAATGTTGTGTTTTTAGTTTAAAAGTGCATAATTTGATCTATGCTTTAATTTCATTGCATTTGTTTTCTTATGCCGCCATCTAGTGGATACTTTTAAATGTCGCAGGTAGAGCACATGTTTAAAAAAAAACTTTATTTAACCGGAAGTAACAGCGAGCCATGAAGGCACCAGGCACGGCCGCACGCAGCTTTGGCTGCTTTTGGAGATCGCAGATTTCTTTATTTTGAGGTTGCATTGCCGGTATGTAATGTTGTACGCGTGCACAACAGCTGCATTTATGTTATTTTCTATAAGCCAGTGTTCAGTATTGAATTTGACTGTTCCATCTCTGCAATATGTTAATTACACGCTAACCACGTAGCCATCAATATTGCGTCATCTAGTCTGCTTTGTATACATATATGTGGATTTGTTTATTATTTATATGTATTGTAATGGACATGTTTTGATTTTAAATATGTCTATTTTTCAGTTTTACCTTTTCGAATATCATTAAACCTGCTAAAAGACAACGTGTCTGCAGAGTCTTTGATGTGAGAGAGGAGTTAAACCGGCTAAACAGCACAGTAAAACGGCAGCATCCAGGCAGAAGATTCTGCGGTCATCCCCCTGCGACAAGAGTGAATCTACGCTGACCACTACTACGCCTCAAGCAGCAAGGCATTCAGCAGTGTTCCAGCAATCGTCACTTTGTCAACGCAACTATGGCCGACAAAGCTCCATCCACCCAGGCTTCATCATCGGACAGCACGCCATGCAACGCAACATCCGCCAAGGCGCCATCCAACAAGTCTGTATCCTATAAAACCCGGTCTGAAGCCGGATCAACAGGGTCTGCAGCTACCAAGGCAAGAGCAAAAGCTGAGGCAGCAAAGGCCCATCTCAACTTTGCAGAAAAAGAGATGAGTTTGAAATTAGAAAAAGCTAAACTCGAAGCATCTATTGAGCTATTACGGCAGGAAAAAGATTTAGCCTCAGCCATAGCAGAAGCAGAAGCATTAGAGGCAGCCGCTGCTTCACAGTTAGACGCTCAAAGCCATCCAACTCGGTCCGAAAAAGCCGAGCGCACAGAACAGTATGTCAAGGACCAAGCCACACTTATGAACAAGGGTTAAGGTTGCACTTTTGAACCATTACAAAACAATGATGCACAAATGCAACTCAAGCAGGAGCACATTAGCAATGCGTTGTTACAACCTAGAGGAGAGGATAACAACAACTATCTAACTCCACATGCTTCTTTTCCAAATGGCAACTATTCCCAGTATGTTCCAGCTAGTGCCTTTTCCCATCCTTTTAAACCTGGCATTACCAACTGGACCCACAAGGTGTCAGCACCAACACATTTCAATCCTCCCCAAGAGAGGGACAGTAATGCAACTGACTTTATCAGGTACTTTGCGCGCAGGGAAATAGTTGCAACAGGACTTCTCCAGTTTAATGATAAGCCCCAAAACTTTAGAGCGTGGAAGCGCTCTTTCAACAGTGCTATCAGAGGGTTGGACTTGACAGCTAGTGAGGAAATGGACTTGATGTTAAAATGGCTTGGCAAAGAATCCGCTGAACATGTGGAGCAAATCAGAGCCATACACATAAACAATCCTGAAGCAGGTCTTGAGATGATTTGGGATAGACTTGAACAATGTTACGGCTCAGCTGAGGCGATTGAAGATGCCCTTTTCAAAAGAGTAGATTCATTTCCAAAAATCACATCTAAAGACTATGTGAAACTAAGAAAGTTCAGCGACCTACTAATGGAAATCGAGAGTGCTAAAGCTGAAGGAGACCTTGTTGGCCTCTCATATCTAGACACAGCCAGAGGTGTAAATCCTATCATCCAAAAGCTTCCTTTTAACTTACAGGAAAGATGGATAACAGTTGGAACAACATACAAACGTCAAACTGTGTCACTTATCCACCATTCAGGGTTTTTGTGAACTTTGTCGCTCAAGAGGCCAATGCTAGGAATGACCCTAGCTTTCAGTTCAGCTCATACACAGATGCTGCTCCCAAACCAGACAAACCCCCTTGGAAAGCAAACAGACAAAAAGAAATATCAGTGCACAAAACTGATGTAGGCACGGGCTTCAATCCAGATTTACAAACCCATGCGTACAAAAAAACAGACAGTGAGAAACTCTGTCCACTGCACAAAAAGGCTCATCCTTTAACAAAATGTAGAACCTTTCGCATGAAACCTCTTGACGAGAGAAAAACATTTATAAAAGAAAACAATATTTGCTTCAGATGCTGCGCCTCATCCAAGCATATAGCCAAAGACTGTAAAGTCAGACTCCAGTGTTCCGAGTGTGGCAATGAAAAACATTGTGCTGCACTTCACCCTGGCCTAGCCCCATGGCAGACAGAACCAGAGCTAAACTCAGAGCCGGCATCAGAGCACAGCGGGGAGCCAGGTAACGCACTGCCTGAGGAGATAATGACAAAATGTACTCAGGTTTGTGGTGAGAGTGAGGCAGGTAGATCATGCTCTAAAATTTGTCTCGTAAAAGTTTACCCTGTAGGCTGTCCAGACAAAGCAGTACCACTCTACGCCATTCATGATGAACAGAGTAACAGATCACTAGTCCGCCCAGAGTTTTTTGAGTTGTTTAATGACTGTGGTCCTAGTTCTCCCTATTCACTTAGAACATGTGCAGGTGTTAAAGAGGCTATGGGTAGGAGAGCTACTGGTTACATAGTGGAAGCTTTAGATGGCACAGTCCAAATCCCACTGCCTAGCCTCATTGAATGCAAAAACATCCCAAATGACAGATGTGAGATTCCTACTCCAAGTGCGGCCATGCATCACGCCCACCTCAAACCTGTAGCTCATCTTATCCCTGACTTTGACTCTAACGCTCATATACTAATGCTCCTTGGACGGGACGTAGTACGAGTACACAAAGTCCGCAAACAGATAAGTGGCCCTCACAATGCACCCTATGCGCAAAAACTTGACCTGGGATGGGTCATAGTAGGAAACGTGTGTTTAGGTGATGTCCACAAAACCTTGGCAGTAAACACTCTTTTCACCAATGCCACTGAGAAAGGTCGTCCCACAGTGTTTGAGCCATGCCCAAATGTATACCATGTTAAAGAAAAGCATTGTGACATCCAAATTCCTTTCAGTGTCAGCACTCAGCTCGGTGACAACACCACATGTGAACCCGACCACTTAGGATGTAATTTGTTCAAACAAACCAAACTTGACAATTACATTGCGCCCTCCATTCAGGACAAGGCATTTCTAAAAACAATGGAGGAAGGACTTACAAAGGACAAAAATGGTACTTGGACAGCGCCTTTGCCATTCAAATCTCAACGTCAGAAACTACCAAACAACAGGCCGCAAGCACTGAAACGCTTAATGTCACTTGTCCGCAATTTTGAAAGAAAGGAAGAAATGAAAGAGCATTTCATAAACTTTATGGACAAAGTATTTCAAAATGGACATGCAGAAATAGCTCCTCCTTTGGAAGATGAAGAAGAATGTTGGTATTTGCCACTATTTGGCGTTTATCACCCAAGGAAGCCCAAACAGATTAGGGTAGTCTTTGATAGCAGTGCCAAACATGAAGGCGTGTCTTTGAATGACGTGTTGTTAACAGGGCCAGACCTTAACAACTCACTACTTGGAGTCCTCATGCGCTTTAGGAAAGATGCTGTTGCGTTTACCGCAGACATTGAGCAAATGTTTTATTGCTTCAACGTTCGTCTGGAGGACAGGAACTACTTGCGTTTTTTGTGGTTCCGTGACAATGACCTTTCCAAAGACATTACAGAATACCGAATGACTGTTCACGTTTTCGGGAACAGCCCTTCTCCAGCGGTTGCCATGTATGGCTTGCATCAGTCCGTTCTACGCTGTGGAAGTGATCCAGATGTTCAGCAGTTTGTCACACGGGACTTCTACGTAGATGATGGACTTAAATCTTTGCCTACTGTTGAAAAAGCTGTGTCTCTTTTGCAAAGAACACGAGACACACTTTCAAAATCAAACCTGAGACTGCACAAAATTGCAACCAATAGAAAAGAAGTCTTGGAAGCTTTCCCGTCCCAAGACCATGCTAAAGACCTAAAAGATTTAGACTTTGAAGCTGATTCTGTCCCCATTCAACGTAGTCTCGGCCTTCTTTGGGACATAAAAAAAGACTGTTTCACCTTCAATACTTCAGATGAGATGAAATCCTTCACTAGGCGAGGTGTTTTATCAACAATTAACAGCCTTTACAATCCTTTAGGCTTTGTAGCGCCAGTCACTATACAGGGAAAGTGGATTCTAAGGGAACTCACTGTTGAGAACGGAGACTGGGATGCACCATTGCCTTCAGAAATGCAAGAAACTTGGACTTTCTGGAAAAACTCACTCAAAGAATTGTCAAAGCTGTCGATTCCCAGAGTGTACACAGACATTTCACCTTCTACTGCTGTAAAGAAAGAACTGTGCATCTTCTCAGATGCGTCTACTAAGGCCATTGCAGCAGTAGCCTATCTTAGAGTCACAGACGCAGTAGGAAACTGCCAAGTGGGCTTTGTGATGGGTAAAGCAAAGCTAGCTCCACGCCCTGATCAGACCATCCCAAGATTAGAGCTTTGCGCCGCTGTGTTAGCAGTAGATCTTGCAGACCTAATCTCAGATGAACTAGACATTGAACTAGATAACTGCACATTTTACACGGACAGTAAAGTCGTTTTAGGTTATATCTATAACGAGACACGTAGATTCTATGTCTATGTTAGTAACCGTGTAAACAGAATCCACCGTTCTTCTCAGCCCAGTCAGTGGTTTTACATACCCAGCAGTCAGAACCCCGCAGACCACGCCACTCGTTCTGTTCCTGCTTACCAACTACCACTAAGTAACTGGCTCACTGGCCCAGACATTCTGGTGCAAAATCAGGGCATTCCCACGGACACATATGACCTCGTTGAGCCCAGCACTGACTCAGAAGTCAGACCACAGGTATCCACTCTCAAAACCACTACCTGTTTCAACCAACTCGGCTCTCAGAGATTCACAAAGTTTTCGTCTTGGAAATCACTTACCCGTGCACTCGCTCGTTTACTGCACATCATCCACAATTTCAGTTTAGCTTCACGCAAACCTAAACAGTGCAATGGCTGGCACTACTGCGAAACAGGACTCACTGTTGCTGAGTTTAATCAAGCGCAAGATGTTGTGATTCAAGCAATGCTGCAGGATGTGTACGCCGACGAAATCAAGTGTTTACAAAACCAAGAAAAACTTCCCAAAACCAGCCCTTTAAAGAACTTAGACCCTTTCTTGGATGAAAATGGACTCTTGCGAGTAGGTGGTCGCTTGGTTAACTCAAAACTGAATCAAAACGAAAAGACCCCTCTCATTGTTCCTGGTCGCCATCACGTGGCAGCTCTTCTCATAAGACACTACCACGAACAAACTCATCATCAAGGTCGTCTGTTCACTGAAGGAGCTGTTCGTGCTGCAGGTTGGTGGGTTGTTGGAGGCAAAAGGAAGGTTAGTACAATAATCTTTAACTGCACAACTTGCAAAAGACTTCGTGCTCCGCTAAGCACACAGAAAATGTCTAACCTCCCTCCAGACCGCCTTTCTACAGATCCCCCATTCACAAATGTGGGCATTGATGTGTTTGGTCCATGGTTTGTGTCTTCAAAAAGAACCAGAGGACATGTTATTCAAAACAAAAGATGGGCTGTAATTTTCACATGCTTAAGCATAAGAGCGGTTCACATCGAAGTGATTGAGTCACTTGATACATCAAGTTTCATTAATGCACTCAGACGGTTTCTAGCTGTTAGAGGACCTGTCAAAACCATTCGGTCGGATAGAGGCACAAACTTCGTCAGTGCATGCAAAGAACTTAAAATCCCTTCAAACATGGACAAAGCTGTACTAACCTACTTGAAAGAACAGGGATGTACATGGACTTTTAATCCACCACACGCTTCTCACTTTGGCGGATCGTGGGAACGGATGATCGGTCTTGCTCGGAGAATATTGGACACAATGTTTTTCCAGCTCAAAAACACTAAACTAACTCATGATGTTCTGGTCACCTTTATGTCAGAGGTGTCAGCTATCATAAACGCTAGGCCAATTGTTCCTGTTTCAGTTGACCCTAGCGACCCATTTATTCTTACTCCAGCAACTTTGCTTACTCAAAAATCGGCCCAACTTCAAGCGCCAGTGGGCAACTTTTCAGTGGCGGACCTCTATAAGCATCAGTGGCGGCAGGTCCAGCACCTGTCAAACACCTTCTGGGACAAATGGAGGAAAGAATTCTTACCTACACTCCAGCCACGCCGTAAATGGCAATCTGAACAACCAAATGTAACACCTGGGAGTACGGTTGTGCTCAAGGACAATCAAATACCCAGAAACCAATGGCCTCTTGGACTCATTACTCAAGTGTTTCCTTCTAAAGATGGCAAAGTCCGTACAGTAGAGGTTAAAGTTGCCAAATCAGATGGTTCTAAGGTTTTTACGCGACCAATCTCTGAAATTGTTGTATTAGTGCCTTCCTAAGTGTATAGTGGCATGTAATCACGCCAGACGGGGAGTGTTCTGTTATGCATTAATGTTGTGTTTTTAGTTTAAAAGTGCATAATTTGATCTATGCTTTAATTTCATTGCATTTGTTTTCTTATGCCGCCATCTAGTGGATACTTTTAAATGTCGCAGGTAGAGCACATGTTTAAAAAAAAACTTTATTTAACCGGAAGTAACAGCGAGCCATGAAGGCACCAGGCACGGCCGCACGCAGCTTTGGCTGCTTTTGGAGATCGCAGATTTCTTTATTTTGAGGTTGCATTGCCGGTATGTAATGTTGTACGCGTGCACAACAGCTGCATTTATGTTATTTTCTATAAGCCAGTGTTCAGTATTGAATTTGACTGTTCCATCTCTGCAATATGTTAATTACACGCTAACCACGTAGCCATCAATATTGCGTCATCTAGTCTGCTTTGTATACATATATGTGGATTTGTTTATTATTTATATGTATTGTAATGGACATGTTTTGATTTTAAATATGTCTATTTTTCAGTTTTACCTTTTCGAATATCATTAAACCTGCTAAAAGACAACGTGTCTGCAGAGTCTTTGATGTGAGAGAGGAGTTAAACCGGCTAAACAGCACAGCAATATTATGCATATTTCACTATATCTGAGTGTAAGTATGAACACAGCCGAAACAAATATTCTCACAAGTAGAAAAGTAAACAGAACTAATCACATTGATCTTTACTGGATAATTACGATTCAAAATATCAGTATTCAGTTTAATTTTGTTATATGCTCCGCCCCTTATCAAACATGACTGGACGGTGATTTCCCAATAGACCAAATTATTAGTTAAAGTTCACCCCAAATCATATGAGAATGCATCCTCAGTGGTAAGAACAGACTGATTTATGCAAAGCTTGACTTCTAAACTGAAGTCAAATGCAGGACGTTTGCTTTTACCATGAGCTGGGCGTGGCCGTTCTGGAAGGAGCCCCCGGAGTCTCCGTTTGTTTCCTCCTGTCGATCCACAACGCGACACTTCACCGCCTCCTGGACCTGCAACGAGAAACGTGCACGAGAAGAACAAGGACCAGGCGCTGTACGAGTAGAAGTAGGAGTAGAAGTAGGAGTAGAAGTAGAAATAGGAGTAGAAATAGGAGTAGAAGTAGAAGTACGAGTAGAAGTAGGAGTAGAAGTAGAGTAGAAGTACGAGTAGAAGTAGGAGTAGAGTAGAAGTAGAGTAGAAGTAGAGTAGAAGTAGGAGTAGAAGTAGGAGTAGAGTAGAAGTACGAGTAGAAGTACGAGTAGAAGTAGGAGTAGAGTAGAAGTACGAGTAGAAGTACGAGTAGAGGTAGGAGTAGAGTAGAAGTACGAGTAGAAGTAGGAGTAGAGTAGAAGTACGAGTAGAAGTACGAGTAGAGGTAGGAGTAGAGTAGAAGTACGAGTAGAAGTAGAAGTAGGAGTAGAAGTAGGAGTAGAGTAGAAGTAGGAGTAGAGTAGAAGTACCAGTTGAAGTACGAGTAGAAGTCGTCTTTGTAGTATGTGGTAGTAGTGAAAGTGGAGAAAAACTTAAAAATGTAAGAGAAAATAAACACAAAGATAAATTATTCCTACTGTTTAAGCTAAAGTCCTGAATTGAATTTGCTTTCATGAAACAGCTGCTTTAGCTCTGCTGCTGCACTGGAACCTTATTCCAACAGAATATTTGTATTATTCAGATTTTTTGGTTTGCTTTAGTGAGGTTTTGCTCTTATAAAATATAAAAAAAGACCTAAGCTTCTTCCTAAAACTGTAGTATTTACTTTCAAGAAGATATTTTCACTAAAGGCGTGGCTGGTCAGTGAGTTCTGGACTCTGGAGCATCTCACAATGTGTAAATATTGGACAAATAAAACACTGAATAATAATGCTGATTAACTCGTAGTAGTACATAGAAATACGGGTTTACTATTGATTAAAATATTAGTTTACAATAGTGTGTAGTGTATCATTATTATATATATATATATATATTTTTTTTATTTATTAATTGGTACAAAAAATTTGAAAAATCACAGATTTTGATAATCGTACTATTTACTTGTACTATACTCCAAAAAGCCGAAAGATGTTTAATGATGAAGACAGTGACATTAAACCAAACCAAATGTCAAAAAAAAATTCGGTCAAAAATTCTGGTTCCCCTAAAAAATAAAAAATAAATTATTCGCAAATATTCTTTATCCAGAAGCCTTCAGTCACCATATTTCAACCTTTATTAGATTTTTTTTTTTAAATTCTCAATTTGCAATAGAAATAATTGTTTGACGAGTTGACTAATTGATAAAAGGAAAGCAAAGACTAAACTTATATAATTATAAGTAATAAATAATAATAACAAAATATAAAAAAATGAATACATAAAAACACAGAAAAGGACAAATCATAATACATAATAATAATAAACCATAATACATAAAAATAAATACATATAAAATCATACTAAATAATACTAAATAATAATAACAAAATTATAAATGATAGTAAATGATAATACATAATCATACATAATAATACCTCAATTATAAATGATAATAAATAATCATACATAATAATACCTAAATGATAATAAATGACCAGTGGCAGCCTCACTGTCCAGCTCTGTCCTGACCGTTTACCTCTCGCCGCAGAACGCAGTGCACCATCACGATGACGAAGCCTTCGAGCGAATCAAAAACCGCAAAGAGGATCTGGAAAAGGGCGGAGCGTCGGTCCGTGATGGCCAACACCGCCGACATCCAGGTGAGCGCCAGGAGCGGCAGCACCACGCACGAGCTCCACAGTGACGCCCTGCAGGACAGCGGGGGAACAGCGGTCAGGACACAGAAAGGCATTCCACGCGTTCCAAGAGACTTCTTTACTAACTTAACATTAGCTTCCATTAGTTTAAAGATAACTTGGCAGTACGTTAGCAACTTGGTGACAAATTAGTCGTAGCGTAGTGTATTAGCAGCGGTCTAAAGCATGCAAAAAGTAGATAACATCACGACAAATATTTATGCTACTGTCACAAAACGGGAACATACATCCATTTGGTCAAATATATATGCTCATAGCTGACATATATTCCATGCATGTATGTTTAAGATGGTTCAGTTGGACCATAGAGGAGAGAGAGGAGGGGTCAGGTGGGCGGGAGGACGGTGAAATGAGGCTGGAAAAAGGATGCACAGAACAACAGGAGGAGGCAAAGAAGGAGGGACAGAGCAGAGACAACCTCGACTACGGATGACACCATGGCCCAAAGTACGCCTCGAGTTTATGGATTTATGGGTCACAATTAATCTTTGTTTGGTCGTTTGAGGCCTGAAGGGGGCAGTGTGTCCACGTAATTCCCCATGAGGATCAGTAAATTTGCTGTAATTTGTTATATTTTTTCCCTTTGGCTTCAAAAAGAGGTCTGGATTGTACACGGTTAAATAAAGGTTCACGAATAAATACATAATTAATGAATGGTGCTATATGTAACTTTAAGAACTGTAAGAATGCATGTTTTTCAAGGCATTGAACTCCTGCACATATTTTAAAGTTTTGTATTATACAATGTTTCTCTTGTTATGATCAAGTAAAATCTTAATTTAATGTACCGTATTTTCCTTTTTTCATAGTTTTGGCCGGGGTGCGACTTATACTTATATTTATACTTATATACTTTGGCCGGGGAGCGACTTATATGTGATGATATTGGTTATTTTCACACTTGCAACCACATGTCATACTCCAGTGCGACTTATATATGTTTTTTTCTTCACTATTATAAATCTTTTGGCTGGTGTGACTTATACTCTGGGAAATACGGTAATCTAAATTGTATGTCGAAGGTGGTTTCTTGGTTCATACTGTATAATATCATTACAGAAACTTCAATGAATGCTGAGTACATTTAACTTGGATAAAAATAAGATAAATTATGGTCAGTTTGGATGCAGAGGTGGCAGAGTGGTTGATGCTCCTGCGATTGTGGGTTTGAATCTTGAAATATGGACGAGGAAGATTGAATAAATACATATGTTATGTCGACTTGTGCCGCGTTCACATTTGTCCTGCTTCGGTTCTGATAACGAGTGGAACTGGGCGATATCGACAATAAAATATCTCAATAACAATATTTAGACAATATTGTGTCAAGACATAAGTAAATTACCCACAAGTAAAGCCACTTTTTTCCCTTCTTTTGGAAGTTTACAAGGTTCTTTTTGCCATTTAAATGTTTTATCATCTCCTTTTTCAGCATTGTTATTATCAAGAATAAACTCAATATTAAAATGTTGCATATCTTCAAAACAACAGACACAATATTAAAGGCAGCGGCCGACCTCTGACCTGGTGCAGTCCTTGTCTAGTCCAGGTTTAGTTTAGGGTTTTTAATGTGGTCTGTGCCTGTGTTAGCATGTGTACTATTTAAGTTTAGGGTCATTTTATTGAACTCATTATTAAGTCATCCTAATTCTATAAAACAATTAAAACAATAACAAAAAAAACAAACCATCTGGTATTATTTCTAGTCATCTATGTCCTCCCTAGCATTGCCACAAGGAAAGAAAAACATGACATAGGACAGAGCAAAGAGACCAATCGAGTGAAGGAGAGGAGAGAAAGAGGAGGAGGAGAGCGAGAGGAGGAAGGAGAGGAAGAGTTAAAATAATTAGCGGGACTAACATGGCGTTACTGGTAGCTGTGGTGGAAACGTCAGCCGAAGAGATAACTCCGCACTTGGCACATTTGAGCGTCATATTGTACAGTGGCACTGTCATCTGACTGCAAAGTCAAATTAACACGCTGTAACATACACAAACAGATACAGATGCACTGCAACGGCACGCACACACCACCAGGGGGCTGGGCACGCGGGCGGCGGCTAAAGGGGCACCGGGGAACCTTTCTACTGGAGGCGCGGCGGCTGCTCGTCTCCATGGAGATGTCCTGTGCTTTGCAGACGTGTCGCAGTGAGAATCGACTAAACGTTCAATAAATAACTGACTCCGTATTTGTTGTGTGTACATTTTCTTTGCATTTGTGGTGATATTTAGTTAGTTTTCTGTGGTACGATACGATTTAGGCTCTACAGTGTCAAATAACCAACTTATATTTGTATTTATTCAGTTTTTTTATTTGTTGCAGATGATTTTTAACCAATATTACACAGATAGAAATGTGTTTATTGTGATCCTGCTTTAGATTTCAATAATATAATTTGTTATGTTCCTCAAACGTCTTATTGTGACAGGACTATTGCTTTGGAACGCTCCACAATGCGGCATTCAATTCGTCCGTCTCCATGGAAACGATGCTACCAGGCCAAGTTACAGGTCCAGATCTGTGGAGAGGCGACTCTGTGTGTTATTCGAGGTGTTTTGTTACAGCTGTAACTGAATAAAGGCGACATACAGTAGAGATGTTTAATGCCATACTGTGGAATATTCCAGCCAAAGCAATCCCACGGCAACTAAAACGAATGTTATTATAATTAGCAATGATTTTGGGGATTTTTTTCTATTCAAACTATTAATTATTTTGTACACTTAGACTTTTCTAGCTTTATAAATCAGTCGAATAAAGGTTGAAATATGTTGAAGTTCATTATGGATGAAAATCAGAAATGGTTTGTTCTTTTTGACTTTTAAAAAACAATAATGCCTTTGTTTTGTATGTGCTGTAATCTATTATATCATTATTATTATTTTAAAACTTCAGCTAGTTACAATTAGTCGATTCGTGTCTGCAAATCTACCAAACACGAGCATCTCCATGGAGACGAGCCCTGGCAGACCTCCTCCACCAGAAAAGTGACACTGTGCAGCTTTAGGAGAGCGCTGCGTGGGTTCGACTGTGGAAACATCTATACATTTGATTATACGTGAATAATAAAGTGAATAAATGATAAAGGTCTGAAGACTTTGCATGGATCGTGTTGGTCATTTTGAAAGGTGCCCAGCCGCCCGCACCACACGCACACTCCGAGCGTTCAAACACACAGTGGGTCACATGGCTCGGTCTCTCTCTCAGGGCGGCGGCCAATCACAGGCGTCGGAGCAGGGACGGGGGGCGTGGCAAAATGGGAGGGGTCTGACTCGGGGGGGGGGGGGGGGGAGGGGGGGGAGAATTTGGACACATTTTCCATACGTTGATTCGTATTGATTCGTCAGTTCATCTGAAGTGAACTCAGAGTTTTGATATTTGATATTACGGTTGGCGTTCTCTCAAGGTCATACTGCGCTGTGATTGGTTAACTCTACCTGTCACTCATCGGTGACGTGTCAGAGCACTGGGTGGGGGAAGTAGATGTGAGTTTGAACACTGAGCTGCAATAACGTGAAACTGTTAACTTTGAAATGTTGCGATTCCATTTTATCGTCCGTGTGTAATTCAAGAGACGCAAATGACTCGAAAGCGAACGAGAACGGGAACGTATATGATACTTTGGTCAAATCTCTACTTGAGTACACACAATTTAAAGCGGACATACAGTATAATGCGTTCTTGTGGCTTTATTTGGAACCTTGGAACTTAAATTTACTGTCTACATTTTGGAAAACATGCGCCTCTGTTTCCGATTAACAATGAAATGATAAATAAATGCTAATCCAATAGAGCCATGTGTCGTAGATGACCACCAAACGAGTCCGGTGATGGTTTATGGCCTTAAAAACTGCACAGGAGAAACAGATGTTCACCTACAACAATATTCAGATTTTTGAGATTTCAGAAAAGACAAGCTCATAAACAGGATTCATTAAGTGTGAATCAAGCTAACTACAATTCTAGGTATGTTTTTGATGAAGGGACAACAAAATAACACAGTTCAAAGCTAAAAATATATGTACACCTATATTTGAAGAAATGTATAATGTGTCCTTTAACTTCTTTGTTTTTTTTTAATTGAAGCTGATGAGATAAAAATGATAATTTGACACAAAAAATGCATTGAATGTGCACTATGTAACTCCAGGGAAAAGCTTCTATATTTTCTGTTGCTAATTTTATTTTATGTTTATTTAAAACTAATGAGAAAATATGATAATTTGACACAAACAACTTTTTTTTGTTCTTTTTTAAAATTGAAACTGATGAGAAAATATGAAAATTTTAGACTAAAAGCATTTTTTTTCTTTTTTTTATATATGAGAATATACATGAAATATGATAATTTGACACAAACAACTTTTTTTTGTTCTTTTTTAAAATTGAAACTGATGAGAAAATATGAAAATTTTAGACTAAAAGCATTTTTTTTCTTTTTTTATATATGAGAATATACATGAAATATGATAATTTGACACAAACAACTTTTTTTGTTCTTTTTTTCAAATTCAAACTGATGAGAAAATATGAAAATGTGTCACTAAAAATGCATTGAATGTGCACTATGTGACTCCAGGGAAATGCCTCTATCGCACATGGTTACTGTGAGTGGGCATGACTCTCCGCAGACCTAACACATAACGCGGAGATGGCACTCTATGCCTTGCGGGTCAATATTTCAGGCAAAACAAAGTACTTAGGGAAAAATTGCCGACTACAATACAACCGTTTTAGTCACAAAATGGACACGTCTATTGCGTCCCGCCGTGACATCACGCTCACAATCGAGCTCGCGATCGCGATCGCGTAATTGCCTCCACCGCGTTTTAATCCACCCCCGACGCTGGAGACGGAC
Source organism: Eucyclogobius newberryi (assembly GCF_026437365.1). NCBI lineage: Eukaryota > Metazoa > Chordata > Actinopteri > Gobiiformes > Gobiidae > Eucyclogobius > Eucyclogobius newberryi. The sequence goes on along the minus strand of NW_027315945.1, from coordinate 35,716,684 downwards.
GACTCGTGACGCGCCATTGTCCGCCAGCGGCCGACTTCATCATCGGACAAATGATTTCATGAATAAGCAAACGCCGCCGCCGCGCTCTTTTCCCTCGCCCGCCGTTTACCACTGGACGTATTGATATTGACGAGCAATAACAAACTCATCCGTTACCGCGCGGCCCCGTCGCCGAACAACAATTAAAGCTGGAATTGATTTTTGTAGCCCCTGGACGCTGGGATTAAAAAAAAAAAAAAAAAGAGAAGAAAAAAAAACACATAATGGAAGGGACTCAATTCCACGTAAAAGGGCAAGAGCGGCCGGTAAATGTGGGCTGCAGGCGGCGGTGTTAAAAGCCAATCAGCACGCTGGGAAATACAGCATGGACTCGGCAATCGGAGAGAGAAGTGTGAGCGGCGGTATGTCACTTTAGAACGCAGGGAAACAACCGGACGTGTTGGCCCGGAAGGTGAGGGGGCGAAGCCTTCAGGACGATGAGCGTCATTGGCGATAATCGGTTTGGGGCGTTTGAATCGAGGGGTCTTTAGACGATCGTCTGTCGGGGAAAGCATGCGGTTTGGAGCAAGGCTTTTCAGGAAGATATCGGACTCTTTTGTGTCTTAAATCGGAACCATATTAATTTGAATGTCTTGAACGTGCTGATGAGTCTATGGCAAATTCCCTGTTTTTGAAAGAAATATTCGAACTTGAAGTGCCTATGATAGGTTTGTACGATGTTCTAATTTGGACTTTATTTAGTGTGTTTATACTTGTTGTACATAAAAATGATAGTTTTACACCGATCGAGCAGGAATTTGTGGAGAAAACGTTGAAAAATCTGTAGAAAATGACAGGAAGTGACATCACACCAGGGACACTCATTCCAGTCAATGCAGAATTTACACAAATAAATAACTTTTGTGACTCTCTAAAAATGAATTCAACAAAATAAAGTCACTCTCATTTTTATTTGTCCAAAAAAAAAAAAAAGTGACATTAGAAGAGTTTTGGCCCAGTGTTTGCTGAGTAAGTTCCTAGTGTGATGTCATCAATTACATGTTTATAATTTTGAGCAAAAGTAAATATGTTTATCTTAACTGCATTTTAGTTCAATGAGCCGTCTGACCTGTAGGGGGCACTTTAAGAGACAAAAAAGTAGAACCCTCTCTTTATTGGTCAGAAATTGGCTCCACAAACTTGCCATATTAATGTTTCAGATTAAAGTCCTTGAAACGCACAACAATCACGACTTTGGAGTGGAATAATGGCACCGAAATGATGACAGTTTTGTTTGTTTATGCTGCCAAAGAAGAGTTTTGGTTTCATGTGGGCGAGTCTTTACGGAGAGGCAAAGTTGGACATGATTGGTGTGTTTTGATGGAGAAAACCAGAAAAACCAAACGGTCCCAGAAAATCCCACTGGACCTGGACCGACTCGCTCTGAGGCACAAAGTGAATGCAAATGTGTCCAAACGGGCGACTTCTTTGCCAAGAATTTCCCACGTCACGGCAATAAACGCCAATCTCCGTCGAGGCAGAGCTACGGGCCAGATCTGTGGAGCGGTCGCACCAGCTCACAAGAAGAACGAACGCCTATTTAGCTATAAAAACAGGAGCAAATGAAGTAGAAGACACGTTTAATTTCCATACTGGGGAACATTCCGGGCAAAGCGATAACATCTCTGTGGAGACGAGCAGGTGGCAGACGTCCCGCAAGGAAAGTGCCTTTAGAAAACCGTGGCAGCAGTTTAATTTCCCGGCGATTGTGCGGCGGAGGCGGAGGCGGCGGCGGGCTCGGAGCCGACCTGAGCCGCCCGGAGCCTCGTTAAGAAACCTGCACCATTTAATTACCTTCGTTTGGCGTGTTTTGCGTTTAAGTTGAAGGAGCACTTAAGAGCGAAGGGCAAACGAGCTTTTACGCCAAGTACAACCACCAGCGGTCAAGAGCGGTCAAGAGCGTTCAGAGCGTCACATTTCTTTCTGGTTTACTTCAGTGTCGGCAAATAAAATCGTAGCGTCTTCCTTGTTTATGGAGTTTTTCTGCCGGATGCCCGTTCTCTCGCTTTATCGAGGCTTAGGATTGGCTGTCCGGCTGCCACGCCCGAAGCAAAGATCTGGCAAATGACTTCAAGCTAAATATTAGTCATTTTGCCCTGTATTTACTAGAAATACTCAGGGAAATGGAAATGGAAGTGCAAAATAACAGCAGCTGTAATACAAGCTGCTGATTGTTTTTGCTCAATTAGTCCAGCAATTATTCTTTTGATTACTCCAAGGCCAGAGATTTTGAGATGTTTTACTAAATTGGAAGTGATGCAGACAAAGAAAAACATGTCATTTTGATGTAATTATTGCTTTGTCCAAGTCCTAAAACCACAGATTGATATCGTTAGTTGTGGTTTGACCCAAGAGAAATGTGTGAGATTCTTTGCAAGAGAAGATGAACAAACTCCAATAAATCAATTAAAAATGCGATACCGATAAAGTTGACCTCGACCGTGACAGGTGCAGGGTTCAATTCCCCAAACTCAGAGACAAAAGAGCACAAAGACGTCCCTGTGGGGTCGCCAGGGACGACGCGGCAAGGGCCCTGACTCGATCTGGTGAAATGAAGCGGAGCTGTACTTTCACGTAAACGGCATTTATGTAATCACGATCAGTCAAAACGGCGCTAAAATGTTCTGGTTTCATAAGATAAGATAAGATTTGTCTTTATTTGTCCACACATGTGGACATTTTGATGCTGCAACACAGTAGATACAGAAGAAAGGAACAGATAAAACTCTTATAAACAAAAGAGTCAAAACGGGCGCTAACACGTTCTGGTTTCAGAGTCAAAACGGCAGTAAAACGTTCTGGTTTCAGAGTCAAAACGGCGCTAACACGTTCTGGTTTCAGAGTCAAAACGGCGCTAACACTTTATGGTCTCAGAGTCAAAACAGTGCTAACACTTTAGGGTCTCAGAGTCAAAACGGCGCTAACACGTTCTGGTTTCAGAGTCAAAACGGCGCTAACACTTTAGGGTCTCAGAGTCAAAACGGCGCTAACACGTTCTGGTTTCAGAGTCAAAACGGCGCTAACACGTTCTGGTTTCAGAGTCAAAACGGCGCTAACACGTTCTGGTTTCAGAGTCAAAACGGCGCTAACACGTTCTGGTTTCAAAGTCAAAACGGCAGTAAAACGTTCTGGTTTCAGAGTCAAAACGGCGCTAACACGTTCTGGTCTCAGAGTCAAAACGGCGCTGCACGTTCGGGTTCTGGAGCGGCGCGTCTCAAGCTGTGGTCCGCGTGTTCGATCACAGGGGGTTTGCAGCTTGAGTACTTAGATTGTTATTGATGTAGAGACGAGCGCGGCGAGCGAGACTGTTCGCTGACTCAATAATTATGAATATTTTGGTAACAATATGATCTACAAAAAAATAATAATAAATACATTTAAAAAATAAAATAAAAGTCACATTTTTCAAAGGAAATTTCTGTAATTTTATTTTAGTCTACTGTATGCTTAAAAAAACAAATGTTAAGGGTTTTTAATGTGGCTGTTTGTGTCATATTCATTCATGTTGCTGCCTTTTTGCCAGAACTCGCTTGGGAAAAAACTTTTTTTAAATTTCATTGGGACTCTCCAGGTTAAATAAAGCTAAGTAGATGTAAATAAAAAATAAAAAAACGTATCATTTAGAAAGTTTTATCCCAGAAAGCTGGTCACAGATAGAGGAAAGACAATGTGAGTGAAACAGAAGGATTTCTCTGCGTTTGGTCCTGGTGTTAATGATAAAGACGTTTTTTTTTCCTTTTTCTCACAATAATCACATTAAACACTTCTGTCCTGGTTTAATTCTGATAAAAAAACCTGGTTCAATCCCTGTCAAATCCTGGTATTTTATCCTGTTTAACTCTGATTTTGGTCTTGATATTGTTTAGTCGTCATTAAGTTGTGGCTGAACACCTGATTTAGTCTTCCTGGTTTAGCCCTAGTTTAACCCAAAAGGTAAATCACAATTAAGCTCTGGTTTAGTTCTTATTTCATCAGATCTGGTTTGGATGTGCTTCTAAATTGAGTTTTTCTTGTTTAGTTAAAACAATCATTTCCAGACTCAAATATAGAGTAATTTTTTTTCGAGGAAAATCCGCTCTAATCCTCCCAAAAGTCACAATTGAACTCTTTATTCACTTTATTCAGTCTTCATTCGCAGGCTTCAGCTTCCACGGCACTTTTTCGCTCTTAAATCCACGAATAGATTGAATGTAATGAAAGGTTTACATAAAAAGCGTTAATCTGGTGGCATTTTCAGATCCCAGCTCTCTTTCTGTTCACATCCACGCAGAACATATCCTCATCAGACTGAATTAACCCGAGGGCAGAGAGACACACTTTAACGCTTCCACTTCCTCTTCTACACAAGTCAAACTGCCATTCATAAAAGAGCGGCTGTTTAAAATATTATTGTATGTACATCGATATATATATATATATATATATATATATATATATATATATATATATATATATATATATATATATATACACCGTATTTTTCGGACTATAAATCGCACCTTTTTTCGTAGTTTTGGCCGGGGTGCGACTTATACTTATATTTATACTTATATACTTATACTCCGGAGCGACTTATATGTGATATTATTTGTTATTTTCACACTTGCAACAGTATTTCATACTCCAGTACGACTTATATATGTTTTTTTCTTCTCTATTATGCATTTTTTGGCTGGTGCGACTTATAGTCCGGAAAATACGGTAGTCTTTTTGTGGTTACTTTATGTCTTGCCGTCTGAACTAGAAGACAATAAAGCAGCCTGTGATCAAGAGCAAAGAGCTGCGCAATTAATAACATGTTATTAATGTTGAGTCAAGTCCACTGTAAAATAATCTCTTATGTGTAAAATGTAATCTATGAAAAAAATAAAAATAAAATCACGTTACAGGAATTGTACCATTGCAGCTCGAAGTGACAAAATCACCATAACATTAAAAAACAAAACAAATATATTATAATATGAAGATGACAATATGTACGCTCTGGTCGTTCTGTGTTTTCTTCTGTTTAAAAAAATAAAAATAATAAATAAAAATTGAAAATAAATCAGAAAATAATAAAACAATAATTTCTAATTTTTCAATTGATGTGCCTTGCTGTAGGTTTTATCGGTTAATGCATCGTGTATTTTATGGATAATGTGTTCTAGAGTCACTGAGATCAGACGCGCTCACATACAAACCAAACCATGCCAACAAACCACTATTTCTAATTAAAACAAATATTAAAATGATTGAAATTCTTACAAGAATCACTATGTTAGAGTCTCTAGAGAGAGCAGAGAACTGGAAACATCTGAAACAAACCAATCCGGCAATGAATTGAGCAGGTTTATGGAGGGAAAGCTAACGGCTAATTGGTTAAGAGAGAAAAGTGGGAGGGGTGTTGATTATTTTTCTTCTTCTTTTTTTTTTTTTTTTTTACCCAATCACTGATGACATGGGAGGGGACTTCGGGGACAGAGGAGTTCCTGATTGGACAGCCCTGAGTGAGAGAGAGGGGATTCTGTGCAAACAATTCAGACAGCAAAATAAACCAAAAACAGTTCAACACAGAGGTCAAAAGGTCATCAAAGAAAGAAAGAAAGAAAGAAGCAAACATTTTTTTTATATAAGAGGAAAGAAAGAAAGAGAGACGAAGAAGAAAGAGAGAGAAAGAGAGAGAACAAGCGAAACAACAATAGTTCACAATGGCCATGGAAACGCGACAGAAAATAAAAAAGTGCGTGGTTTACGGTAAAAGGAAGCAGCCGAAATTGATCTTAGTCTTATATGATGATCTTTTTAAATGACGTTTCATCGAGCGCATGAGCTTGTTTCCGTTTCATTCATTTCAGTGATTCTGCCGACACGTTTTAGAGTATTAATGTGTTATTTTAAGTCACGCAACAGGAAATGTCAACGTTTAATATGTTTGTGGGTCTGAAGTAGTTTAAATGCCAGAATCATCGGGAAGTTTAAGCAAAATGTTGTGATTGTCGACGCTAAAGTGGTGCAGAAATGAGACATTACGACGTCAGTGTCAGTCTTGAATGCAGAGAGACCAGGGACATTGCACTGATTGTTTGTAAAACTCAAAGTTTGTTCTATATTCTATATGTTCTATATAAATAAATATGTAATAAAAAATAAAATCAAATAAAATAAAAACTTAACTAACACACATTTTACAATCATTTGATTATTTGTTTTTGAAAGTAATTTTATTTATTGTATTTATTTAAATTATTTCAGAATCAGAATTATTTTTTTATTTATTTAATGCATTTTATTTTATTTATTTATTTATTTTATTTATTTTATTTATTTTATTTATTTTATTTATTTTATTTATTTTATTTATTTTATTTATTTTATTTTATTTCATATTTATTTTATTTATTTATTTTAAATTGTATTAATTTTATTTAGAATACGGTCACTTTCCCAAACTCAAAGTTTTCCATGTTTTACGTTTTTTGTTTCCATTTGCTAAACCCGACCAATCAGAGGCAAATTAACACGTGGCCAGTAATGAATCAAATCAGCAAACATCCAAATCCAAACACATGCTGAGCGTGTTTGGATGAGAGTGTTTTTGAACATCCGCACACACACTTAACGCACACTTAACATTTAAATCCGCTGCTTCCTTTTACCAGAAAAACATAAAAAGCAGGAGAAAAGGACATCAAAAAACAAAACGCAACTGGAAGGGAAATGTCTGGAACTTAAGAAAAACAAATCGATGAGATGTGCGGCGCGCTCCGTTTGTGCAGAACCAACAACCAGCAAATCCTGTGCCGTCCAATCACAATGCAGCGCCTGTCGTCCAATCACAATGCAGCGCGTGTCGGAGTATTTACGCTCAAATTGTTTGCGATGGGGTCTTGTTTGAGAATTTTTTGCGCGTTTGCTTAGTTCGTGCAGCAAAAAAGTCGCAGTATCGTCGCCAACATAATATATTTTTGCCACGTTATCAGTGATTATCGGCTGGTTATCGGCTGGTTATCGGCTGGTTATTGGCTGGTTATCGTCTGATTATCGTCTGATTATTGTCTGGTTATCGGCTGATTATTGTCTGATTATCGTCTGATTATTGTCTAGTTATCGTCTGATTATTGTCTGATTATCGTCTGATTATTGGCTGGTTATCGGCTGGTTATCGTCTGATTATCGTCTGATTATCGGCTGATTATTGGCTGGTTATCGTCTGGTTATCGGCTGGTTATTGTCTGATTATCGTCTGATTATTGGCTGGTTATCGTCTGGTTATCGTCTGATTATTGTCTGATTATCGGCTGATTATTGGCTGGTTATCGTCTGGTTATCGGCTGGTTATGGGCTGGTTGTCGGCTGGTTGTCGGCGGCGGGGTTAAAACGATGGGTGACAGAAAGCGTACCCGGCTCGCTCCTTCAGCTTCATGTCCGTGATGCCGTCCTTGGACACCAGTTTGTTAAAGACGAGGATCCCGATGACCATGTTCACCTGCAATACAAGAGACAAACACGGGTCAAAGCAGAAGACAAACACGGGTCAAAGCAGGAGACAAACACGGGTCAAAGCAGGAGACAAACACGGGTCAAAGCAGGAGACAAACACGGGTCAAAGCAGGAGACAAACACAGGTTAAAGCAGGAGACAAACACGGGTCAAAGCAGGAGACAAACACAGGTTAAAGCAGGAGACAAACACGGGTCAAAGCAGGAGACAAACACAGGTTAAAGCAGGAGACAAACACGGGTCAAAGCAGGAGACAAACACAGGTTAAAGCAGGAGACAAACACGGGTCAAAGCAGGAGACAAACACAGGTTAAAGCAGGAGACAAACACGGGTCAAAGCAGGAGACAAACACGGGTCAAAGCAGGAGACAAACACGGGTCAAAGCAGGAGACAAACACGGGTCAAAGCAGGAGACAAACACGGGTCAAAGCAGGAGACAAACACAGGTTAAAGCAGGAGACAAACACGGGTCAAAGCAGAAGACAAACACGGGTCAAAGCAGGAGACAAACACGGGTCAAAGCAGGAGACAAACACGGGTCAAAGCAGGAGACAAACACAGGTTAAAGCAGGAGACAAACACGGGTCAAAGCAGAAGACAAACACGGGTCAAAGCAGGAGACAAACACGGGTCAAAGCAGAAGACAAACACGGGTCAAAGCAGGAGACAAACACGGGTCAAAGCAGAAGACAAACACGGGTCAAAGCAGGAGACAAACACGGGTCAAAGCAGGAGACAAACACGGGTCAAAGCAGGAGACAAACACGGGTGAAAGCAGGAGACAAACACGGGTCGAAGTAGGAGACAAACACAGGTTAAAGCAGGAGACAAACACGGGTCAAAGCAGGAGACAAACACGGGTCAAAGCAGGAGACAAACACGGGTCAAAGCAGGAGACAAACACGGGTCAAAGCAGGAGACAAACACAGGTTAAAGCAGGAGACAAACACGGGTCAAAGCAGAAGACAAACACGGGTCAAAGTAGGAGACAAACACGGGTTAAAGCAGGAGACAAACACGGGTCAAAGTAGGAGACAAAGACGGGTCAAAGCAGGAGACAAACACGGGTCAAAGCAGGAGACAAACACGGGTCAAAGCAGGAGACAAACACGGGTCAAAGTAGGAGACAAACACGGGTCAAAGCAGGAGACAAACACGGGTCAAAGCAGAAGACAAACACGGGTCAAAGCAGGAGACAAACACAGGTTAAAGCAGGAGACAAACACTGGTCAAAGCAGGAGACAAACACGGGTCAAAGCACGAGACAAACACGGGTCAAAGCAGGAGACAAACACGGGTCAAAGCAGGAGACAAACACGGGTTAAAGCAGGAGACAAACACGGGTCAAAGCAGGAGACAAACACGGGTCAAAGCAGGAGACAAACACGGGTCAAAGCAGGAGACAAACACGGGTCAAAGCAGGAGACAAACACGGGTCAAAGCAGGAGACAAACACGGGTCAAAGCAGGAGACAAACACGGGTCAAAGCAGGAGACAAACACGGGTCAAAGCAGAAGACAAACACGGGTCAAAGCAGGAGACAAACACGGGTCAAAGCAGGAGACAAACACGGGTCAAAGCAGGAGACAAACACAGGTTAAAGCAGGAGACAAACACGGGTCAAAGCAGAAGACAAACACGGGTCAAAGCAGGAGACAAACACGGGTCAAAGCAGGAGACAAACACGGGTCAAAGCAGGAGACAAACACGGGTTAAAGCAGGAGACAAACACGGGTCAAAGCAGAAGACAAACACGGGTCAAAGCAGGAGACAAACACAGGTTAAAGCAGGAGACAAACACGGGTCAAAGCAGAAGACAAACACGGGTCAAAGCAGGAGACAAACACGGGTCAAAGCAGGAGACAAACACGGGTCAAAGCAGGAGACAAACACAGGTTAAAGCAGGAGACAAACACGGGTCAAAGCAGAAGACAAACACGGGTCAAAGCAGGAGACAAACACAGGTTAAAGCAGGAGACAAACACGGGTCAAAGCAGAAGACAAACACGGGTCAAAGCAGGAGACAAACACGGGTCAAAGCAGGAGACAAACACGGGTCAAAGCAGGAGACAAACACAGGTTAAAGCAGGAGACAAACACGGGTCAAAGCAGAAGACAAACACGGGTCAAAGCAGGAGACAAACACGGGTTAAAGCAGGAGACAAACACGGGTCAAAGCAGGAGACAAACACGGGTCAAAGCAGGAGACAAACACGGGTGAAAGCAGGAGACAAACACGGGTCGAAGTAGGAGACAAACACAGGTTAAAGCAGGAGACAAACACGGGTCAAAGCAGGAGACAAACACGGGTCAAAGCAGGAGACAAACACGGGTCAAAGCAGGAGACAAACACGGGTCAAAGCAGGAGACAAACACAGGTTAAAGCAGGAGACAAACACGGGTCAAAGCAGAAGACAAACACGGGTCAAAGTAGGAGACAAACACGGGTTAAAGCAGGAGACAAACACGGGTCAAAGTAGGAGACAAAGACGGGTCAAAGCAGGAGACAAACACGGGTCAAAGCAGGAGACAAACACGGGTCAAAGCAGGAGACAAACACGGGTCAAAGTAGGAGACAAACACGGGTCAAAGCAGGAGACAAACACGGGTCAAAGCAGAAGACAAACACGGGTCAAAGCAGGAGACAAACACAGGTTAAAGCAGGAGACAAACACTGGTCAAAGCAGGAGACAAACACGGGTCAAAGCACGAGACAAACACGGGTCAAAGCAGGAGACAAACACGGGTCAAAGCAGGAGACAAACACGGGTTAAAGCAGGAGACAAACACGGGTCAAAGCAGGAGACAAACACGGGTCAAAGCAGGAGACAAACACGGGTCAAAGCAGGAGACAAACACGGGTCAAAGCAGGAGACAAACACGGGTCAAAGCAGGAGACAAACACGGGTCAAAGCAGGAGACAAACACGGGTCAAAGCAGGAGAAAAACACGGGTCAAAGCAGAAGACAAACACGGGTCAAAGCAGGAGACAAACACGGGTCAAAGCAGGAGACAAACACGGGTCAAAGCAGGAGACAAACACAGGTTAAAGCAGGAGACAAACACGGGTCAAAGCAGAAGACAAACACGGGTCAAAGCAGGAGACAAACACGGGTCAAAGCAGGAGACAAACACGGGTCAAAGCAGGAGACAAACACGGGTTAAAGCAGGAGACAAACACGGGTCAAAGCAGAAGACAAACACGGGTCAAAGCAGGAGACAAACACAGGTTAAAGCAGGAGACAAACACGGGTCAAAGCAGAAGACAAACACGGGTCAAAGCAGGAGACAAACACGGGTCAAAGCAGGAGACAAACACGGGTCAAAGCAGGAGACAAACACAGGTTAAAGCAGGAGACAAACACGGGTCAAAGCAGGAGACAAACACGGGTTAAAGCAGGAGACAAACACGGGTCAAAGCAGGAGACAAACACGGGTCAAAGCAGGAGACAAACACGGGTCAAAGCAGGAGACAAACACGGGTCGAAGTAGGAGACAAACACAGGTTAAAGCAGGAGACAAACACGGGTCAAAGCAGGAGACAAACACGGGTCAAAGCAGGAGACAAACACGGGTCAAAGCAGGAGACAAACACGGGTCAAAGCAGGAGACAAACACAGGTTAAAGCAGGAGACAAACACGGGTCAAAGCAGAAGACAAACACGGGTCAAAGTAGGAGACAAACACGGGTCAAAGCAGGAGACAAACACGGGTCAAAGTAGGAGACAAAGACGGGTCAAAGCAGGAGACAAACACGGGTCAAAGCAGGAGACAAACACGGGTCAAAGCAGGAGACAAACACGGGTCAAAGTAGGAGACAAACACAGGTTAAAGCAGGAGACAAACACGGGTCAAAGCAGAAGACAAACACGGGTCAAAGCAGGAGACAAACACAGGTTAAAGCAGGAGACAAACACTGGTCAAAGCAGGAGACAAACACGGGTCAAAGCACGAGACAAACACGGGTCAAAGCAGGAGACAAACACGGGTCAAAGCAGGAGACAAACACGGGTTAAAGCAGGAGACAAACACGGGTCAAAGCAGGAGACAAACACGGGTCAAAGCAGGAGACAAACACGGGTCAAAGCAGGAGACAAACACGGGTCAAAGCAGGAGACAAACACGGGTCAAAGCAGGAGACAAACACGGGTCAAAGCAGGAGACAAACACGGGTCAAAGCAGGAGACAAACACGGGTCAAAGCAGGAGACAAACACGTTTCCATGGCGATATTAATGTTTCGGCTGGAAAGTTCCGCAGTATGGCTATAAACGTTGCTAGGTGTGGTACAAGTCCGGACGCGGATGAAGGTTTTCAGGTTAATATAGGTCAAAATATAGTCATAAAAACAAAACAAAATCATAATTTTGATATTTTTAGAAGTTTTTTGAAAATGTGATTTATAAAAAATTCAATGTCAATTTAAAGACATTTTAGAAGG